>NW_016805277.1:2589589-2618828 GCF_001698545.2 Rhinopithecus bieti | reverse complement strand
TTTTTTTTTTTTTTTTTTTTTTGCGGGGGGACAGAGTCTCTCGCTCTGTTGCCCAAGCTAGAGTGCAGTGACGTGATCTCGGCTCACTGCAAGTTCTGCCTCCCAGGTTCACATGAAAGGCCTTCTTTTAAAAACAGTATTCATTATAGTTTTGGTTCTGAACTAGCATGCTGAAACTTCAGCTGTCATATCTAATGTAATTTTTTTGCACTGTGAAATTATCTTCATAAGATTTTGTATAAATCAGGTGCTGCTGTTTATCTTGTTGAAGCCTTTTAATTGGTACCTTATGAATTTTCTTGGCCTTTAAAATTTAAGTCTATCCTGAGTGTATTAAAAAATTGGGATTAGGTTTCTTTTGAATAATGTCTGTTCAGATTGTGAGGCTAAATATGCTTTATTTTTTGAAAGATTATAAGTTTTTGAAAAATGGCACAAACTAGACAATATTTGCTGGGAGGGAGGGTATCACCCTTTTAGCACTTGTCTGACTGTCTCCTGCTTGCAGGAGGACCAGTATGATCATTTGGATGCTGCTGACATGACGAAGGTAGAAAAAAGCACAAATGAGGCAATGGAGTGGATGAATAACAAGCTAAATCTGCAGAACAAGCAGAGTTTGACCATGGATCCAGTTGTCAAGTCAAAAGAGATTGAAGCTAAAATTAAGGTAATTTAAGACTTTTTAAAATAGTCTTTTCTTGACAGCCTTATTTTTAATAGTCCTCAAGTGACATTTAGGAGGGAACTTTATTATAGTGTCTTAGCTTCTAGGTTGAGGATTGAGTGGTGGGAGAGGGTGGATTTGGGTTTAGCATGTCTTGTAAAATTTGTTAATTTTATAAGAAACCACGGTTTTCTTTCTTACCCATTCCAGGAGCTGACAAGTATTTGTAGCCCTATAATTTCAAAGCCCAAACCCAAAGTGGAACCTCCAAAAGAGGAACAAAAAAATGCAGAGCAGAATGGACCAGTGGATGGACAAGGAGACAACCCAGGCCCCCAGGCTGCTGAGCAGGGTACAGACACAGCTGTGCCTTCGGAGTCAGACAAGAAGCTTCCTGAGATGGACATTGATTGATTCCAACACTTGTTTCTATTAAAACAGACTATTATAAAGCTTTAAGTTGTCAACTTTGTTCTAAATATCAACTAGAGCAAGTGAATACTGAAGATTTCTTAGTCAGTTTTTAGGGGATTTTCGGGGAGGGGAAATAGGTAATGTATGGAGCATTTTGACTTCTAAATAGTTAGATACAGAAATTAAGTGCATTGTATCTTTTTCATAATGGTACATAATGGTACTATTTAGAAGCCCAGTTAGTCTTACTGAGCTAATGCTTCACTCCTTTATGTTTAACCATGTGTCTACAAGAATAAGTTTGTTTTGGAAAGTTGAGCTATAGCTACAGCTCTAGCTATCCAGCAGACTTTTCATTATGACTTACATGGCAGGAGCTCTAATTATGCTTTAAAAATCTGTTGTGGAGATAGCTCTAAAGGCTCCCTGCCTGGTGTGGGGATGGGGTCTCCCTCTTTGTGAGGGTTGGAGCATGGCACAGCATGGATTAACACGGCAGAGGAACAAAGGTGTGCTCTGAACTTCTTCATATTTCACCTTCACCCTCACCTGTGTTCTGTTCCCTATCTCCCAATAAAAGGGCTCCCATTATGAATGCCATGTACTTCTCTTGGGAAAATAGACCCGCTTGCCTAGAGTAAGTTGTTAACTGAGGGCTTTAAACCTGGAGGCTCTTTCTGAAAGTTTGTTCACGAATACCCCAATCATCAGGGTCTAAATAATTTTCAGAAGATTTGAATTGGGTACATATACTGTTGGAGATAGCCATGGTAAATTTAACTGAGGAATTAAATCCTTGTTAATTTTGGTGTAAAGATTTGTATCCTGGCCTGTTTATTCAGGTGAGAGATGTTCTGTATAATTTTGAGGTATAGCTTGAACTCCTAGGACAAGAGTTAAAAGTTCTTTTTAGCTCATTCACAATCACTTGTGTGTTGTGTTAATATCTGTCATGAACCTGCCAATTTGTACATGTTAAGCAGCTGACAGATGATAGAAAAAAAACTAAGATACACTGGATTGTACTGGATGAGTCTGAAATTAGTGTTAAAGAAGTGTGGTGCCTGATGTTATAACAACACCTCATTCTTAACTGTGTGGCCAGTGTCAGGTATACCAAAGCGTTCCTCTGACTGCTTTTTGGGGCAGTGTTGACAGGAGTGAGGCATTTTGGAAACTCCAAGGGAAGCCTGTGTTTGAGGCCAGAGTTGGTACCTGCTTTAAGAAACTGTTAAAAGGTTTGTTGGTAATGTTTTGGATCTTTGTAAAAATTGATATTCTGTATAACAGAGTGCCTGTTACTTTTGGCCTATGTTGTTAGAAATAAGATGATATGTTGCGTAGTTAGAATTAAGCGTTTGTCCATCTCTAGATACATCGAAAAGTTTGAGTGTTACAGGCTCTCAAGTGCTACTGAGAAAAATTGCTTAGGAGGAGGAAGGGGAAAGTATACTTATACTGGTGTGTAAGCACGCATGGAAGCCTCGCAGCACCGCAACAAGGCCCTGTTCTTCGCACATCCTCTGTTCTCTACCTGTCATGCTTCAAGAGTTCCAGCTGGCCTGCTGTGAAGCCAATAGCTATTTTAAAAGTGCTGGCTGCAGGATTAAGTCAACCCTTGTACAACTGGCCCAGTCCTTAATGGCCATTTCTTCTAAAAAAAGAAAAAAAAATTTTTTTTTTTTTTGGTGTGTGTGTGTGTAGTGGGGGAAGGGTGTGGGTGTTGGGATGGGGTGAATTTGAAGTTGAAACAAGATGATGTGGTCTGCTTGCTCTCTGCTTAGACAGACTTTAAGACCAGTTGGATTTTCATGGAGGCCAGGACAGAGAGTGGTAATTGATGGCTTGTGTACAGACAAGCATTTATCCAGGTTGCGTTATCCAAACTGATTTGTTAAAGCTCCAGGTCACGTTCTTACACTAAGAAAATCATTCAGTAAACATGAGACAAGTTTAGGAAAAACTAATAAAATAAACCTGTCTTACACTTGAATGGTTTCCTTAATTCCATAATGAAGGCTGCTGGGTGTGTGTGGGGGTGTGTGTGTGCATGTGTGTGTGTGGGTGTGTGTGTAGGGGGCGAGGTGTGTGTTTTCAATAACGTTCTCTAGGAGTAGGAACCCTCTGAGCTAAATTTCACTTAACATCTGTTGAAGACCTCCAGCCGGAAGAGTGACAGCTGAAGCACTGCCTACTTTGTAAGAAAATGTTGCTGATTTTTCTGTACTCACTCCAGTTGAGTCTTGGCCCAGTTCCTTTGGTGTTAGGAATCCTTGTCTTGCTCCTGTGACTGGGCCTTACTTTGAGGGTTTTGTTAGCAGAAGGTGGGGGTTATGGCATAAAGGTAAGTGCTAGGACTGATACCTGGCCAAAGAACAGCACGGCCCAGAGTCCTAGAATAGTTGTGACCACTGGATATGTGGTGTGGCTGTGTGGAATGTGTGTTGGTGTATATATATGGTGGTGATGGGTGTTTAAAGGGCATGAAGCCAGTGAAAAAGACCTTAATTGGAGAAGACATGGGTCTCGATGAGGAGGGGTCAGGGGTCTTGTTCCCTGGGTCATGCCCCTTACACAGTCCTAGTCCTCTGGCTGTAGAAGCGGCTTACCTGCCAGGGCCTACCAACAGGGCCTATTGTAGCCACGTGTCTAAGAAATGTGTCTCTAGTAGGTTTGGTTTCCTCCTGAGCATCTAAGTGGTTTGTGTAGGGGAATTGTTAGATGTGGTAGAAAGAGCTGAGATAGCTGGGTGTGGTGGTGTGCACCTGTGATTCCAGCTACCTGGGGCACTGAGGTAGGAGGATCACTTGAGCCCAGGTGGTCAAAGCTGCAGTGAACCAAGATTGCGCCCTTGCAACTCCAACTGGGGTGATAAAGTGATACCCTGTCTCCATAAAAGGTGGGGGGCTGAGAGATCAGGGTTCTGTTGTGGGGCAGTGGGAGCTGTTTTGCAGGGGCACAGGGGGCCTGGGGGATGTTGGAGGTAGTGGGACTTGGTCCACCTTTGAGGGGACAGCCAGATGAAGGGGAAAATGGCTGGTTTTCGTACCTGCAGGAAGAGGGAAGATGTAAGCATGGCTCCAGCTCAAAGCCATGCTTGAGAAGTTGGGGTAGTAGTTACTCTGTGGAGTGGTGACAAGATGATGTGAGACTTGGTGATCCTTCTTTCTTGATCTGACTTGATAGTGTACTCATGCACACTTGATCTATTTCAATAATTTTAAGTGGCTTTAACAGAAAGGTGTGTATTATTATTACTATTTTAGACGGAGTCTCACTTTGTTGCCCAGGCTGGAGTGCAGTGGCGGATCTCGGCTTACTGCAGCCTCTGCCTCCCGGGTTCAAGTGATTCTTCTGCCTCAGCCTCCTGAGTAACGGACTTACAGGCATGCGCCACCGCGCACGGCTAATTTTTGTATTTTTAGTAGAGACGGGGTTTCATTGTATTGGCCAGGCTGGTCTCGAACTCCTGACCTTGTGATCTGCCCACCTTGGCCTCCCAAAGTGCCGGGATTACAGGTGTGAGCCACTATGCCTGGCCTACATTTTTACACAAGAATGTAGGTTATAAAACTACATAGCTTCTCATGTTTGGAAATAACATTAAATGGGTTTGCAATAAAAAAGCCAGAATGATTTTTCCAGTTGAAATGGTTTTTTAGGGTGGGATTGTGGGTGATTGTAGATTTCTTTTTTTTCTTTTTGAGACAGAGTCTTGCTCTGTCGCCCTGGCTGGAGTGCAGTGGCGCTATCTCGGCTCACTGCAAGCTCCGCTTCCTAGGTTCATGCCATTCTCCTGCCTCAGCCTCCCGAGTAGCTGGGACTATAGGCGCCTGCCACCACGCCTGGCTACTTTTTTTGTATTTTTGGTAGAGACAGGGTTTTACCATGTTAACCAGGATGGTCTCAATCTCCTGACCTCGTGATCCACCCGCCTCAGCCTCCCAAAGTGCTGGGATTACAGGCGTGAGCCACCGTGCCTGGTCTGAAAGATTTCTACAATAAGCATTTAGGGCCAGGCATGGTGGCTCATGCCAGTAATCCCAGCCAAGTTGGGAGGATTTCTTGAGTCCAGGAGTTCAAGACCAGCCTGGGCAACATGGGGAGACACGCCCCCACCCCCTACCACCTCCTGTCACTAATAAAAGCATTTAGGAATTTCATAATGTTAAGAAAAGTAGAAGTGTGTTTTAAGAAGAATGGCTCCAAGGTTTCAAACCTAGAATACAGGATATGATTGTATATGTGGAGCTTCTAGTCTTGAGGAGTCATTGGAGATGTGGTGGGAGTTTAGATTGAGAAGTTTTCCTGGGTGGGGTTGAGACATTGATGCTCCAGGTGGGTGTGGATGGAAGCTTTTGGGGCTGGAGTTGTGTTGCTGGTTGACGGGATGAAGGCTTTTGTTTGGATGTGTTAGGAAGAGGAAGTAGAAGCTTTGAAAAAAGGAGCTGCCAGAGAGGAGTTATGATGCATAAAGCATGTTGGGAGGAAGGGAGCTAGAGATGTGAGATGTGGCAGTGGCCAGCAGGGTTAGATTCTTCAGGAGGGTGGGAGCTGGGTGGGTTGAAGGGGCTTGAGGTGAGGGTCAAGAAGCTTGGCCTCTCTGAAAGGAGGCATCAGTCTGCGAGAAAGGAGGTTGGGCAGTGTCCTGTGCCCACAGTCCTGTGTGTAAATGGGGATGGTTCCCACCACTTAGTTGAGACCATTGGGAGTCTTGGAATTGCCAGTACATTCCTTGGATGTACTTGGCTTTGGCTGGGGCAGCCCTGGGCCATGACCCTCTAACCTGGAATGCCACTGTTTCTGTGAACTGCTATTTTGAGCAGATGCTGCAAGAAGTGTAGAAACTAAAGAGGTGACTTCTTAAGCATCAGTCTACGAGGCAAATAGGGAAAATGGCCAAGTTGAGGTACAAGCAGCACATTTGGGAAGATAAAGGAGGGTGTAAATTTCTGGAGGATCAGGGAGGGAAAGACCTCAGAGGATGTGAAAAAAATACAGAATGCTTTCCAGATTTGCTCAATGTCCATGAACAAGTGCCAGGCTAATCCTGACCTTATTCGTCCAGTTTCAGCACACATCATTAGAACAGGGAGAGCAGAGAGACTCTTTACTCTCACTTCCTAAGTGGCATTCGCCAGCTTCAAACAACACAGAAAAGAATTCAGAAAGCTGTGTTTTTATCGAGCCTGTTCACTAGTGTGTCTGGGTTTACATCCTTCAAGGGCCAGGTGGACTATTAGATTTGGAGTCCTGGATCAGTGGAGGGACAGAAAGCACTTCAAGTACTTTTCTTATCGTAAGTAAGCAGACCCTTACTCACCACATACTGGAGGTCTCACATTTTTTTTTTTTTCTACATGAACTTTAAAACGTATTTTAAAAGATCTATTATTTAAATTAGACTCAGCTAATGCTTGCAGAAGAGAAAGCTGGAAACAGATGGTGTTGGAAGACCAGTCAGTGGCCCAGCTTCCAGGATGTAAATCCCAGCAAAGCATTTCTAAGGATGAACTGGGTCAGTATATACTCCACAAAAGGATGGTTCCAATTATAGGGCACCTTTCAGGAGGGCTGGCGGGGGGCTTCGTAGGGCCCATGTGAGGTTGCCGTGAGGTTACCATGAGGAGCCAATGAGCTGTGTGGGTTAGGAAAGTTGAAAGGGCCCATGCAGTGGTAAAGGAGGCTCCAGCATGAGTGAAAGTCTTTCCTCTGTGACTGGTCCTGTCCTTGTCTTCTACATCCCACAACTGAAGAAGGGACTCTGCCTGGGTTACAGCTGCCTGCCTGCAGCCCGGCATGAAGCGGGGAATGGAGAAGGCGCTCAGTGAATACTTGAAGGCGGAAATGCAGTATTTTATTGTTTTCTATTATTTTCAATGAGGGGAAAAACGATAGAACTCCTCTTGAAGTCATCTTATCCGAACTTCCATTTTTGGGGATGAGGAAAGAGCCTCTCAGAATGGGTGGATGGCAGAGCCAAGAATTTTGATGCCAACTGTTGTGAAGAGTGTTACTCTTCTGGAAAGTTGTATGGCTAGACTATGGGGCTTTTGCCTTCCAAAAAGTCGCCCTGAGTATAGCATTAGTTGGAGTCACATTCCCTAAGAATCTGATGTTCCCCTCCGGCCAATTCTGATTTCGTTTTGTGTGAAATTGCGATGCTTGTGTTGCCACATGGGGGCGCCATCGCTCTTCCTTTGCCGTGGTGGCTGGTTCGGTGCGTCAGACTTCACTCCTTGAGGAGTCCCAGAAGTTTGGAGAATACAGCCAGCCACCTCTTCTTCTGGGTAGCTACAAGCAAAATAAGTAGCTTACCCAAAAGAAGTAGCTTACCCAAAATAAGTACTCTGTTAATATAACAGAGTCCTCAAGCTAGCAAGCAGGGCCTCAAGCAAGAACGTAGGCCTTTTGCTACTAACCTCTTAGGTCCTTACCACCCAAAGTATGGCATCACTGTTAAAAAGAAGAATCTTGGACTGATCCCAGACCTCGGGTAGATCCCAGCCCGGTGCTTCTCCGTATACCTAGGGATCTTGTTTAAATGCAGATTCTGATTCAGCAGGTCAGAGTGGGGCTGAAGAGTCCATTTTTTTTTTCCTTTTTTTTTGGGGGGATGGAGTCTCACTGTCACCCAGGCTGGAGTGCAGTGGCACAAGCTCGGTTCACTGCAACCTCTGCTGCCCAGGTTCAAGCAATTCTCCTGCCTCAGCCTACCAAGTAGCTGGGATTACAGGCACCTGCCACCATGCCTGACTAATTTTTGTAGTTTTAGTAGGGATGGGTTTCATTATCTTGGCCTGGCTAGTCTTGAATTCCTGACCTCGTGATCCACGTGCCTTGGCCTCCCACAGTGCTGGGATTATAGGCGTGAGCCACCGCGCCTGGCGAATAGTCCATTTCTAACAAGTTCCCAGGAGATGCCTATCATGGACTCTGCTTTGACTGAGAAAGACAACCTATAGGAGCCTCAGTTCCTTTGTCTGTAAAATGGGAGTAACAGCAGGCCTGTCCGGCATGTGAGATGATGGATGCGGAAGACACTGAAGACAGGAAGAATAAAGGTATTGCTCACAACAGGTGTGTAACTTGCCCTTTAAAGTGCAGAGTAGCTGACCCAGACATCAGCAGTCCGAGTTCCCGCAGCCTCCCGGCCTTTCTTGTCCTTATCCCACCAGGAGCCCAGGCTCCAGAGGAACAAGGTAGAAAGTCAGCCTAAGAACTAAAGATGTACCGCCCTCCCATGTGACATGGTCATAGTCCCTGGGTGGGGAGGGAGTGCTGCTTCCTGTCCCTGGGGTGACACGTGAATCCACCTGGATGGAGGAATGGAGGTCCCTCTGTTCCTTTTGACTTGAGCCACTCCAATGGACACAGTCTCGTGTAATTCCATTAGTAGCCTCAGCAAGGAGCAGGAACAACATACTGACCCCTGTTCAAGGTGGAGTTCTGTAGCTGTGGATAGAGACTCCTAGAAAGCAGCGATTTGCCTCTGAATCCTGGACATCTGTTGCAGAGAAGTGAGGAAGAGCTTCAGAATACCTGGGTGTGAGGCTCCTCAGGCCCAGTTTTGTTTCCTTGCCTAACTTGTGGTGAAGAGGCCAAATATGCATGGCATAAAAGAGACAAGAAGGCCTGGTGTGGTGGCTCATGCTGTAATCCCAGCACTTTGGGAGGCTGAGGCAGGCAGATTGCCTGAGGTCAGGGGTTCAAGATCAGCCTGGCCAACATGGTGAAACCCCGTCTCTACTAAAAATACAAAAATTAGCCTGGTGTGGTGGCGGGTGCCTGTAATTCCAGCTACTTGGGAGGCTGAGGCATGAGAATTGCTTGAACCCGGGAGGCAGAGGTTGCAGTGAGCCATGATTGCACCACTGTACTCCAACCTGGGCGACAAAACGAGACTGTCTCAAAAAAAAAAAAAAAAAAAGGACAAGATTTCTTGGTGTATGAGGGTTCCCCCCTTTCTTTGAAGAGGACTGCCTCTTGGCATTCATCACTGTCTACAAGTTCTGTCTTGGTCATCTTGTTTTCCAGATTTCTATAATGCCCAATCTGGAAAATGGGCAGAAGAGACAACACAGGAGAGGTAGAGGAGAAAGGGTGGGAGGACTCTCACTGTGGACCAGCTCCCAGGCTCTCCTCTGAGGTAAAGCAGTGGCTGAGTGTGCATCTGAATCCCCTGGGGGCCTTGTTACACAGACGACTGGGCCCGCCCTCCCAGTTTCAGATTCCACAGGTCTTCAGTGGGGTCCTGGAGTTTCATTTCTAACAAGCTCCCAGGTGAGTCTGCTGCTTTTGTTCTGTGGATAGAGAGTCTGGGTGACGGGTTAAAGGAGAAATAACTGGGGCTGCTGATTAACATCACAAACAGCTGCAGGTGATGGCGGTTGTGGGCAGGAGGTGGAAAGAGCGAGGCTGAGTACAATGGTGAGTAGGAGGAGAGGGAGAGGCACAGCATTTCTGAAGAAATGCCAAGGAAAGTTTGGTATTTCTCTGGAACTGTTTCTGACCACAGGACATTATGTCTTGTGGGCTATGTGACTTGGCCCTAGCTTGGTTGTGGCCAGGGCTAGTATGTGGAGCGGCTCTTCTCCGGGCGACTGGCTTATCTCCATGGTGCTCCTGGCTCCCTGGTCTCGCCAGGTAGTTGGCAAGTCTGTGACTTCTTTATCCACATGTGTCTTTTTCCTGGCCAGGTGGAAAGCTTCCCCAGGGTGGAGGAGGCATTTGCCAGGTTGAGGTCCCTTCTCTAATGGCACCCACAAGCCAAGCTGCACCTCTGTCTGCCCCTCTCCACCTCTGTCCTTAAAGTGGAGAATGGCTCTGTGACTTGGAGGGGCCCTCACAGCCCAAGGGAAAGGCCTCGGGGTCTCCCATGTCCGCAGGTGAAACATGCATGTCAGTCAGTTTCCATTAAATCAGATCCAGCGCTTCAGCTTGCTCCACACAGCTTTTAAGGGCACTAAAAATAAGCCTTAAATTGGAGCTAACTTCTCAAGCAGCACTATCTGTTAATGAAATTGCTTCCTGTTAATTTGAGTTTACAAAATAAGTGGCGCCTGACAATCTGGCATGGCTGTCATGGCACCCACCCCCAGGAATGGGCTGCTGGTGGAGGACTTCACCTGGGAGCTGAGGACTTTCTGGCCTCAAGTGCTGTGGCAACCGAAGGAGACCCAGCGGTTACAACAAATGGGGAACCTGGACTTCGTTTCTTGGCTTGTTTGGTCCCTTTTGTCACCCTTCTCTGAGTGGCCAGCTCTTAATCTAGCGGGGCCTGCAATTAAATAGATAATTAACAATCAACGTGCAAGGTAGCAGTAAGAGAAGTACAAGGAGCTAGGGAGCAGCCTGAGGAGGTAGCCAGGAGCAGTGCGGGGGTAAAGGATGAATGTGTGTCGGATGCATAAGTGAGTAGAGAGAGGGTTTGGTGAGGGAGCTGGAGGCAGAGGGGACAGCTGGACCACAGACGTGCAAGGAGTGACCAGTAGTCGGAGTGGAAAGCTCAGGGCAGACAATGGAGAGAAGGCTGACAAGATGCTAGCCAGGGCCTGCAGCACAGATGCTGTCAGTGGGTGAAGTCACATAAAAGGCTCCCCCACCTTTTTGCAGTCACTACTTGATATAGGAGTTGGGAGGATGCTGCTCTTGAAAAGGGGGCCTTGTGAAATTCAAGATGATAGACACCATCAGAGATGGGGTGGTGACAAGCAAAGTCAGATTCTAGGAAAGGGCGAGGGGTGCCTGGCAGGGAGGAATCTGGCCTCATGATATAGGAGGGAGGAGGGCATCCTTACCCCTACCCCTGCAGCTTGAAGGCATCTAGGTGTGGGCATGGAGAGAGCTGGCCCCCAAGTCACAATGCCTTAGGCCCAGGCACCCTTGCTGGGGGGCACTGCTGCCTGAGTGTGGCACGCTTGAATAGGCAGGAGAATGGGTCAGGGAGTTGAGCAGGTGTAGCACAGCTTGTGGGCTGCTTGTGGCTCTGGGGCCTGGCTGTGGAACCCGCTGATGCCTGGCACCCCTTGTCAGACACAGGAGCCAAGTCATTCATGTAAGCAACATCTCAAGGAGGCCTGAAATATTTGGGGGAGGGAATTCCTGGGGCTCAGAACACTTGTATATTTCATACTGAGACAAATGAAACCTTCATTTGTACCTAGATAAAGGGCCTTGATTTTTTCCTTAGGGTATTGGTAAACCATGGTGAGTTTTTGTTTGGTTTTGGAGGCAGGGTCTCACTCTTATGCCCAGGTTGGAGGACAGTGGCATGATCATAGCTCAATGCAGCCTCAAACTTCTGGGCTCTAAGTTATCTTCCTGCTTCAGCATTCTGAGTAATTGGGACTACAGGCATGAGCCACCACGCCTGGACAGCCATGGTGAGTTTTAAAGCTAGGACACGGCCCTCCTCCTCCAATGCCTGGCCCTCAAGGGACAGGGAGTTGAGGGTGAAGGGGAAGGACTGGGTGGGTTTGCAGGAAGAGAGGCTTTTGTGAGGATGCAGGTGGTTTGGGATGAGGGCAGGACTAGGGGGCTCGGATGCTCAATGTAAGACATGCTGGCTGTTATCCTTGTTCAACCAGCCTCTCTCATGTCTCACATTCTATTGTGAAATAGCTCTGGGGCTGAGCTGTCCCTGGAAGAGTTGGCCCCCATTTACAATAGCAGTGATCAAGGCAGCGCCAGACAATGCGTGACCTCACCTTTTCTCTGAAGCAAACAGGAAAGAAGAATAGGTCCATCCCTGATGGCAGAGGATACAGTCCAGCAGGGTCAGGGCCTGATAGTAGAGCTACTGTTCTTAGGAAGGACACATGGGGCCGGGGGCGGTGGCTCACACCTGTAATCCCAGTACTTTGGGAGGCCGTGGCGGTTGGATCACTTGAGGTCAGGAGTTTGAGAACAGCCTGGCCAATATGGTGAAACCCCATCTCTACTAAAAATGCAAAAATTAGCTGGGAGTTGTGGTGCGCACCTGTATCCCAGCTGCTCACAGGCTAGGACATGAGAAGTGCTTGAATCTGGGAGGTGGAGGTTATAGTTAGTCAAGGTCACACCACTGCACTCCAGCCTGCTGACAGAGCGAGACTCCATCTCAGGAAAAAAAAAAAAAAAAAAAAAAAAAGGAAGGACACACGGATGCTGCTCTTTCAGGTCAGTCTCTGTGTGTCTTCTACTTAGCGCCCACTTTGTTTCTAGTGGACCTACATGTACTATTATTGGTCATTTTCTCCTGGTGAAAATGTGGATTGACATCCCTACCTCCCTTTCACACTGGGCCCTTGGGGGAGAAGCTGGGCAGTGTGTTAAAGGGTTTCTGTAGAAGCCGTGGGGATGTCCCCTTCATGCTGTTTTCTTGGGCCTTCTTTTTCTTTCATAGACAGACCTGATGGTGAGTAAACTTCGCTTTTCTTCAGTCCTATTTGTGTTAAAATGGCCCAGTTTACACTTCACCAAAACCATGGAATCATGTGGACACTTTGTTAGGGCCCCTCCTGGGCCCTGGAGGTGGAGCCTCATGTTAGGGTGGACGCGCCTCTGCCCTGAATCTGCAGTGGGCCAAGTGCAAAGCTGTGTGGTCAGTGCCAGATGGCCCAGTGATAGTGAATGTACTGGTTTCCCAGGGCTGTCGTAAAAAAGTACTCAAGCCTGGGTGGCTTAAACAGCAAAAGTTTGTTCTCTCACATTTCTGAAGGCTGGAAGTCTAAGATCAAGAGGCCAGCAGGGCTGGTTCCTTCTCAGGGCTGTGAGAGAATCGTCTTCATACCTCCCTCAGGGCTTCTGGTAGTCCCAGGCATTTCTCGGCTCATGGAGAGCCATCTCCCCGTGTCTCTTCACATAGTCTTCCCTCTCTGCAGGTTCCTGTGTCCAGATTTCCCCTTTTTATAAGGACACCAGACTAGATTAGGGCCCACCCTAATGACCTCATTTTAACTTAACTCTAAAGACCTTCTTTCCAAATAAGGGGATAGAGGTGCTGGAGGTTAGGACTTCAACATATATTTTTTAAGGGGACACAAACCATTACAGACCCCTTTGCCTGTGGATTTCTTGGGGACTTCCAGGGCACACATGCTCAGGCAGGGCCGTGTTGACTGAGGGTTTCCAGGGTCACCCTTGGAGCAGACCTAACAGGTGGCCTGACAGGAAGGGCTCTGGGCTTGAGGAAGGATGCCAAGGAACTGTTGAGAATTGTTGGGGCAGCTCCACCTTCCCAGACTCTTCTCTGTTCTCCCTACCTCCGTGTCCCCCAGTTCCTCGATGGGCAGTTGTGTGAGGAGGCTTGGGAGCAGAGCTGGTTGCATGACTGCCTTCCTGGAGTCTCCACTATGGGAGTCCTGGGAAAGTTCCAGAGAACCTGTATGCAAATCACATCCAAATGTGCATGAACCCACCTTCCTACCTGGCCTGTATATACGTGCCAAGAATCAGGCTGACCTGGGTTCTGGAGGGGTGGGAGGGGCCTGGCCTGCTGGTCCAGGTTTGCATCGCTTGACCTGTAAATTCTGAAAGACAGAGGCTGGCGACCCCATCTACCTCTCCTCCCGGTACTGGGGTGGTCAGGGCTGAGCCACGGGTGGCCTGGCCTCTGCTGTGTGTCTGTCCTCTGCTGTGTGTCGTGCAAGGTTCTTTTCTGCATGTTGTTCACAGGAGTAAATTACAAGGACATCAACTCTAAAATGTAGCCTTGGCTTCAGAAACGTGGGACAAAATGGCAACAACTGAATTTCAGATGTAGAGCTTGTCGCATTTAACATTTATGAGTGGCAATAAAAGGGAAGGTTGGAATTGTATCTGCAGTTTCCAACCACAAGCCATAATTTTACACACTCGAACATCTGTTTTAAGATCGTAGCAGAGAGTGTTGGGTAATTGGCTCCCTTTTGTCCTGGGCCCATCAGTTAGGCCCCATCAACTTTATTATAAATTCTCAGGGATTTATTAGTAAACAACATTTGGGGAGCCTGATGCTGCCACACTGTAGCCAGGGAGCTTGAAGTATCTGAGTTAGGACCCTATGCATCGGTGCTTTCCTGGGCAGTCAAGAGCTTCTAACCCAGGGAGCCTCGGCTTCTCAAGAAGCCCTTGGGGCAGGAGGGAGAGAAGCTAGAAGGTGTGCTTCCTGGGAAGGAGGTGCTGAGGGTTTGTTCCCACAGCCTGACCTGCCCTGGGGGTCGGTCTTGGGAGATTTGGGCGCAGAGGTGTTCGGCAGGACAAAGGTGGAAGGCTTTGGAATTGGATAGGCCTGGTCTCATCCTGGCTTCACCACAGGTATGCTGGGTGATGACGGGCAAAGCATTTATGTTTTCTGTGCCTCAGTTTCAATATCTGTAAAAATGGAGATGACGATAATACCTCTATTTCCTGAGGTGATTGTGGAGATTAACATGAACACGTGTGAGGGCTCAGCACTGTCTGGGCACATGGAGAGACCTGGCAAGTGGGATATTAGTACCTGGGAATTGAAAGGAGAAGGTGGAACCAAATAGCTGGAGAAGCAGATGGCTGTCTGCAGGAGCACTGGGGGGCCAACAGAGCTGCTTCACCCACAGTTCCATGTGGCTTCCAGGTGTGGGCCTATCAGGAGGGGGAAGTTGCTGACTGTATCTCCGTGTCAGGGCTGGGAGAGGTGTCCCTGCACTGCCCGGCCCCTGCTAGCTCTGCAGGCCTCATTCTAGCCCTTAGGTGGTTCTGGTGTACCCGCAGCCCTTTGCCTGACCCCTTGTCCACCTGCCAGCCCACCAGCCTGCCTCCACGACTTCAGGGGTGCTGAGCAAGGCCTAGTGTGGGCTGTGGTTGGCTGCAGGGGACTCCCACGGGTGGGTGGTTCTTAAGGAGGGCTGGGGTAGGGTCTGACCCAGCTTACTTCCTTACTTATATGGTGGGGCACTCACAGGACAGGAGGATAATGGGAAACCAATTGGTCTGCAGGCCTGAGCGTCAGGGTTTGAGGGGAGGGATTGCCTGGCTTGGGGCCTCTCTTTTGGGTTTATTGGCCTTGGCACAGCCTGGCTGGCTGGGCTCCCTGGAAGAGCTGAAGCTAGAGCAATTAATCTGGGAGGTGAAAGTCCTGGGATGGCTGCTCTCAGCCTGGGCCAGAGACAGGCTCAGCTTTCCTGTTCATGACCAAAAGCTCCAACTGGCCTCCCTGGGTGGGGTGATGAGGAATCCCAGTCTGCCCCAGAGCACCTGAGGGTAATGGGATCCCAGCAACAAACACACAGCCTGGCTGTGTAGCTAAGACAGCCCTGAGCCTGAATCCCCACTCGCCTGTGACCCAGCCCTGGAACCTCTAATTAACCTCTCTAAACCTCAGCATCTTCATTTGCGAACTGGGGGTAATAATAGAATCCACCTGTGAAGATTGAACAGGATAATGCGTAGCAAATGCTTAGTGCCACACCTGTCACCTACTAAGCACTAAATCAGTGTTAGCTGTTCCTGTTCATGAGGTTAAATGAGGCGTTGGCATTCAGTGGGAGATAAACCTAATCCGGGCCTCTTGGTGAGGCATAAAAACACAGCCTCTTGAGTCGCATGAGGCCTGGTTCAAATCCTGCCTCTGCCATCTGTGTGACCTTGGGGAAGTTACCGCCTCTGGGGCTCCGTGTCCTCCTCTGTAAAGTGAGTGTAAGAATATGACCTATCTCTTAGGGTTATTGTGAAGATTAAATGAAACAGTGTCTCACTCAGTAAATGTACGTTTTTTTGTTATTAATAGTATTATTCACATTCAAGGGAACATTTTTTTTTTTGAGCCTACTTCTCCACCCCAATATGTGCTGGCCCAGTGCCCAGCTATGTTGTGGGTGTGGGGGCAAACCCTGTCAGTGTTTGGCATAAGAGGTGAGGATCCCCCGAGGCCAAAATATTCACCCACAGTTTCCCTGGGATCAGCATGTATCCATGTATCTTCTCACCCCCAACTCCAAACTGCCCAGGGAAGCCTTGAGTCTCAAGGCACAGCCAGAAACTGGTGTAATTCGCGTTCAGGTCCTTGCAGGTCCAGGAGGGAAAAGACTTTTTTTTGGTCCCAAATAGGAAATTAGTGGCAGGAGAGGCCAGCTTGGCAGAGAGCTTCTGCCAAGTTGTCTGCCAGCTGGATTCAGAGGCATTCTCACTGGCAGCTGGAGCTCTGGTCTCAACCAAGAAATAAACCCATATGTACCCCACCTCACCCCAGGGTGAGTGCAGCGGGTCCCTCGGCCTGTGATTGCCCCTGGGAGTGACTACCCTGAGAGGTGCCAGTTTTTTCCTGTTATAGCCCAGGAAAGTGCGCCAGGCCTCTGTTTTCCACCAGCAATAAGACTTTGTCTTGTGTGATCTCAAAGGCCCTGGAACAGGCCAGGGCCTCACCAGTAGGGGAGGAACAGTGACTCAGTGACAAGCCTACCTTCTACCCGAGTGAATCGGAGCATGCTCTCCAGTGGCTTCTGGTGTGCTTGGAATCAAACCCTCCCTCTTCAACAAGGAGATCTGGGTCTGGCCACACCCCGACCCACTGCCTTCCTGCTCCCCTGGACTCCGGCTTCCCGAGCCTGCCTTTTATTCCTTGAACATGCCCATGCTTGGTTCTGAGTCAGGGGCTTTGTGTAGCAGCTTCCACTGCCTGGAAGGCTCCCCCCACACACTCTCCTGCCTCCCTACCTCACTTCCTTCGGGTCTCCGTTTCTCCCCAGAGAGGCTTTCCTTGATTTCCAACTGCAAGAATGGCCTCACCAATGGCTCTTTTCTGTCACCCCGTTTCCTTCACAGGGCTTATCACAAAAAGCGCAGAGTGAGGGGATTGAGAGGAAGGCCTTAGACCTAGACATACCTGGGGTGGCTGTTCTTGATCTCCCCATTCACTGGCTGTGTGACCTCAGACAAGCTACTTACTCTCTCTGCGCCTCATACATAAAGTGGAGATGATAACAGGACTTTCCGTTAAAGGACTAGATGAGTTAATCCATGTAAAATGCTGAGAGTCATGCTTGCTGCAGAGTCAGTGCTCAGGAAATAAGAGCTATTATGATCACAGTCTATACTTTGTTACTGGTATTGCAGCGGCTAGACTATAAATTCCAGGAGGAACCACATCTAACCTGTTCGTTGCTCTACTCCAGGATATCAAGGGTGCTCAATAAATGCTCACTGAATAAACCAATGGTGCCAAGGTGATCACAGTGAATAGCATAGACTGGTCTCAGGTGCAGAGAGGCTTGTTCTGGGGCCTGAACTTTGTTCATTCCCCGCTGACAGTCCTAGGTCAAAACATTTTGAATTATTTTAACTCAAATACTCTGGTTCAATTTTATGCTTTCTCTCAGGAAAATGATTTATAAAACAAAAGGGTGTCCCTTCTGCCCACTCAGGCTTGGCACCGAGCTCTGCTGTAGCAGGAGCATCTTGGTCACAGTGGTGAAGGTGAAATGGGGCAGGGGGCAGAAGTCAGCCTGACCTTCCCTTGCCCTTCACAAAGGCTATCTGCCATAAAAGGAGACCCGCCCCTGTGTGCAGGGTGGGGAGTGCTAGGGACTGTCGGCTCTGCCCTCTGGTGCTCGGATTCCCACGCAGGTCTGCGCAATGGCCTGGTCTTTCCCCCTGGTGTCCACTGCAGCCCAGCCTGGTGCTCTGGCCCTGGGAGATGAGTAGAGAGGCAGGTGCTTTGGAAGATGGGCCTGTGTCCAGTTTTCCTGAGGGGCGACTGGGAGAAGGGGCTGGCAGTGTGGCCCTCAGGGTGTGCCTGGCCCATGTTGGGAGAACACTCAGGTGTTGGTGTCTGCCTCCTGGGCAGCAGGGAGACAGGAGGCTGAACCCACTTTGGCTACCTCATCTTGGACACTTCATGTGACCTCTGAGAGCCTCAGTCTTGTGTGGAAATAGACATTCTGTCTTATTATCTCCTCTCCCCTCTCCATCTGCCATACTTTTAGGCCTGTGCAGCACCAGGCCTGGAATTCCACAGTTCAGGAACCATCTAGGCAGGTGAACTGGAGTCTCCCCTCTTGGCACCCCTGCCTGTCATGAGTGGCACTCAAGCCCCCACATAGATGTGGGAGCTGCACCCCTTTTCTTGTCCCCCTCTGGGAAGGGACACTCTGCAATACTCTGCCCCTTCCTAAGAATTCCCTCTTTATAACATAAGTGTTAAAAATGCTGGAGAGTGTCTCCTCCAGCCTCTCTTCTACAGGCAGGAGGGGTGACAGGGTGGCTAGATGAAGGGCCCATTTGGCTACGTCTTAGTAAGTTCTGCTCAGGTGGCCTAGGTACTCTTTTTAGAGTGGGACTTTCCTCCCAGTGTCCTGAGTTTTGGGGTTCAATCCAAATTCCAAATCAGGAAAATCCCATCTACCGTCATGGACTCTGCTTCATCAGGAGATCAGCCTGGCCAAATAACAATTTATTGGAGGGGAGGGGCCTCCCCCTCTCCCGCTTCCTCCCTCCCCTTCTATCCTCTCCCCGCTTCCTATCTCCCTGCTTGGCTGGAGTGTCAGAACACGCAACTTAGAACACAGCGTTCACTCCACAAATGCGTACTCACTACCTGCTATGAACAAGACTCCCATTTCTGCCTTCTATTTAGCTTGAGGTCCACTGGCAGAGCGTTTGGGGAGAGCCGCGTTAGGAGTCTACGGGAGTGAAGCTCAGGTCCTCACCCTTCCCTGTCTCTTCTCCCCCACTCTGAACTCAGTGTTCGCAAGACTTAGGGGCTGCTGGCCCACGTCCAAGCCTCCTCATTACTAACAGGACCACAGCTTCATTTGTTTGATTTATGTTTAATATTCTACTGGTTTATACCTTTTCTCAGCAGTTTAATAATGATCCATAAACCTGTCTCTCTGGACTTAGATATGGAAGGCCTGTGTCTCTGGGGGCCATTCTGATTTTACAAAATTTTAAAAGTAACCAGGGGTCTAAACTCTATCCTGACTCAACATATTCACACCTGTTCCCTGATACTCAGCCCCATTGGGAACCAGTGCCCAGCACACTTTCCGCCAACATTTTGTGATTCCTTTGTATGTTCATAGGCAGGCTGACTTGGGGACCATGGCAGTGTCTCAGTTGTGTTCTTTCTCCTTGCTCCAGGTCCTGTCTGCTGGGCACTGGCAGGTCCCATGGGCCCTGCTGACTCTGGCTTCAGTTCTGAAGGGCACTGTCATCTCTCCCTGGAGCCACTTTCTAGTGTACTTGAGGTTCACCCATGTGGCCCTGAGCTCATGCAGAAGTAGAAAGGTACCTCTTCCTTATTTGTGTTTGATTCAGCCGTGGGGTCCTGTAGCCAGGTTTTTGGGGTCCTTTAGCACTGCAGTGTTTGCATGAGAGAGGCTCTTAGGTTTCAATTTCTAGCTCTCTCCTTTCTTGCGCCCAGGTTGAATCACCAGAGACAGAGCTGGCCATGTCTCCTCTCTTACTGCCAGGTTTGTCTCCGGGTCCGGTTCATCGTGCCTGGCCCTTTCTATCTCAGGACAAGTCCTCTCCTGGGAGAGGCCTCAATGTCTCAGCAGGTGGATACCTGGGGGCCATCATTCCAGGCTGTGAAGCCTGCCATTCATGAGCCCAGCCAGGGTCACCCTGAAACATCTCTCCATGCACTTTAGGCTTTAGGGAGTTGTTTAAGGATGATATATTTCTCTGAAGAATGTCGAGGGGCCTGTAAGAATGAGGGCTGCCTGTGTGGGTGGGGACAGGTAAGGGAAGATGGAACTGCCCATAGGTGGGTAGGTGGTTCTGGTTTAGTGGACCCCAGATTTCTTAGAGAAATGCCTAATGCTAATTGTCCTACGGTCACTGGTGTTCCTTAGAGGGGCCTCAAGAGTGTGCCTGGGAGAGTGCTGGGATGTACGTTCCTGAGGATGTGGATAAGTGGCCCTCAGCCATTGTATTAGGATTCTCCAGAAAGACAGAACCAGCAGGAGATAAGGAAGGAAGAGAGAGAGAAAGAGAAAGAAAAAAGAAATATGGGAGGGAATTTATTAGGGGAATTGACTCACATGATTATGGAGGCTGAGAAGTCCCACTCCAGGCTGTCTGCAAGCTGAAGACCCTGGAATGCTGGTAGCATGGCTCAGTCTGAATTTGAAAACCCTCAGACCAGGGGAGCTGATGGTGCAACTCTCAGCCTGAGGTCCAAGGCCTGAGAAACTGGCAGGTCACTGTTGCAAGTCCCAGAGTCAGAAGACCAGAGAGACCGGAGTTCTGATGTCTAAGGGCGGGAGAAGACGGATGTCCCAGTTCCAGTGAGGAGAGAGGGTGCGCTCCTCTTTCATCTGCCTTTTTGTTCTATCCAGGCCCTCAGTCATTTGGATGGTGCCTACCCACATTGGGTAAGGGCAGATCTTCCTTATTGGGTCCATTGATTCAAATGCCAATCTCTTACGGAAACATCCTCACATACCCAGAAATAATGCTTTACCATCTGACTATCCCTTAATCAGTCAAGTGGACACCTAAAATCAACCATCACAGACATCCAGTCTCACTCAAGGGAGTTATAAATGAAGGGTTGGTGTCAAGGGTCAGTCTTGGGCCATTGGGGACTGACTGCTAGGCTGTCTTAGGGAGAGCATGTGCTGCCTCTGAGAAAGAACTGCTTGGCCTATGACATTAAGACCCTGATCTTGTCCTTATTCATTGTTTATTAATACAATAATTTTTCACTGAAGGTGAATGATGAGCAAAATAGATGCTATGGCCCCTGGACTCTACTGGGGACAGACACATAATAACCACACATGTGAAAGCATTGCTGTAAACTGACAAGTGCCGTGAGGAAAATGTACATGGGCAGAGAGCCTTCCACCATGGGAAAGCATGTTTAAGCTGAGAACCTGAAAGATGACCTTGAATTAATTGAGCAAGAAGGGTGGGGTGCGTGTGTGGGTAACGACGAGAAAGAACACACACATCCAGGCCTCAGACTCAGCCAAGAGGACTTGGGGCTTCCTTTGGGCAACAGGAATGATGAGGGGAACAGTTTGCTTATGAAGTGTGACCCTCTTCACTACCACTCACCCTTTTGGGTGGGCTGTGGCTATTCTGGAAATGATGCCCAGTGTTTTGCTTATGGTAAAAAATCAGTGGTGTTCAGAATAAGTTTTTTGGCAGGCTGAAGATATCCTTTTTGCTTTGCTTTATTCATTGTTATGCATTGCAATCAAAGACAGTTTAATGGTGAAATTGCTATAAAATGGCAGAGAAAACATTTCTTTGGGTATTAGTTTTGTTTTAGTAAATTTCAAAGTAGTGATTTAACTTGCCACCTTCAGGATTATTTCTGCCTCTCAGTGGGGTAATACAATCAGCGAGATCTACTACAGCCTTCATTTTCTAGAGAACACAGATAAATAATCTCCCAGTATGCTCTTGAGCAAACTAAATTACCTGTGACATTTGATATCCCCCATACGGAACCAAGGGATGTCACTTGGAGCATGAGGGTGTTTGTGGAGGCTGCTAGAGATTCATGGGAATTCTGTAGCAAAGGAGACAGAGGATTAAAGATGGAAATTGGATCCCAATGGAGAATCACTTGAAAAGGCATGTGTGAATGTATGCAGAAATTTCCCAATGGCATTGCTGCACCAAGGCTGGAGTCAAATTTAGCTACGTCCGCAGACACATGGGAGTCCAGAGAAATGGAAGGAGGCTGGAGCACAGCCAGACCTCTCATGATGCAGGCTATTTGTGCATCATGAGCTTCCCAGCTGACATTTTAGTATATGTGCTGCCACAGTGACCACATGGCTGTTTATTTTTTAAGTTTTTTGAGACGGAGTCTTGCTCTGTTGCCCAGGCTGGAGTGCAGTGGTGGGATCTTGGCTCACTGCAACCTCCACCTCCTGGGTTCAAGTGATTCTCCTGCCTCAGCCTGCTGAGTAGCTAGGATTACCGGCGCCTGCCACCATGCCCGGCTAATTTTTTATTATTAGTAGAGATGGTGTTTCACCATGTTGGCCAGGCTAGTCTTGAACTCCTGACCTCAGATGATCTGCCTGCCTCGGCCTCCCAAAGTGCTGGGATTACAGGCATGAGCCACCATGCCTGGCCGCACATGGCTATTTAATACACATTTTCTGAGTCTCGACTATGTGCTTGTTGGACACTGCTGGGGTAATAGATTCCACATCTGTCGTCTGCAGAGCTCAGAGTGTGGAAGGGCACTGAGACTTGAGTACCATCAGGTATGTTGTTCATAGGACAGAATGTGGGCCAGCGATCATTCTGCCTGGGGCTCTGACAACTCTCCACTGAGCTAAGGGTCTGGCTGAGCCTTTGAAGGCTGTAAGAACTATTCTAAGCAGAGAAGGGAAGGGAAGGAAGGACAGTCCAGGCAGAAGGGACATCATGGGCAAGGGTGCAGAGGTGTGAAGTCCTGCTGTTGTTGAAGGCAGTGGGCAGGTGCAGTTTCCGGAGGGTGCCCTTTGAGGGAGAGAGAGTGGGAGGAGGGTGGGACCTGAAGGCGAGAGATCTTGAATGATAACTCAGACTGGGCTCCTCCTCTTGGGCCTGTCTTCAGGATGGAACGGTTTCGGGATTTTGGAGGAGCCCCTCTGAGACCCGTCTCTTCAGTCTAATTCCCTATCTAGAGAGGCTGCCTGTGGGAAAGAGAGAGAGGGAAGGGGCACAGAGTGGGCTGTGGGTAACCTGGGACCTCATCTACTGCATCACTTTGACTGATACCCTATGTGGCTTTGGGTAAATCACTCAGCCCCTTTGAGCCTCAGTTTTCTCATCTCTAGAATGTGATAGTAACCTGCATCTTCCCTGCCCCCTGGCTGCTGTGAGAGTCTGATGAAGTCATGGGAGCACCAGGTACACAGAATGGGACAGTCTGTCCCAGGGATAGGTATCTCTGTGTTTTCCCTGCCTTCTCTGCTAGTCCTGGGGAAGAAAAGGTTTGCCTGACAGAGGAGCTCTGCCTGAGCAGTAGTGAAGCTAGTGAAGAGGCAGGCTTGCTGGGTAGTGTCCTGGAGCCTCATTGCTGAGATGGAGCTAACCCTGCTTGGATCGTGCGAGAAGAGGGAGAAGACTGCGGTGACAGAACAGCTCTCTCTGCAAGTGGCTGGAACAGATGACCTTGAGGGGCTTCCAGGGAGGGGGATAGCCTTCTGAGAGGCAAAGTTCAGTACATGGAGGGTGAGTAGAATGCTTGGAGGAGGCCAGCCTGGCAACTGTGGGGCCTGGGCTTTGCTGAGGGGGGTGTGCAAATCTGGGACTAGACCTTTGTTGCTCAGGACAGTGGAGGTCCTGTGAGTCATCTTCAGTACCCTTTGCTTTCTGTCTTTGCCATGGTGCTTGGCTGTTCTTCTGACTAGCTGCCAAGCAAATAGTTAGCAAATGTCAATTCAAAAAGGTCCCAAATGGTTAGGGTGGCCTCATGTCTTGGTCTGGACTTAAAATAGTGGTGGTAGGGTCTAGAGCTGCGCTGGTCAGTGTGGAAGCCACTAGCCACATGTGGCTGTTAAGCATGTGAAATGTGCCTGGACTGAATTAAGATGTGCTGTAAGCATGAAGATACACACTGGATTTTGATGACTTTGTACAAAAAATATAAGCTGAGTACATGGTGAAATAATATTTTAGATACATTGGGTTGAATGAAATGAAATATATATAAAATAAAGTATTATAATTTCACCTGTTTCTTTTTACTTTTTAACATGGCTACTAGAAAATTTAAAATTAAATGTGATTTGCACTATATTTCAATTGGACAGTGCTGGTCTAGAGGCTGAAGGGAGGAAGCATTGTAGATGAAGCGCTCTTTGCATCTCCAAAGAGGACTTCCTCCTGCCTAGACTGGGCACTTGAGTGGCAACTGCTCTGGGAGGCTGGGCATTCAGTTAATGGCAGCCCCACATAGGTGATTGTTCCCCTCTTCTGCTTTCTGAGTCTGCTAGGAAACTGTCTCTGGGCCAGACAGTGATGGGGCTGGAACAATCAAAAAGTATTGAGGATCCCAGACAGAGGACATATTCAGGCCTACAGAGAAGGTTACTGCATGGCCTTTATTCATAAAGGCTCCTATTCATTAGACAGAGGTCTCTCTGGATGGTGAGCAGCTCATATTCATTCTTATAGCCACAAAAACCTGGCACAGATCTTGCATACAGTAGGCTGACTGGATGGATAGGTAGACAGGTGGCAGGATGGTTTTTTAAGTACACGAATGAAACATAGAGACTAAAGACAGTGCAGCTGGATGAAAGGTGGCTGGATAAGGCTCAGAGAGATAGATGGATGGCGGGGTGAAAAGATGAATGAATGAAGGGGTAGATGGAGATAGAGGACGGTGAATCTGGGGTTGGATACGTGAAAGGAAGATGGACGGACGGATGGATAAATAAATGGGATGGGTACAAGGAAGATGGATGATTAGGCAGATAGATAATTGAATGGTAGGTTGATGGAGGGTGGAAAAAGAATGAAGGGGCTCATCCCAACACAAGCAAGCATTGGTCAAAGTTTGTTGAGGACATTTTACCTCTTCTGCTCAGCATGCAGCACCTTTCCCTAACTCTTTTTGTTTTGCTCAGACATGTCTGGAGCTTCTCCAGGCTTTCATTGGATTCTCTGGAGAGTTCTCATTGCTGTAGCTGTGCTAATCAAGTCTCTCTCCCTAATTAGAACTGTCAGCTCCCTGGTGGGCCACCTCTGTCATTCTAGGGGTTGGAGAGTAGCTTGGCAGGCTGGGACATGTGTATGAGGGTGCAGATGATGTGTTTGTTAGACTTTGTGGGGAATTCTTTACGACAATCATTGTTTTATACAAACATCATAGGATTCTCCAAATAATCAAGGAGTCAAGAGTGTGAGAGAGGAAGAGAGAAGAGAAAGCAACTTGAAGGATTCTGAATGAATGGGATAGGGGAGAGAAGAAAGAGATTTCTTTTTACAACCCTATTCCTGAGTTTGTCGGAGTATAACTGCCTTCACATGTACAGACATGACTATGACCTTCCAGAAAGTCCTTTCTCTGATAGCCCATTCTCCTTTTTCATGTCCTAGAAGGCCACATGGAAAGCTCAAGTCTCCTTTGTAGAAAATGAGTCTCAGAAGAAAGTACTGCCTTGGCATTTCTGGATTTGAGTGGTTTCTCTGGAGGTGGCAGGAGTGGGTGCTGGATGGGAAACTCATAGCCTCTCTAGTGATAGGGATCTTAACAATACAGAGGAGAGAACAGTCATTCATTGTCAGCTAGTGAGGCTGCATCACTGCCCAGGACAGTGGGTGGGGGTGCCTGAATTTTCTGCATCTGCAAAGGCTTTAATTGTTGTGATCAGCAGTCAACTCATCACCATTAATTGAATTATATTTCAAACAAGCTTCCTGGAGAGGTTCCGCTGCAAATGATGCAGAAGGATGGCTGGAGCTCTTCTGCATACCACAGCTTGTTCTGCATGCTGGGGAGTAGTCTGAATGTGTAGTTGCCAGCAGTACTTTTCTCAGGAGATGTCCAAACCTTTCTCTAGCTCCCTTTCCTCTTATTTTTAAGATTACAACCACCAAATCTCATCTTCAATACTCTAAGTAGCAAACAAATCACTTTCCCTACTGTATAATTGGAAGAAAACTGGACCTCCTTTTATTAATGCAATCTCAGTACAATTAAGCATCCAAAGGAAAGGCACAAGGCCCTAGAAGCCTTGCGAGGGTCATGAACAGTGTTGCTGAAGGTTTCCTTAGGGGAGTTGCCAATGGGGAGTTATTTGGCAAATTTCCTAAATGTTCTCTCTCACCGGTTTATCTCCTTGATGCCTGGATTTTCTAGCAACTGCTGAGCTCTCAGCTTTCTCTTCAAAATGCTCAATCTCTGGGCTGGCTTTCTTCTCTCTGGCTCTGGCCAAGACTGTTTAAACAACTCCCAGCTCCAAAGTTTTGTTTCCCTTCCAGCAAAGTCAAGTCCATCCTTATGCAGATGACTTAGACTCTGGCTCATTCCTGTTCTCTTCTTGTTTCTCACCCTGATCAGTCTGATGAAGGGAGCTGGCCAAGCTGGTTTGGCCAAACGTGTGTGTAGCTTTTGGATGTGCAGGCTGAGCTATGAGTGGCAGCCTCTGGAAGGTGAAGGCTGAGATGGAGAGAAGTCAGGGATGCTGAATGAGGTGCCCTCAGAGTGCTCCTGGCATCCTGAGATTTCACCTTTAGAAATGTGTTAGAAAATTGTCCTTGAGTAACAGAAACCCACTTAGACTAGTTCATGGCAAAAATTATTATAAAGACATAGGCGTTGGTTTCAGAGCCTAAGACCAGGAAGGAAGCTGGAACTTGGGAATGGGCTGAGACTAGAACCTGGTCAGCTGTCAGTTTCCTCACTTCCTCCCTTGCTCCCTCCTTCTCCTCCCTTCAGTTCTTCTCTCTCCCTCCCCGCTTCCACTTCCTCTCTTCTCTCTCCTCCCCTCTTTTTTTCTCTGTAGACCAGCTTTCTCTGGCCATAAGGGGGAAGATGGCCACCCCACACTATTTGAGTTCTACTTGGCTCTTAGTTCCAGTCACACGAGGAAGTTAATAACTGAGTCTACCTGGAGAAGATTCTCACTGACCCACCTTGGGGCAGGTAATCTTCCCAGGTAATAGGTCCTGTCACCTCTGGCCAGGGAGATGTGCTTCTGAGGTGCACACATGGCTGCTGTGACCCACACTTGTGGTGTGGGAAGGCAGTTCTCAGGACGATAGGATGACCCACAGGCTGGGTGAGTCATCCCTTTAAGGTGTTTCCCACAGGAGGCACTTATGTGACAAATACGAGGAGTACATCACCCAAGTGGGGGAAATGCTTATGGGGCTGCTGTTGCTATTAATGTGGCGAATCAGGCTACATAGGATTTTGCACTATTGTCTGAGCAGTTTTCCATGTTATTACAAACATTTTATAATAGAGACTTTAAGTGACTTTATTACAAATTACTTAATAAGTATCACATTGTGGGACACGTTTTAATTTTGTTTCCACCATTACAGGTAATATAGCAGTAGTCATCCTTATGTATAGGCCTCTGTCTAGGTTTTGGATTATTTTCTTTGAAATAGATTGCCAGAGGTGGAATTATAGGTTAGGGTTTTTATTTGTAAATGAGCGAATCCACTTTCTTAGACGTAGATGTTTAAGGAGAAAGGAGTCTTCATAGAAGATACTTAGCCACTTTGGGGGATGGGTGCAAAGAACCAGGTTGGGATATGACAGCAAGGAATGATGTTGCTAGGATGAATGCTCTGCCCCATTATGGGACTTTCCAGTGAAATATCGCTGCTGCTGCGACCTGCTGCCTGGCACGAATGACCCCAGGGCTGGTCTTTAGACGCTCTGCCATAGATTCTCTAAAAAGACCAGTTTTCTCCAACAGCGCACTACTAGAAGACTGAGCTGCTTGCACATGGCTGTCAATTCATCTCCCGTTCCATCCATATGGATGGGTCTGATTGGCAGAACCTGGGACACTTGTCCTCAGTGTAGAGTAAGGTTGTCTGATAAGTGGGCTTTCACTTTGTGGTACAGGAAGGTAGGACTCATGAAACTGCCAAAATATCAAGGGGTTATTAAAAAGATGCCAGTTGTCTATGAATGGTGGATACCTACTATGTGTTCAGATGTAAGTTTAGAGGAAAAACTATACAGGCTGGAACAATGGCTCAGTAATATTGTTGAAAGCTCAGGTGCTTTCTGTCTTCCAATGTGTTGACAGAGTGTCCCATCATGGCGCAAAACAGCTCCCACAGTGCCAAGTATCACATCCTTGTTACTAGAATCCCAAGGAGGAAAGGAAGGTATGGGAGCAAAGGGGATTTATTCTTAAGAGCTCTCCCTTTCCAAGAATCAAAGTCTCCAACAGGGCTGGGCACGGTGGCTCATGCCTGTAATCCCAGCAATTTGGGAGGCTGAGGTGGGAGAATCATTTGAGCCCAGGAGATTGAGACCAGCTTGGGCAACATGGTAAAACCCTGAATACACACACACACACACATATGTGTATGTGTGTATATATGTGTGTGTGTGTATGTATTAGCCAGGGGTGGTGGTGCGCACCTGTAATTCCAGCTACTCGGGAGGCTAAGGCAGGAGACTAGCTTAAACCCAGGAGGTGGAGGTTGCAGGGAGCCGAGATCGTACCACTGCACTCCAGTGCAGGCGATCCTCCCGCCTTGGCCTCCCAAAGTGTTGGGATTACAGGTATAAACCACTGTGCCCGGCCTCAGATACTATCTCCAAAATGGTTGTACCAACTTAAATTCTTATGAACAGCATATGAGTCTATATGTTTTAGCACATCCTTGCCAGCTAGTTTCACATATTTATTTATAACCGTGGTACTGAACTCTATTCTTAGTAGTTCTGATAGTTTTTTAGATTAAATGACCTTGAATTTTATAGAAATACAATCTTATGAATGAATACATGGAAATGATTTTAGTCTCATTTTTAATGGTTACATTTTTAAGTATTATTATTATTTTTTTACGTTATACTTTAAGTTATAGGGTACATGTGCACAATGTGCAGGTTTGTTACATATGTATACATGTGCCATGTTGTTGTGCTGCACCCATTAACTCATGATTTACATTAGGTATATCTCCTAATGCTATCCCTCCCCCCGACCCACAATAGGACCCCGTGTGTGATGATCACCTTCCTGTGTCCAAGTGATCTCATTGTTCAATTCCCACCGATAAGTGAGAACATGCAGTATTTGGTTTTCTGTTCTTGTGATAGTTTGCTGAGAATGATGGTTTCCAGCTGCATCCATGTCCCTACAAAGGACACAAACTCATCCTTTTTTATGGCTGCATAATATGTGCCACATTTTCTTAATCCAGTCTGTCACTGATGGTCATTTGGGTTGATTCCAAGTCTTGGCTATTGTGAATAGTGTCACAATAAACATACGTGTGCATGTGACTTTATAGCAGCATGACTTATAATCCTTTGGGTGTATCCCCAGTAATGGGATGGCTGGGTCAAATGGTATTTCTAGTTCTAGATCCTTGAGGAACCGCCACACTGTCTTCCACAATGGTTGAACTAATTTACAGTCCCACCAACAGTGTAAAAGTGTTCCTATTTTTCCACATCCTCTCCAGCACCTGTTGTTTCCTGACTTTTTAATGATTGCCATTCTACCTGGTGTGAGATGGTATCTCATTGTGGTTTTGATTTGCATTTCTCTG
>NW_016805277.1:2562343-2586070 GCF_001698545.2 Rhinopithecus bieti | reverse complement strand
CTTGGTCTTTGATGATGGTGACGTACTGATGGGGTTTTGGTGTGGGTGTCCTTTCTGTTTGTTAGTTTTCCTTCCAACAGTCAGGACTCTCAACTGCAGGTCTGTTAGAGTTTGCTTGAGGTCCACTCCAGACCCTGTTTGCCTGGGTATCAGCAGCGGAGGCTGCAGAAGATAGAATATTGCTGAACAGCAAGTGTTGTTGTCTGATTCTTGCTCTGAAAGCTTCATCTCAGGGTGTACCCAGCCATGTGAGGTGTGATCTGTCAGTCTGCACCTAGTGGGGGATATCTCCCAGTTAGGCTACTCAGGGGTCAGGGACCCACTTGAGCATGCAGTCTGTCCATTCTCAGATCTCAACCTGCGTGCTGGGAGAACCACTGCTCTCTTCAAAGCTGTCAGACAGTGACTTTTACATCTGCAGAGGTTTCTGCTGCTTTTTGTTTAGCTATGCCCTGTCCCCAGAGGTGGAGTCTACAGAGGCAGGCAGGCCTCCTTGAGCTGCAGTGGAGTCCACTCAATTCGAGCTTCCTGGCAGCTTTGTTTATCTACTTAAGCCTCAGCAATGGCAGGCGCTTCTCCCCAACCCTCTCTGCCGCCTTGCAGTTAGACCTCATACTTCTGTGCTAGAAATGAGGGAGGCTCCGTGGGTGTGGGACCCTCTAGACCAGGTGTGAGATATAGTCTTCCAGTTTGCCATTTGCTAAGAGCCTTGGTAAAGCGCAGTATTATGGTGGGAGTTACCGGATTTTCCAGGTGTTATGTGTCTCAATTTCCTTTGGCTAGGAAAAGGAATTCCCTTCCCCCTTGCACTTCTCAGGTGAGGTGATGCCTTGCCCTGCTTCAACTCTCACTGGTTGGGCTGCACCCGCAGACCAGCGCCAACTGTCTGACATGCCCCAGTGAGATGAACCCGGTACCTCAGTTGAAAATGCAGAAATCACCTGTCTTCTGTGTTGCTCACGCTGGGAGCTGGAGGCTAGAGCTGCTCCTATTCAGCCATCTTGGGCGCGCCCCAAGTATTATTTTTATCTTACTGTATTGATCAGGCCTTTTTGAACAGTGTTTGATAATAGAGGTGGTGATGAACATCCTTGTGTTTTCCTGATTTTAATTTCAAAACTACAGTGTTGTTTTGGTATGTTTGATGTGAGTTGTTCGTTTGAGATATGTCTTATTTTCTCAAATTAAGCTATTGCTTATAAGATGCACCAACTTAATAACAGCTTTTGGAGGGTGGANGCCCCAAGTATTATTTTATCTTACTGTATTGATCAGGCCTTTTGAACAGTGTTTGATAATAGAGGTGGTGATGAACATCCTTGTGTTTTCCTGATTTTAATTTCAAAACTACAGTGTTGTTTTGGTATGTTTGATGTGAGTTGTTCGTTTGAGATATGTCTTATTTTCTCAAATTAAGCTATTGCTTATAAGATGCACCAACTTAATAACAGCTTTTGGAGGGTGGAGTGGGGAGAGGAAAAAGCTACTTAATATTAACCACACACATTGATTGAAAGATACTCTTATTGCAATGATGGCAAATGTGAAACAAATGTACCTTAGAATAACTAAAGGAAAAATTATATATAAAATTTTTTCCCTCCCATTGTTATTGTCATAATTAAATACACACTAACTTGATGTGAGCAGTATCCTCACAGAAGATAAGTTCTTTTTTTTTTTTTTTTTCCTGAGTTGGAGTCTCGCTGTGTCACCCAGGGTGGAGTGCAGTGGCACGATCTCAGCTTACTACAACCTCTGCCTCTTGGGTTGAAGCGATTCTCCTCCCTCAGTCTTCCGAAAAGCTGGGATTACAGGTGCCCGCCACCACGCCCTGCTAATTTCTGTATTTTTAGTAGAGATGGGGTTTCACCATTGTTGTCCAGGCTGGTCTCAAACTCCTGACCTCAGGTGGCTCGCCCACCTCAGCCTCCCAACACACAGGCATGAGCCTCGGCTCACTGGCCAGATAAATTCTTTATACAGTATATACTTTATGATGTTCAGCAAGTAACATTCTATTCCCAGTTTTTAGAATTTTCATGAGAAATGGATGTTGAATTTAACAAGAGTCTAAGCATAAGGCTATCATTAGAAAGACTGATGCCCTGATATCAATAAGTTCCTAATGCTAAACCATTTTTGCAATTCTGGGATAAACCCTACTTTATTGCTCTGTATTATTCTTTTAATAGTCTGTTGAATTCTATTTCTGGTATTTTATTTAGGATTATTACAGCTATTTTCCTAAGTGAGGAGGATCCATGGGATTTTTTTTTTTTTTTTTTTTTGCCTATTCCTGTCAGATTGTGGTGTAACAGTTATGATCATTTCATCACATAAACTCGATGGCAGTGCATCTTTTTTCAATGTGGTAAAACAGTTTATATGACAAAAATTAGTAGTTCTTGAAAGCTAATTCAACATCTGGAACTAGAGTCTTTTGCGGAAGTAAATATTTGGTAACATCTTCAACTTTTTTCTTGATTATTGGTCTTAAAAAGCCTTATAGGGTCAATTTTGAGAATTTATATTTTCCCACAGAAATTCTTGTCATTGAGATCTTCAAATTCGTTAGCAAATAACAGTGAAGTGTCTCATAATTTTTAAGTCTTCCCTTTATCTGTTCATTTATTTATTTATTTTTTTATTTTGAGACGGTGTCTTGCTCTGTTACCCAGGCTGCAGTGCAGTTGCGTGATCTAGGTTCTCTGCAACCTCCGCCTCTTGGGTTCAAGCAGTTCTCTTGCCTCAGCCTCCCTAGTCGCTGGGATTGTAGGCATGCGCCACGATGCCTGGCTAACTTTTGTAGTTTTAGTAGAGACGGATTTTACCATGTTGGTCAGGCTTGTCTCCAACTCCTGGCCTCAAGTAATCCACCCATCTCAGTCTCCCAAAGTGCTGGGATTACAGGCGTGAGCCACTGCGCCCAGCCTGTTTTATTATATTTGAATTAATTTACTTAGCTCCTCTCTGCTTTTATTGAAGTCATCTAATGTTCTCAATCCAATCAATGTTACACCTCATCTCGTCTTGTCTCTTCTCTTTTCTGTTCTTTTTTTGATGGAGTCTTGCTCTGTTGCCCAGGCTGGAGTGCAGTGGCGCAATCTCGGCTCACTGCAACCTCCGCCTCCCGGGTTCATGCCATTCTCCTGCCTCAGCCTCCCGAGTAGCTGGGACTATGGGTGCCTGCCACCACGCCCGGCTAATGTTTTTTGTATTTTTAGTAGAGATGGGGTTTCTTTTTTTTCTTTTTTCTTTTTTTTTTTACCAAGGTAAAACAAATTTATTTGGGAGAAACAATTCCCTTCAAAAGTAGATCCCTATCTTTAGGAGACAAAAGGAAACACTGTGATGAACCTACGGCCCCTAGTTTGGGGGGCCACAGGCCCACTCTCATGCTGCTGTGGGCTCTAGCCTCAGTAGCCAGATCCAGGTAAACCTCAGTTTCAAGAATAAAGGTGAGCCACAGACATGCAGCACCACCAGAGACAACACCCTGTGGCAAGAAGACCATGCTCTGGACTGTCTCCATACTGCCACGGTAAGGCAGGAGGCATGCTGTGACTCCTTGTGCTCCGTGCCCGTTGCACAGGCCAGTTCAATTCCCTACCATCTGCCACCCATGCTCTTCTTTTGGGACTCCAACTCTGGCCAAGCAAATGTGAATCTGGAAAGCAGAGGCCCAGGGCCCTCCTGCAGTACAGACATTTTGAGGTGGGTAGGCAGCATATGTTACATTCTAAGTAAAACAGCTAGAGGGTAAAACACCCCAACGCCAATTTATTTTCAAAAAGGGCTCTGTGTTATCCTATAGTTTGCCTTTTTTTTGTATAATTGTACAACCTTTGAGAGTTACATAAGTTGTAATGATCTAATACTATTAATAGCCATTCGGAAAACACTTTCCCTCCCTCCCAGCAACCATCCAGGGGGAAATAAAAGTCCTGAAAAAAGGCCAGTTCAATATGGCCTCTACCCTGGCAGAAACAGAAAGTGAAAAGAGAAGAAAACAGAAATCAACTAAGAGGTGCTGCCCGTGTCTCTCAGGAGTGGGGCTCTGGCTGTCACCTGGGGTCATGAAAGGCAGAGCCTGCAGCATGCAGTATGGCAGCTGGGAGACCTTGCGGCCACATCTTTCTCACCCCGGCACATCCATATCCCAACTTGGGTGTCATGGAAATCTTTCAGCAGGGTTCTCCTCCACTGCTCTGCTATATGCATCTGGTTTTCCAAGTCCCCTCTGTCATAGCTGTCTGCACGCTCCACTTTCCATGAGAGGTTTTTGATCTCAGCCTCCAGCTGAGCCTGCTGGTATTCAAACAGCTTCTTCCTGGGTCCGGACTCCATGTAATATGCATATGGGTAGGTGTATTGCAGGGTGTATCGACACTTGGCCAAGAGCTTGGCAGCATTCTGTAGGTACTGCCAGTCGATCCATGTCCCCAGATTGTTCATGACCCTCTCCTGAATCTTCTCGTGAATCCACTGGTATGTCTGTGCCTCAAGCTGCAAGCTTTTGTTGTGGTTTTTCCCGCCTCTCCAAGTAGAATAAGTACTTCTTGAGGGCTTGCCTCACCTGGGCTTGTTGGCTCTGGTTCACAATGTCAGGATTCTCCTTGTAACGACTGCACTCATAGTATTCACTGCCATGAGTCTTCCAATCTCCTAGATGCATCCAGCAGAAGTCGTGTTTACATTTGGAGCAGTGCATGTGATTGCGGCCTCCATTCTTCTCAATGCAGATGTTGCACTTGGGACAGTCTTTAGTGTGGGCACTAATGTAGTTGGCTGTTTCAGAGTTACACTTTGTGAGCCATTTCCGGACTGTGGCACGTCTGTGGGTGCATGATACATCTGATGACACTTGAAACAGAAGACCTCGTTGCACCGATTGCACTGTACTCGGTGAGCTCTAGGCTCCTGTACCCAAATAACCACGGGGCAGTCTGCACCAGGGCACAGCTGGAGCTGGTAATGACTCTCCACATAGTCCCTGAAGAGGTAGTGCCTGTATTTCTCTCTCAATTCTTCATTGGGAAGCAATGGAAACAAAGTCCTCTGGTGTATGGAGTGGACAGTCCTGAGCCATAGGAGAGACTCCCACGCCCAAGCCGTCCTTGATGAGAACTGAACAGTGCTGCTCCCAGCAGCTGCAGCAAAACTGGTGCTGACAGGCCAGAGAGAGTAGGTTTTCCTTTCGCACAGACTGTATACACACTGCACAGTGGTGAGGGGGATGGGATGCGGGAACATGTTTTGATGGATCAGGCTGAACTCGAGCCTCAACAAGCAGTTGAGCAGAATTGGACTTGAATCTGTCCAATATCTCTGAAACTTGCCAGTAGAAATTAACTAATATGTTTAGCAACTGAATGAGATACCTTTAGGACAGAAGCTAAGATGGTTATGTGCTCATTGAGGGCACCCTCAGATTCCTTGTAGGTCAAGCAAGTGAACTGGTACTCCTCAGGATCAAAGGCATCAGCCCCCTGCTGCTCCACATCACTGGCTACTCCCACGTAATAGTCCTCTATATTCCCAGGGTCTTCATCCTCTTCTTCTTCCTCTTCCTAACAATTTGGGTCACAGTCCTCTTCATTGCTGTCAGACCCTTGGCTGTTCATGTCCACTGACATCTTAGCATCCAGCCAAGTTGCAGATCAGGAAAGCAGTTGCTTTTTCCCCCTCCCTACAAAACTACCGCTTTCTCAAATGCATTAGTATTTTTGTCTTCTGTAATTCTTGGAGATCTCTCAGGCAGATGTCACCCAAGTATTCTACGTAATAGGATTTCCATCGGGAGCTGCGCCCTCGCGGCTGCTGACCCCAGACAAGCCAGACCGGATCAGGCTGGGCCAGAGGGACATGGCGGAGGCGGCAGGCCGACGCCGGTCAAACCCGCACTGCTTCCTCCAGAAGCGAGACAGGGTTTTACCGTCTTAGCCAGGATGGTCTCAATCTCCTGACCTCGTGATCTGCTCACCTCGGCCTCCCAAAGTGCTGGGATTACACGCATGAGCCACTGCACCCGGCCTTTTTTTTTTTTTTTTTTTTGACAGGTAGCGAGAATTGGGTTCCCAGTTTGACCTGTGACTGTTTTGCTGCTGAGTTTTGGTGTTTTTGGATTGTTCCATGAGTAAATGCTAAGGGGAAAGGGACTTTGTTCTTTCAGTCTCTGAAGTTTTTTGAGCATGTAGAACACTTCCTGGCCATAGTAGGGGTGCAATACTTATTCGTTGGGCAAATGAAAAAATGACTGTGGGAAACAGGTGAGAAGTTGCCAGAAGCCTTCTTTTCAGGGAAGATCTCATAAGGACAGAAAGAAGTAAGCAACAGGTCTTCCACCGTCTGCAAAGGTGAACTTTTGCTATTGCCACTCCCCACCTCACCCACCCACAACCACCGACCACACAGTTCAAACGGAATTCTTTCTTGGAGCTGGTGGTGGGTGACTGGTGTAAGGGACCATCCCCACCGAGCTCCCTGTTCCCAGGCCTGAGCCTTCAGGGCAGTGAGGATTTCTGATCACAGAGATGCGCAGGCAGGAGCATGATGGTGGGGAGACAGGCGGGCTCCTGGAGGAGGAGAAGGTGACTGCTAGGGCAGGAGATGAGTCACTGAGATGGGGGGCTGGGTGGAGGAGGTCTTGGGACAGGGGTTGAGGTAAGAAGACAGTTACTTTAGGTAAGGTTGAACTTCTGGTCCTGGAAAGCTCTGAGCTGGAGCCTAGGATAGGTGAGCTGTGGCTGCTGACCATGAGGGTGACTGCATCAGACTCTGCCTTAGGGATGAGGGGGGCCTGTGGGCTGGCCAGGAGAGGCCCTGAAGGTGGACACCTGCCTTGACCTCATCATTGAGAGTTGCCAGATAAAATGCAGGATGTCCAGTTAAATTAGAATTTCACATAAATGATGAGCAATATTTCTTTAGCATGAGTTTGTCCCATGGATTTGGGACCTCTTGATTTACCCATCTCTGAGGCAGGGGACTCCCAGGACCTGGGAGAGGCTTCTCACTGGGAAGGCAGGAAGGCACCTCCCTCTACCCCATATCCCCCCAAGATATTCCCAGCAAAAGGGAAGTCTTTAGCTGCAAAAGAGCAATACCCCTCCTCCCTCATCCATTCTTGCTTCTCAAATGGAAGCGTGAACTAAGCACACTCTCTACACACTCCTCTGCTTGGGGGTGGCCTTCTGGCCAGCTTTATGGGCTCTGCTGGACACAGAGAAGAGCCTGAGGAGTGCGCACTTTCCAGCAAGCCACAGTCAGTCAGAACAAGTGAGGCATAGGCCCTGTAAATAGGAGTCTAGGCAGGCTGGTGGGCTTCTATAACCTAGGGGTGAGGGGGACAATCAGGATGGTGGGCTGGAAGGTGAGGTGGGGAGGAGGGGCAGGCAGAGGCCAAGGGGAGCAGCCCAATGGTGTACAGTGGGAGGGGCGAAGCAGGAAGGTCCTGAGCACCGCCTCCCAGGTACTTCCTTGGTGCTATCTAATCCGAGGTGCTCTGGAAAAGCTGAAGGTCAAATTCTAACTTCCTGGGCTAGAAAGTAAGCTTTGGGAAGTAAGTGTTGTGAAGGAAACAACCTCTAGGTATTGTCACAAAGTTTGTGTTACCCTCAGATTAGCCTCATTTATTTCTGGCAGAAGGTTAAAAACTATGCAAATAATTTTTATGGACATAATTATGTTCTCATCCCAAAATAATGTGGCACAGTTCCATAATTACTCAGAAATGATCATTGTGTGAACAGCTATTAATTAGTGAATAGCTTTGGAAAAAAGTTTCAATAGGTTTGGGAAGCATTGTTAATAACCCATTATGATATGTCTGGGGGTCAAATCACCATGTCATGTCAAAGCATAGATTTATAGTTCCATTTTAAATCATTTCAAAATAATTAAGAATGTGCTGTGCATCTAAGTGGGCAGAGTTGAGGCACAAAAACCATGTATCTGCATTAGGAAGGGAATGGATCATTTCCGGCCAAAATGGAGATCAAAGCTCTTTCAACATCCATTTGGCAGAAGCATGCACATTTTATGGCTTCTCAAGAAGTATCAGTGATTTTAGATAAATAGCATTCAGCTCTTCTTTCCCTTTCCCCGTGGCCTTCTTGCAAGCCAAGAAAGGAAAATTACAAATCATCAGGAACTTCTGACCTTGACTTAGAATTTCAGGTGGGAGTTCAGCCATATGCGCTCTTCCTGGCAGAGTGGGGGTATTTCTACATTACTCTTTGCCACCTTCTGGAGTGGGTCTTGGGGAGGCAGCTCTGCTCTTTCCTCTGAGACACGTTCTCTTTTTGGGGTATGTGTGCTAGAATATCTTTAGCCCAGGAACCTTCCTGCCTCCCTGGAAAGCTAGGGCACCTCTAGTCTTTTGGAGCCGCCTCTCCTCCTGGTCGTCCTTGGAGACTTTGTTGGGGAGGGGAAGGAAGCTGTTCCTTACTGAGTGTTGATGTGCTCTGGTCCCTCTGCTGCACATTTCATGCACTTGATTGCAGCCTCCGACTGCGCAGGTACTGTCATCCCCGTGCGGCCAGGGAGGAGATGGAAGCTCAGAGAGATGAGAGGATTTCTGCAAGCTTGGGAAGGAAGCCTACAGCTGGAGGGAATCTTTAGGTTCAATATGCCATATACCCTCAGATGTTCGACCCCTCTCCCCCACTCCCTTTTTTCCTTTTGTTGAGACAGTGTCTCATTGTGCCACCCAGGCTAGAATGCACTGTTGAACAAAGCTCACTACAGCTTTGACCTCCTGGTCTCAAGTGATCCTCCCACCTTACCCTCCTAAGTAGCTGGGACCACAAACCTGTGCCATCACTCCCAGTTTATTAAAAAAATTTTTTGTACAGACAGAGTTTCACCATATTGCTTGCGCTGATCTCCAACTCCAGGCTCAAGTGGTCCTCTTGTCTTGGCCTCCCAACATGCTAGGATTACAGGTGTGAGCCACGACGCCTGGCCTGGCTCCCTTTGGTGACTTACCCATGATGAAGTCATCTAGCCCAGGCTTAAACACCTCTTGTGGAGTGGTGCTCACTGGCAGTGACCTGTTCCATTCAGCATGATTAGTATACACTCATTGTTTAAACCAAAAATGCATATAAAGTAAAAGATGATGGCCTCTTCTGTGCCCCTGCTAAACCTATTCCTCAGAGGAAATCACTGTCAACAGTTGGGTATGTATCATTCAAAATACCTTCCTATGCTAGATGTATGTACATTGAAAACATGTCAGTAGAATCATACATACTGATGTGCTTTTTCACCCAATAAATTGTGGATGTTCACTCAGGTATATGTATGTACCTACATCATTCTATCTATTGCCTATTGACCTAGCTCTCATTGACATTTCTTTCATCTCTGTTTTATCTCTTCCTATTTATTTGTATAGTCAGTTCTGTCTTTCCAAATATGATCTTCAAAGTAGATCTTACTGCTTCTCTCACCTTGTCCATCTCTGATGTGGACTATTATCATAGCCTCCTACCTGGAATCCCTGCTTCTGCCCTGGGCCTGCCCTGTAGCCTGTTCTAAACCCAGCAGGTGTAGGGGCCTCTCAAAATGCAAGTTGCATCATGACACTTCTCTGCTCAAACTCTCTTATGGCTTCCCTCCCATCAGAGTTAAAGTCCAGCAGTCCCACAGCTTAGAGGCCCTCCATGCCCCTGTCCTCCTGCCATCCTGCTCTGTGTCTTTGGCTTCATCTTCCCATTGTTTTCTCTGCCCCTGCTGTGCTGGCCTCCTTGGTGTCCTTTGGTGACTTCCTTGGTGACTTGCCAGGCCTGCTGCTATCTCTGGGCCTTAGGACTTACCATTCCTACTGTCTGTAAAGTTCTTTCCAGAAAGCCAGGTGGCTTGCACTCTTACTTCCTTTCAGACTTTTGCTCAAATGTCAGTGAAGGCCTTCCCTCCCTCCCTCTCTGTAGACTGATATGATTTCTTAAGGCAAGTTTAGAAAATCATCTACACATATACCCCAAGTCAAAGCTGGCATTATATTTACTGATGAAACAATAAAAGCATTCAAATTAAATGAGGTACTTACGTACCTGCACTGATGGTCCAGGAAGAAAGAGAAAAGACAAAGAACTGGAGGGTCTGGAGTAGTCAGTGATTGTCCAGTGTGGCAGTAGTCTAACAAGCTGGAAAGGGAGGGCTTGGTTTGAATTAATGATACTGATAGGGGAGTATTATTGTTGGATGACAAAGTCCAAGATGGGATGCTGAGCGGCCAAGATGGAGTGAGCGAGGGCACTGGAGTGAGGTGGTGATATGGCTTGGCTCTGTGTCCTCACAAAATTTCATCTTGAATTGTACTCCCGTAATTCCCACGTGTCATGGGAGGGGCCCATTGAATTCTCGTGGTAGTAAGTCTCACGAGATCTGATGGTTTTATCAGAGATTTCTGCTTTTGTGTCTTCCTCATTCTCTCTTTGCCTGCTGCCATCAATGTAAGATGTGACTTGCTCCTTCTTGCCTTCTGCCATGGTTGTGAGGCTTCCCCAGCCACGTGGAACTGTAAGTCCAATTAAACCTTTTTGTTTTGTAAATTGCCCAGTCTCCGGTGTGTCTTCATCAGCAGCATGAAAATAGACTAATACAGGTGGTGAAGGAAGTGAAGGTCAGGGTGCAGGTTGGGCCATCCATGTGGATGTTGGTTGCCTAGGAGGAAGGAAGGACTGAGGCTGGAGGGGGAAGGTGGGCACCAGGTGCCCAAATCTCAGATGAGTTGCCCAACCTTGGGCAACACAGTGAGGAGGGTCCTGGTGGTGGGGAAGTAATTATGTAAGAGCAGAGAGGAAAGGGACTCCACTTCCCATCCCTGAGGGCCCTGGGGAGGTGGCATCCACTGTGGAAAGCCAGGTTTCATTCAAGGCAGAGAAGGCCTGAAGGCTTGTGATATGGAAAGGTTTTGAGTAGAGGCTGGTGATATGGAAAGGTTTTTAAGTTGTAGAGCTGCAGCTCTGGAAGGCCCAGAGGAAGGCTGGGGTGTTAAGAGAGGCTGTCCTACAGAGTTGCAAATGGTAAAAGTCTTAATTGAAAATTTCAGACATCCTAGGCCAGGCGCAGTGACTCATGTCTGTGATCCCAGCACTTTGGGAGGACAAGGTGGGCGAATCACTTGAGGTCAGGAGTTTGAGACCAGCCTAGCCAACATGGTGAAACCCCATCTCTACTAAAAATACAACAAACTAGCTGGGTGTGGTGGTGTGCACCTGCAGTCTCAGCTACTTGGGAGACTGAGGCAGGAGAATCGCTTGAACCCAGGAGGCAGAGGTTGCAGTGAGCTGAGGCCGTGCCGTTGTACTCCAGCCTGGACGACAGAGTGAGACTTGGTTTCAAAAAAAGAAAATTTCAGACATCCTTAATGTATTTATCATATTTATACTTATTTCCCTTCACAGTTTATCAATCTAAGTATAATTAGCATCTGATTGAGGCCAAATTCCTGCTTTCTTTCTATACACTTTATAATTCCACTGTTGTTTCAGTTGGCATGTCACCTCCCAAATCTGAGTAAAAGTACCTTCTGCTCTAATTGCATCCCCTCTTTCCTTAAGTTCACACCAGAATCCATGAGCCCAGCTGGGGACCAGTATCCAAGACAGCTTCCGGCTGGATTCTTCCCAGCCACCATCCTTCTAAACAGCAGGCCCTGGACATGGGCAGCAGTGGCAGGAGTGAGGCCCTGTCACTCCCAGAGAGGGCTGTTTGGCCTCATGAGAGATTGCCCCAGAGAGCCCCATTTTTACTCATATTTCTGGGGAAATCTTACTTGAGGATCAAATGGGAGAGAGCCTATAGAAATGTTTAGCAAGTTGCTTGGTGCATAGTAGGTTGTGTGTTTTGCTCATTGAAGGCATTCTTCTGGCAGTGGGATGTCCGAGCAGCTTGTCTAGCCTTCTTGTCGCACAAACACTGCTGCTGCAGGCCCCATCTATCAGAACTGTTGCTGTCACGGAAGAAGTTGCCGATGCACAGCCATGAGTCACAGTGTGAGAACTGCTCATAATTGCTTCATATATGTTTTCAGTTCTCAAATTTAAAACCATTTACTGCTGGGAACAGATGTTAAATTCAGGACGCTTGTCAATTGTTGGTGCGATACACAAAAAAAGATGCTTAAAATTAGAAGCCTGATTGAATTTTAAGTACAGTGATCACAGTGGTTGGAATGAAAATAATTGAAAGGGTAAACAGCTTATTGTGAGAGATGGAAGTACGCAATGGAAGGAGAACTGAATTTGAAATTGGAAAACTCATGATGTGGAATTGTAATAGGTATTCTACGATGATCATTAAGTTAATTAATACTTAATGGTAATAGAAACTCTCTAACAGCACTTTAGGAACATTAATACCAGATAGACTCATTCATAACTTAGGTGATCACAAGAAAAGCCACATGGATTCAATAGCAGTAACAATGATTACTCCTACGTGTTGGGCACCTACTGTGTGTCAGATAATGGACTTGAACCTGTATCTATCTGGTAAGCGTTTAGATCACTGATTGTTCTTGGAGACCATGAAGAACTGGCAGTCCCTTGATTTGGCCAGTTGAAAAAATCATGCTAAAATGACATAAAATTTACCATTTTAATTATTTTGAAGTGGAAGATTCAGTGGCATGAAGCAAATTTACAACACTGTGCAACCATTACCACCATCCATTTCCAGATCCTTTTCATCATTTCAAGCAAACTCTGTACATATTAATATTAAACAGTAAATTTCCAGTCTCTCCCACTCGCTGGTGGCCTCTACTATTCTTTCCATCTCCATGAATTTGCCTGGGCCAAATTTCATAACACTAATGTCACCTCTACCTCACCCCAGCTCCCAAAGTGCTCATTGATGACAAAGTCTGCTGTCCTCATTATGCTGATTCCTCATGGCAGGCAGAGCTGGGCAGGCTGGCTGGAAACACCTCTGGACCCCCAGAACGTTCTCAGAGGCATTTGAACCACAGCAACTCCATCTTGAATAGGAGCTGGGTAAAATAAGGCTAAGACCTACTGGGCTGCATTCCCAGACCGTTAGGTGTTCTAAGTCACGGGATAATATAGGAGGTTGGCAGGAGATACAGGTCGTAAGACCTTGCTGATAAAACAGGTTGCAATAAAGAAGCTGACCAAACTCCGCTAAAACCAAGACGGCGACAAGAGTGACCCCTGGTCGTCCTCACTGCTACACTCCCACCAGCGCCATGACAGTTTACAGATGCTATGGCAATGTCAGGAGGTTACCCTATATGGTCTAAAAAGGGGAGGCATGAATAGTCCACCCCTTGTTTAGCACATCATTAAGAAATAACCATAAAAATGGGCAGCCAGCAGCCCTTGTGGCTGCCCTTCCTATGGAGTAGACATTCTTTTATTCCTTTACTTTCCTAATAAAGTTGCTTTCAAGATGGACTCGCCCCGAATTCTTTCTTGTGCTAGATCCAAGAACCCTCTCTTGGGGTCTAGACTGGAACTCCTTTCTGGTAACAACATCACAAGGAGGTCGTTCTCAGAGAAGGCTGGACACCTGCCATCAGGCTGTGGTAGGCCTGCTTCCCCTGCGAAGGTCATGTGCTGGCTGCTGGCTGCTGGCTGCGTTCTTCATCCTGTCAGGGCTCAGGATGGAGCGAGCACGTGGAAGGTAAATCCTCCCATATTGCACACCAACTGCAGCAGCTGCTTCTAGTTTTGTGAGTGGGCCACAGCCTTCCTGGCTTCCAGGCATTTGGACATGTTGGTGCTTTCTTTCAAGAACACTGGCCCCTCACTGTCTCTTCTGCTTTGCAGAGCTAACTTATAATTCTTCAAGTCTTGGTTGAGAAGTTCTTCCAGGAAGCTTCACTGCTTCTGCCAGGGTGCCCCTCCTCTGCCTGGCGTGGTGTCCAGCATCCTCCCAGGGTGTTCTATGTGTCTTATACCCCAGCTCTGATCACACTGGGCTGCTGGCATCTGCTCACCGGTCCCTCCGTCCTCCTAGCTCAGGGGTTGTGTGAGGCAGACCCAGGTCCCGTTCACGGCTGCAGCCCCCATCATTGGCACCATGCCTGGCACATAGTTGTTATTCGGTCAGTGGGATGAATTCCCTCCATAGCCTCTGAATCCTGGAGAAAATCACAGTACACAGCCCCTTCTCTGCCTGTTTTGACTGGCATGTGCCTGAGTCCCCATGCTCCTCTGCTCACAGGGTCGCCCAAACACATGGACTTCTGGGGATAGATGTATATGGAGGGTCCATAGAGAAGGGATGGAAAGGGGAGGAGGCTGCCAATCACCCCTGCTCAGAGGCCGCACTTTGGCTCCCTGAGGGGGAAGTGTATTGTGTTGCATAGAAATGGGTATTTGTTGAAATTCAGTGAGTTCAGGTCACGACTCAGTTTGTTTTCTTCTGAGGTTTGCTCCTCAGCTGGGATTCCTGGCTGCACGTGTGAGCTGTGAGTGTCACAGTCTTGCTTGCTTCCTGTTGTGGTTGCTGGGGGACTGTGAGCAAAGTGAATTTTAATTTTCCTAAACCTACAAATGTTATTTCAGTTTGAAATGAAGCAGAGATACCCTATTTCTGCCTTGTTATCTGTTTTGTGTGGTGGGTGAGAAAATTATGATGTAAATACTGTGCGACAGGCCTGGATCTTACATAAAGAACTCAATGAAAAGCACCAAGAGGATTCCAGCCATCCAGGGAAAGTCCTTGGTGATGTCTCAGGGTCAGAGTTCAAGTCTCCATCGTGAGGTCTTGACATGGAAGAAGCATGGCCAGCACAGTCCATCAGTGTGAACAGAGGACTGATATGCAGCTTGGGAAAGTCAGAGCCCCTCATGTCTCTTTCCTTTACTGAGTCCTCTTCCAAAGGTGCATCTTAGAGACATGTGTCTATAAATTTGTAATTGCCACAAGGCAGTGAATGATTAAGATAGTGCTAGATTTGAGTTCAGGTTCTGTCACTTATTAGCTATGTGACTTAGGGCATGTTACTTACCTCTTTGGGCCTCAGTTTCCTCATCTGTAAGTTGGAGGTGACAATTCCAGCCTCCTAGAGTGGTTGTGAAAACAAAATGAGACAAAGCAAGAGCTCACCACTAGGCCTGGCATAACACGAATGTTAAGTATAGAGTAGGTATAGTTTTAGTTCAATGGCGACTTAGAATTGCTAATACACGTTGAATTTGGGTTGCAGTCTCCCATGTGCCACCAGACAGACTCTGGTTTCTACATTCTTTCTTCTTTCCAGAGTAGAATCATCTGTGATTCCTATCCTGAGACCAATTTATTCTGTGATCGAATAAAAGATCTTCAGGAGGGTGTTCCCGGCAGCTGTGTGCCTCCCCACTTGGGGAAGACTCTTCTGTCTCAGGTTATTCCTGCTTAAGGTGTTTGGCAATACAACCATGAAGGAGAAATGTTTGGTGTGGTTGGGGCAGGTAACAAAGGACTTCTTGTGGCAAGTCTGGGTGACCATATACTATCAATTGTGTGCTCCTCAGCAGGCAGGGCCGTATGCACGTGGGCATGTGCATGTACATGGCCATGGAGGCCTCACTGTGCCTGCTGGGGGCCTGGGATTGGCCCAGCTGTCTAATGTTGACTAAAGCTGCTGCTGTGACAGATGTTCTTTTGCTTGCAGATTCACTGTGGAGTATTTAGTACAAGAACTTGGGGTAAGCAGTTACTGCTTAAAGATTCATACTCTACATTAAAACTTCTTTATTAGCAATCTGATTTAATGGGCAGATAATCCAGAGTCCTGGAGACAGTCATCTGCTACCGATTGAACACATTTTTTCAGATAATGGTGTGAGAACTGTCTAGGCAGCAGCCCTGCAAGGGCGCAAGTTGCTCCCAGAGCTCCCAGGATCTACAGAAGTTGTTCTTTTTTAAAAAGTGTTTAAAGGTATCCTTCTGTTTCCATTTCATCTCAGTCCTGCTAGTTTTTATATGCAAAATCCTTGGTGAGGTGAGTCAAAGGGAAAGAGTTGGGCCTGGAAGTCAGGCTCTGCTGCTTGTTTGCTGTGTGACCATTTTGCCTCTCTGGCCTGGCCTTGTGACCATGTCATTACCTCTTATAATATAGGTTATGGAAAATTCCCTCACAGCCCCTCGGATGCGGAGTTCTGGTCTCATGGAGGAGAATGGGTGATCACTCAGCTCTCACCACTCTTGATGAAAGTGCTCTAAGCTCCCAAAGCTTCCCATTTATCTTCCAAACAACCAGGGTTATGGATCCCTTGAGAGGGTTGCCTCACAGGCCTGGCTATTCTAGGGTTAGGAAACTGGCAATGGAAACAAGATGCAATGGTTGTCAAACTCCCGTTGTGTTCTGCCTCCTGGGGTCTCTCTCATGGGTATTTTGTTCTTAGTGGGTTCTGGAGAAGTCTGAGGAATGGTGGCAAAGGCAGCCGGAATGCCCATCATGCCAACAGATATGCTTCCTCCTCAGGACACAGAAGCCTGGTTTGCTGGTTAGCCATAGAATTCTTTTTTCTTTTGTCTTTTCCATTGTGTGTCTGATATATTGCCTCTTTTCAAAAGCATTAGTAGGTAGTTTTCTTAAAACAAGAAAAAGGCGCTGGGCGCGGTGGTTCATGACTGTAATCCCAGCACTTTGGGAGGCAGAGGCAAACGGATCACTTGAGGTCGGGAGTTCAGGACTAGCCTGATCAAGGTAGAGAAACCCTGTCTCTACTAAAAATACAAAATTAGCAGGGCATGGTGGCTCATGCCTGTAATCTTAGCTACTCGGGAGGCTGAGGCAGGAGAATCGCTTGAACCCGGGAGGCAGAGGTTGCAGTGAGCCGAGATTGCGCCATTGCACTCCAGCCTGGGCAACAGGAGCAAAATTCCATCTCAAAAAAAAAAAAAAAAAAAAGGGAAAGAAAAGGTGAGAAAAGAAAATAGATTGAGCCAAAGCAGGAAAATATTGAAAAGTAAGATCCTTATCTAGTTTGTCTAGCTTTGCAAAACCTTTTTTTTTTTTTTTTTTTGAGACGGAGTCTCTCTCTGTTGTCCGGAGTGCAGTGGCCGGATCTCAGCTCACTGCAAGCTCCGCCTCCCGGGTTTACGCCATTCTCCTGCCTCAGCCTCCCGAGTAGCTAGGACTACAGGCGCCCGCCACCTCGCCCGGCTAGTTTTTTGTATTTTTTAGTAGAGACGGGGTTTCACAGTGTTAGCCAGGGTGGTCTCGATCTCCTCGTGATCTGCCCGTCTCGGCCTCCCAAAGTGCTGGGATTACAGGCTTGAGCCACTGCGCCCGGCCGCTTTGCAAAATCTTATTTATCTTAATATTTCCATATTTCATCTTATTCTTCCTTATGTATTCATACATTAAATCAATGTGCTGTGACTTGCTCTAGTAAAGTGGAACTGAAGGTCAAGAATTCAATTGCCCAGTAGCCACAGGGATACTCTTTGGTGTAACACCTGACTGGTTAACAGATGGATTTCCGGTTATGGAATCCATCAGGGCCTGCAGTGGTCCTCACAGTAACTCACAACAGAAGCGTGGCCGCTCATCTGTAAAGCCCATATCTGCTTTTGAGGGCTTCCTCAGGCATATCCCCAGACTTGAGGGGATGGTGGCACATGTGTGCATATGGCTTTCCACTCTCCTGCGAGAACCCCCTTCCTGGTGTCAGGAGCTATGTCTTGGTCTGTAGGGCAAGGAGTGGGCCTGCAGGGCAGGCAGTGCAGGCTTATAGCAGATCACTTAGCTAAAACTCAGAGAGTGTTTTTGGCCTGGAAAGAAGTTGTACCCAGTCGCTAGCTTTCCTCTTTCACTTGGACCCAAGCCTATAGAGGTACATGGCTCTTTGTGGTGGGGTTTGCAAGGGCATCAGAAAAGTTCCCCATTACCCTGAAACACCGTCCCCACCAACTTGCATTTGTGTTTGACGTCCTAGAGCTCTGCCCTTTTTGTGTTAAGACACCTCCTGCCCCCCCATGTGGGAGCATCCATATAACCATGACCATGGTGCTGGAGGACACTGGTGGTTCAGCTCCTTCCTCCAAGGTCAGGGCTGGGCCCTGGGACAGAAGAAGTAGAATCTCCAAAGCCATACTGGGCCTGGGAGCTTTGTCCCATGTCACACTGTCAGTTTGTTTCAGAGTGATGCAGTCCTCGCCAGGTTGCTAAAGAAGAACTTAGTCACTGGAGTGAAGGTGTTTCCTGGGGCTGCTTGACTTGGGCCCTGGGATTCAGTAAATTCTGGGATTATAACAGCTGAAAAGGAAAGTGACAAGGCTGAGTGCAGTGGTTCATGACTGTAATCCCAACACTTTGGGAGGGGCAGGAGGATTGCTAGAGACCAGCCTGGGCAAGATGGCAAGACCTCATCTCTATAAAAATTTTAAAAAGCTGGGGTAGCCAGGCATGGTGGCTCATGCCTATAATCCCAACACTTTGGGAGGCTGAGGCAGGAGGGTCACTTGAGGTCAGGAGTTCGAGACCAGCCTGGCCAACATGGTGAAACTCTGTCTCTACTAAAAATACAAAAATTAGCTGGGCATGGTGGCGGGTGTCTGTAATCCCAGCTACTTGGGAGGCTGAGGCAGGAAGATCACTTGAACCTGGGAGGCAGAGGTTGCAGTGAGCGGAGATCATGCCACTGCACTCCAGCCTGGGTGGCAGAGCGAGCGAGAATTCGTCTCAAATTGAAAAAAAAAAAGCTGGACATGGTGGCACGTGCCTGTAATCCCAGCTACTCGGGAGCCTGAGGCGGGAGGATCACTTGAACCCAGGAGTTCGAGACTGCAGTGAGTTGTGGTCACACCACTGCACTCTAGACTGGGTGACAGAGTGGGACCCTGTCTCCATTAAAAAAAAAAAAAGTGATATGGATTTAGCTGGTCCAAGTTCCTTGCAGAGAAGAGAAGATGATTAGAGGAAGGTGATTGCCAGAGGCGGGTGCTGTGTGGAGACAACCGGCCTCCGCTCCCTGTGTCCTCGCTCAACTTTCTATAATGCCAGCTTCCCCAGTCTCCCTTAAGAGGATGCCCTTAGCAGTTGGGCCCCTCTCCTCCTTGGTGTCCCTCCCTCCTCTCTAGCTCTGTATTGGTCTTTGCCAGCTCCTCAGCTTCTCTGGCTCAAAAAAATCTCTCAGTCCTATCTGTGCTGTGGTAGCCCCACTTTTTTCTCTTGGAGTTTTCTGGTGGCTCTCTAGGGCCTTAGGTGGGTCTCTGTGTGCAAAGGGGCTGAGCTTCAGGCAGAGGATTGGCTCGGGTGGGAAGGCCCAGCTTTCCTCAGTGTCCTTGTCCTGCCTTAGTATCTGTGAGGGGCAAGGCCTGGGCTCCTGAGCCCTGACAGGAGGCCAGAGTGTCTAGAGCAGGGTGGCTTATAGGGATGCGTGTTCCTAACCCTAAAGAGCTCTTTTGCTGGGGGCTGTCAGGGCCCCTCCTGAGGAATTTGTATTCCAAGCTCTGCCTGAGCTTCCCCAGCATGCATCTCTCCTGTGTTATGTCCCTGTTTCTGGACTGGGAACCACAAAGCTTGGGCCTGTATCCTGGTGCCTGGCCCCTTCCAGGTGTTAATGAAGTGCCAGGTTGGGGATATTTGAGGACTGGGTGCAGTGAGGGGGATTTTCTCTTGGAGCTCAGTAAAACGATCATGGGTAGAAAGAAAATGTTCCCCAAGCCCTGAAGCTGAAAACAAGGGGAGCAAAAATAATTAAGACAGAAAATCCTCTGGGGCTCATGTCTGAGGTGGGAGATACAGATTTGATAATCAAATTTCATCAAAGTGCCACATGCAGGCTGGGTAGCCAGGCCCGTGAGCAGGAGAACCAGGACATCTCTCCAGCCTGGAGTGTGGCACCATCTGATGCAGGGGGAGTATAACAGAGATTCAGCTAATACCTGTAATTTCCAGAGAAATCAATTTAGGTGTCACAATCAGAGCATGGAATTGGAGTGAAGAAAATGCCCAGGAGCTGATGAGTGTCTTCAAAAGGAATTGGAATTTCATGCATAATTTTTTTTTTTTTTTGAGACGGAGTCTTACTCTGTCGCCCAGGCTGGAGTGCAATGGCATGATCTTGGCTCACTGCAACCTCTACCTCCTGGGTTTAAGCAACTCTCCTGCCTCAGCCTCCTGAGCAGCTGGGATAACAGGCACCTGCTACCATGCCCGGCTAATTTCTGTGTTTTTAGTAGAGACAGGACTTCACCATGTTAGTCAGGCTGGTCTCGAACTCCTGACCTCAGGTGATCCACCCACTTTGACCTCCCAAAGTGCTGGGATTACAGGCATAGGCCACCGCACCTGGCTCAAGCACAAATTTCATATTCACCAGAGATGAGCAGAGGGAGGAGGGAGCCCAAGGAGGAAGATGTTTCTTTTTTTCTTTTTCTTTTCTTTTGTTTTTTTTTTTGAGACAGAGTCTTGCTCTGTCTCCCAGGCTGGAGTGCAGTGGCGCAATCTCGGCTCACTGCAAGCTCCACCACCCGGGTTCACGCCATTCCCCTGCCTCAGCCTCCCGAGTAGCTGGGACTACAGGCACCCGCCACCACGCCCGGCTAATTTTTTGTATTTTTAGTAGAGATGGGGTTTCACCGTGTTAGCCAGGATGGTCTTGATCTTCTGACCTCGTGATCCTCCTGCCTCAGCCTCCCAAAGTGCTGGGATTACAGGCGTGAGCCACCGCGCCCGGCCGGAAGACGTTTCTTAAATGTTGTGTCACAGATCAGGCCCTGGGACTTTGCCTAGAAGAGATTGTGTAGAGGATCCTGATGGAGGGGTCATCTTTGTGGTCACACCCCAGGCACTAGACAGAGAGGTAGGCCAGTTCTTTAGTCAGGAAAGTAGTGTGCGAGGGACGAAGTTCACTTTTGACTGCATTTATTCGGGTCAGATCCATTTTGGAGGGCTCTTTCTTGGTCTTTTTGCCCTTTGCAGGCAAGGTTATCCAAGGCAACGATTGTCCTTCCTGAGGGTTGGAAGCATGAGAGGCTGGGAGTTGCCACAACTAGGAGGGGACAGAGGCTCTTAAATATTGGATGGAGCTCATGGCTAGTAAAGACAACAGGAAACCAGCAGGGGCTGGTAGGTGTCACTTCCTTTAAAACCTCTCCCAGGGCTGGGCGCGGTGGCTCATGCCTGTAATCCCAGCACTTTGGGAGGCTGAGGCAGGCAGATCACGAGATCAGGAGATCGAGACCATCCTGGCTAACACCATGAAACCCCGTCTCTACTAAAAATACAAAAAATTAGCTGGGTGTGGTGGCAGGCACCTGTAGTCCCAGCTACTCGGGAGGCTGAGGCAGGAGAATGGTGTGAACCTGGGAGGCGGAGCTTGCAGTGAGCTGAGATCATGCCACTGCACTCCAGCCTGGGCGACAGCGCGAGACTCCATCTCAAAAACAAACAAACAAACAAACAAAAAAACATCTCCCAGGCCAGGGTCGGTGACTCATGCCTGTATTCCCTGCACTTTGGGAGGCCGAGGTGGGCGGATCACCTGAGGTCAGGAGTTTGAGACCAGCCTGGCCAATGTGGTAAAACCCTGTCTCTACTAAAATACAAAAATTTACTGGGCATGGTGGTGCATGCTTGTAATTCCCGCTACTTGGGTGGCTGAGGCAGGAGAATTGCTTGAACCCAGGAAGTGGAGGTTGCAGGGAACCGAGAGAGTGCCACTGCACTCCGGTCTGGGCAACAGAGTGAGATTCTGTCTCAAAAAAAAAAAAAAGCCTCTCAAACATATATACAGTCATGCACCACTTAGGATGGGGATGCATTCTGAGAAATGTGTCATTAGGTGATTTCATCATTGAGCAAGTATCATAGAGTGTACTTGCACAAACCTAGATGATACAGCCTAATACACACCTAGGCTGTATGATACGGCCTGTTCCTCCTAGGTTACAACCTGTACAGCATGTTACTGTACTGATTATGATAGGCACTTGTAAAACAATCCTAAGTATTTGTGTATCTAAACATAGAAAAGGTACAGTACAAATATGATATTTATACGTATATACATATATGGTATATTCTATGTATTTGCATAAATACAAAAGTACCCATGGAAAATTCATAGTATTTATGGGTATGTTTATGTGTGTGTTTAAAAATAGGAGAGATAATAAATACATTCTACAAGCTTGCTTTTTTCATTTAACAAAATTTCTTGGCTATCCAGCCATATTATCAGTATCTAAAGGTCTCTTATTTTTAAAAAACAGCTTCAGGATTGTGGTAGGCAGAATAATCCATTCTGCCACCCAGTCCTCACCAGAAGTCCACTAGAACCTGTGAATATATTACCTTGCATGGCAGAGGAACTTTGTAAATGTGATTATGGGTAAGGACCTTGAGAGGAAGAGATTATTTTGGATTATGAAGGTGGTCCCAATCTAATCAATGGGGACATTAAAAGTGGAAGAGGGAGGCAGCGGGTGGGTCACAGAGAGGCGATGGGAGAAGGACCTGCTGTTTGGAGGATGGAGAAATTGGGCCATGAGCCAAGTGATGCAACAACCTCTAGAAACTGGGAATGGCTCTCGGCTTGCAGCCAGCAAGAAAAAGAACAAATCAGTAGGAAATGAATTCTCCCCACAAGCCTCCAGAAAGGAACAACAGTCTGGAGACACCTTGATTTTAGTTTGGGGAGACACACACTGGACTTCTGAGCACCAGAACTGAAAAGGAATACATTTGTGTTGTTTTAAGTTGGTAATTTGTCATGGCAGCAATGAAAAGGACCGCAATGGTGTTCCTTGGGGTGGCCTCCTCGTGGTTTATTTAGCTGTTCCCCTGTTGGTGATGGATGTTTACATTCCTCATTTTCTTTAATGGAATGCTTTATGGGAAGTGTACACAATTCCTTGCGTACAAGGCAAGGTGTTGTTCTAGGACAGGGTTTTCTGAAAATATCTTTGATAATCTCCAGTAAGAAATACATTTTATGTAATGATCCAGTGGACACAGCCACATAGAAAACAAAACTTCAAGAAACTATACTTGTCTTCACTACCTGTGTTACATTCTGATTATTTTCCTGATAATACTCTATTCTATTCCATTCAGAATAAATGCTGGTTGCCAGCCACTAACTTTTTTTTTTGATATATATATACTTTTTAAGTTCTAGGCATAACGTGCAGGTTTGTTACATATGTATTCATGTGGCATGTTGGTGTTCTGCACCCATTAACTCATCATTTACATTAGGTATATCTCCTAATGCTATCCCTCCCTGGTCCCCCAACCCCACAACAGGCCCTGGTGTGTGATGTTCCCTTTCCTGTGTCCAAGTGTTCTCATTATTCAATTCCCACCTATGAGTGAGAACATGTGTTGGTTTTCTGTTCTTGCCATAGTTTGCTGAGAATGATGGTTTCCAGCTGCATCCATGTCACTACAAAGGACATGAACTCATCCTTTTTTATGGCTGCATAGTATTCTGTAGTGTATATGTGCCACATTTTCTTAATCCAGTCTGCCACTGATGGACATTTGGGTTGGTTCCAAGTCTTTGCTATTGTGAATAGTGTCACAATAAACATACGTGTGCATGTGCATTTATAGCAGCATGACTTATAATCCTTTGGGTATATCCCCAGTAATGGGATGGCTGGGTCAAATGGTATTTCTAGTTCTAGATCCTTGAAGAATCGCCACACTGTCTTCCACAATGGTTGAACTAGTTTACAGTCCCACCAACAGTGTAAAAGTGTTCCTGTTTCTCCACATCCTCTCCAGCACCTGTTGTTTCCTGA
>NW_016805277.1:2549629-2559025 GCF_001698545.2 Rhinopithecus bieti | reverse complement strand
CTGGTGGTGACAAAATCTCTAAGCATTTGCTTGTCTGTAAAGGATTTTATTTCTCCTTCACTTATGAAGCTTAGTTTGACTGGATATGAAATTCTGGGTTGAAAATTCTTTTCTTTAAGAATGTTGAATATTGGCCCCCACTCTCTTCTGGCTTGTAGAGTTTCTTCCAAGAGATCCACAGTTAGTCTGATGGGTTTCCCTTTGTGGGTAACCCAACCTTTCTCTCTGACTGCCCTTAACATTTTTTTCCTTCATTTCAACTTTGGTGAATCTGACAATTATGGAGCTACTCTTCTCGAGGAGTATCTTTGTGGCGTTCTCTTTATTTCCTGAATTTGAAGGTTGTCCTGCCTTGATAGGTTGGCGAAGTTCTCCTGGGTAATATCCTGCAGAGTGTTTTCCACCTGGGTTCCTTTCTCCCCGTCACTTTCAGGTACACCAACTTTATTTCACAGTTAAGGAATGGATTTTAACCAAAAGTTAAAAAAAATACTACTCTAGAAGCTACTTGCCTAGGCTATCATGTGGTAAATAAACTAAGTGAACATGTGCTCTGACCACCACTCAGCCCAGCAGGGACACCAAAAAATGAGGATTCTTTGTTTTTTTTTTTGGTTCTTAATTTTGAGGAGTCATTTTTGATGACATAATCTACAATTCTGCCATCAGAAAATTTAGAAATAAGTGATTTTATTTTAGTATATGTTTTATGGTTTAGTATTGCTCTTATTCATTAAATTTGAAAACGTTTTATTTGCAAATATGGAGTCCCAAGAAGTTACAAAGACAGTACATAGAAGTCCTGTGTACCCATCATCCAATTCTCCCCAATGGTGACATCTTACAGAATTTTTTTTTGGAGATAGAGTCTCACTTTGTTGCTCAGGCTGGAGTGCAATGGCATGATCTCAGCTCACTGGAACCTCCGCCTCCCGAGTTCAAGCGATTCTCCTGCCTTAGCTTCCCAAGTAGCTGGGATTACAGGCACCTGCCACCACGCCTGGCTAATTTTTGTATTTTCAGTAGAGATGGGGTTTTGCCATATTGGCCAGGCTGGTCTCGAACTCCTGATCTGAGGTGATCCACCCATCTTGGCCTCCCAAAGTCCTGGGATTACAAGCGCGAGCCACCACACTCAGCCACATCTTACATAATTATGGAACAAGATTGAAACCAGGAAACTGACATTGGTATGATGTATTTTATGGTTAATATCATTTTGTCAGTTGTATGGATTCCTGTAGACATCAGTGCAATCAAGATACAGAACTAGTCCCTTCCTGTAAAGATCTCCCTGGTGCTACCCCTTTAGAGTCAGACCCATGCCTCTTCCTCAGCCATTCCTAACCTCTGGAGCCACTAATCTATTTTCTGTCTCGATAAATGTGTCATTTTGAGAATGTTATGTAGATGGAATAATACAGTATGTGACCTTTTAAGATGGGTTTTTTCACTTAGCATAATGTCCTGGAGCTCCATCCAAGTTGTTGCATGTATGAATAGTTCATTCCTTTTTACTGATGAGTAGTATTCCATGGTATGGGTGTTTGACCATCATTGTATTAAGGGAGGTTTTTATTGTTTCCAATTTGTGGCTATGGTAAATAAAGCTGTTATGAATAATCATGTTCAAGTGTCATATGGATATTGTATTATTTCTCATTGATTTCTGGGTCAAACACAATTGCGAGTCATATGATAAGTATATATTTCATTTTTAAAGAAATTGCTAAGTTGCTTTCCAGAGTGGCTATATGAGCAATGTGAGAGAGATAGTTTCTCCACCTCCTTATCAAAAGCAGTTGGCATTGTCACTATTTATTTTAACTGCTCTAACAGCTATAGTGATAGCTCATTGTAATCTTGATTTGCATTTCCCTAATTGCTAATGATGTTGAACATCTTTCATGGGCTTATTTGCCATCTGTATATTCTTTCCAGTGAAATGTATCTTCATGTGTATTGTTTTTTATTTTGAGAGTTACTTGTTAGTCTGGTGGGAGATGTGGTAGAAGCACTATATTTTTTGGTGATTTTTAGTGCTGAATGGATACTAAGCTTTGAAATTTCTTGTCTTTGAATAATCAGACATAGACAAAGTGACTACAGTAGTTTATACTTCTAGCACTTTTTGGGGTTCCTGTTTCCAAATACCTTCATAAATATTTAATGTTATTAACCTTATTCTTTTTTTTTTTTTTCCAATTTGATGAGTCACAATTGATCCACCTATTTTAATCTGCATTTGACTGAATACTAGTAAGGATAAGCATCCTTTTATAATGTTTTGGGCACTTCTATTTATTCTAAAAGATTATCTGTTTGTAGCTTTTGCCACTTAAAAAATGAATCTTTAGTCACACAAGAAATTTACATCTTATTTATTTATTTATTGAGACAGAGTCTGTCTCTGTTGCCCAGGCTGGAGTGCAGTGGCACACTCTTGGCTCATTGCAACCTCTACCTCCCAGTCTCAAGGGAATCTTCCTACCCCAGCCTCCCGAGTAGCTGGGATTACAGGCCAGTGCCACCACAGCCAGCTAATTTTTGTATTTTTAGTAGAGATGGGTGATTTGGTTTGGCTGTGTCTCCACCTAAATCTCATCTTGAATTATAGTTCCCATAATCTCCACATGTCGTGGGAGGGACCTGGTGGGAGGTTATTGAATCATGGGGGTGGTTACCCCCATGCTGTGATAGTGAGTTCTCATGAGATCTGATGGGACACTTCTCCTTCCTGCTGCCTTATGAAGAAGGTGCCTTGCTTCTCTCTTGCTTTCTGCCATTGTTGTAAGTTTCCCGAGGCCTCCCCAACCATGCAGAACTCTGAGTCAATTAAACTTCTTTCTTTTATAAATTATGCAGTCTCAAATATGTCTTTATTAGCAGTGTGACAATGGACTGATAACAAAGGGGTTTTGCCATGTTGTCCAGGGTGGTCTCGAACTCCTGAACTCAAGCCATCTACCTGCCTTGGCCTCCCAAAGTGCTGGGATTACAGGCATGGGACACTCTGCCCAGCTTGTCTTATTCTTAATCATCTTTTTTAAAAAGGAAAATTACTGGTAAGGTTAAAGTCCCCTTTGAATACCATTCTGTCTCTTAACATATCACCCCAACACTTAGTTGCTTAAAATGACAATCATTTATCCATGAGTCTACAGGTTGGCTGGGTGGTTCAACTGATTTGGGCTGACCTTGCTCATGCATCATGACCTTGGTCAGCTAGCTGGATGCCTGTAGTGTAGTTGATCTGACGGCCTGGATTGGAACGACTTTGCTTTCCTGCTCTTCTCTTTCGTATCCTTCCATTAGGGTATTCTGGGAATGTTCTAATCATTTGAGTCCAAGAAACATTCAGGCACTTTTTGACCTTTCTTGCATCAATTTTGCCTCTGTTCCATTGGCCAAGGCAAGTCACATGGTTAAGTACAGAGTTAGTGTGCAATGATACTACTAAAAGGCACAGATAGAGGGAGGCATGAAACTTTGGGGCCACTAATATAGTTAGTCTACCATTGTGCACTTTTGGCCACAACTAACCATATCCCTCCCATATGCAAAATATTCTCACCCCCATTCTAGGATCCCCAAAAGGTTATCCAAACACATCATTGTGTTTGAAGCCTAGTATCTCATGATCTCTATCAGCTCTGCTTGTGGCTCTTTGGATGCCATTTCTCTTGATCTGGGGACCTACGAACTAAAAAGATAATTTATCTCCCCCTCCCAACATACAGTGGTAAGACAGGGACAGGAAAATTGCAATAGATACTCCCACTTAAAAGAGTGGGAGGTACATTGCATCACTGTCGATAGCAATTCTACAATCCAGCTTGGAAAACATTGTCAGGATCCCCTATTTTGGGAAGAACTTCACTTGCAGATACCCCTTACCACAGGGGTGGTGAATATCCCTTGATTAACACCCAATTCTGCTCACTCAGAGTGGCTTTCCTTCCTTTTTTTTTTGAAAGAGGGCTTCTAGTTTCTATGAAGTTTTCAAATCCACTATTTTCCAAGGCCCTTGACTTCACCCTTTGAGGTGTCCTCCTTTTTCCATTATCCTCCTTGGCCACTTCTCTGGGTCATTTTCATTATTCAGTTAAGTCTTACAGTGATACTATTTCTTGCACATTTCTTACTTGGTGAATGCCAAGGCACATTATGGTACTGATATCTTTCCTTTCCTACTATAAAACTGGTTAGTGCTAATGTAGAGGAGCAATTGATTTTTTGCTGTATAGAAGTTTGACTTAGTTGTAGTTGTAGTCGAATTTATGATTTTTTTTTTTACTTTAATAGGTTTTAAATTATATGAAGGAACGTTTTCTCCCAGTCATCATGTTGGATATTTACCTGTGTTTTTTTCTAATATGTGTATGGTTTCATTTTTTAACTTTTAGGCCTCGCATCTGTTTGGCATTTATTCTGGGATTTGGTGTAAAGGATGGACCCAGTTTTATCTTCTTCTCCATGACTATCCTAGTGCACCAACTCTGTTTTATCCCTAAAGCCTGTCTTTCCCCACTGATTTGAGATACTGCCCTAATGTAAACTAAATATTCTTATTCCTGAGTTTTCTCTTCTGTTCTGTTGATCGGTCTAGTCATGCCCAGTACTCCACTGTCTTAACCATAGAAGCCTTATAATGAGTTTTCATGCCTAGCAGGGCTGGGTGCGTGTGATTTATTTATTTTGGCACTTAGTGGGCCCTTTCATTCTGCAGACACATGTCTGTCTTCTGTTGTGGGAGGTGTTTGTTTTTCTTCCCTCTTTTTTTCCTTTGCTAATTTTCTTGGGTGGTTTCTATCATTCTATTCCTTGGTGACCAGTTCTGGAAGAGCTCTGGGCCTCTGATTCATTCTTTAGATGTGTGCATTCTGCAACTCAGTGCTTTTATTATCTTTTTAATATCAACAGTTCAATTTTTATTGAGATTGGTTCTTTTTTCATGGCCTATTCTTTTTATTTAATGGATGTTGTATCCTCCCATATTTTTCTAAGCATATAAAATATTCTTATGGTAAAAGATTCTGTTCCAGTCATGCTATTGACTCTGTTTCCTTTGAGCTCTCCTGTTTGGTGAGTTTGTCTCTGCCTCATGTCGTAGACAGTCCTCAAATGTTTGGAGATCTGTCACTGAGTGCTTATTTTTAATGGAGAATCCTTTAGCGCTTGTTTGTTGCCTGTTATGATAATTGCCCTCTTAAGTCACCTCTGACCCAAGCCTTCTCTAGCTCTGGGTTTCTACTGTGAGCATGAAACATCTTGTTTCATCATTTTTCAACACTTTTACCATCATTTTCTTTTCTTTTTCTTTCCCTCCCTCCCTTGCTCGCTCCCTTCCTTCCTCTCTCTCTCTCTTTCTATCCTGGCCAATGGCATTCCTTTGCCGCTTTCTTTTTTTTCTGTCTTTCAGGAACTCCTCACATTTTGTGGTCAGCCAGAGTGTCCCTTCTTGTTTTGAGCATGAGTATATAGTAATTATTAAAATTTAGTCCAGTATTTGAATAGATTTGTTGCAGGAGTGGGAGACTATCCTTGATTTAGTTCATCATCTTGAAACTGCAGCTTCATCGTGTTTTCTCTTTTCTTTCCTTTTTAAAATTTTGAAATAGTTTTTTCCAGATTCATGGTGGATTCATGGTAATTTTTTCCCCAACTAAAAATACGTTGGAATATACATAACATGAAATGTACCATCTTAGCCATTTTAAAATGTACAGTTCAGTGGTATTAAATACGTCAATAATGTTGTGCAAACATCACCACCATCTTTCTCCCAGAATCTTTTCATCTGATAAAAGTGAAACAGTATGCCTGTTAAGCTACATCCCATTAGCACTCCCCACAGCCCCTGGATGCCACCATCCTACTTTCTGTTTCTATGAATTTCACTACTCTAAGGACCTCATATAAGTGGAATCATAAAGTATTTGTCTTTTTGTGACTGGCTTATTTCACTTAACATAATGGCCTAAAGGTTTATCTATGTTGTAGCATATATCAGAATTTCTTACCTTTTCGTTTGTTGTTGTGTTGTTGTTTTTTGTGACAGAGTCTCGCTCTGTAACCCAAGCTGGAGTGCAATGGTGCCATCATGGTTTACTCCTCGACTTGCCAAGTTCAAGCAATCCTTCCAGCTCTGCCTCCCAAGTACCTGGGACTATAAGGTGCATGCCACCACACCTGGCTAATTTTAAAATTTTATTTTGTAGAAATTGGGTCTTGCTATGGGCTCAAGTGATCCTCCTGCCTCAGCCTCCCAGAGTGCTGGGGTGATAGGTGTGAGCCACCGTGCCTGGCATTCTTACCTTTTTATGGCTGAATAGTAGGTGTATACCACATTTCGCTTATTCATTCATCTACTGATGACTGCTTGGGCTGTTGCCACATTCTAGCTATGGTGAATAATGCTGCTGTCAACATGAGTGTACAAATATCTCTTTGAGATCCTATTTTCAGTTCTTTTGTGTGTATCCCCAGAAGTAGAATTGCTGGATCATATGGTAATTCTATTTTTAATTTTTTTTTTTTTTGAGACAGAGTCTCACTCTGTCACCCAGGCTGGAGTGCAATGGTGTGATCTTGGCTCACTGCAGCCTCCACTTCCAGGGTTCAAGCGATTCTCCTGCCTCAGCCTCCTGAGTAGCTGGGACTAAAGGAGCGTGACACCATGCCTGGCTAATTTTTTTGTATTTTTAGTAGGGATGGGGTTTCACCATGTTGGCTAGGCTCCTCTCAAACACCTGACCTCATGATCTGCCTGCCTAGACCTCCCAAAGTGCTGGGATTACAAGTGTGAGCCACTGTGCCTGGCCTCTATTTTTAATTTTTATGGAAGCCTCATACAGTTTTCCACAGTGGTTGTACCATTTTATAATCCCACCAGCAGTGCACCAAGGCTCCAGTTTCTCTACATCTTCTCCAACATGTTATTTTCTGTTTTAATTTTTTTTTGATAATACTCATCCTAATAGATATGAGGTGATAACTCATTGTAGCTTTCATTTGCATTTCTCCAATGATTACTGGTGTTGAGCATCTTCTCATGTGCTCATTGGGCATTTACATATCTTTAGAGAAATGTGTATTCAAATCCTTTGCTTTGCTTCTTTTTGAATCAGGTTTTTTTTTTATTGTGTTTTGGACATTAATCTGTTATCAGATATATGGCTTGCAAATATTTTCTCCCATTTTGTGAGTTGCCTTTTTACTTTGTTGATATTGTCTTCCGATGTACAAAAATTTTAAAGTCCAATTTGTTTATTTTTTCTTCTGTTGCCTGTGTCTTTGGTGTCATATCAAGAAAATCATTGCTAACTCCAGTGGTGCAAAGCTTTTGCCCTGTGTTTTCTTCCAAGGCTTTTATGGTTCTAAGTCTTACATTTAGGTCTTTGATCTATTTTGAATTAATTTTTATTATGGTGTTAGGTAAGTGTCCAACTTCATTATTGCGTGTGGATATTTAGTTTTCCCAGTATCATTTCTTAAAAAGACTGTTCTTTTCCCATTTAATGGTCTTGGCATCCTTTCAAAAATCATTTATTTGACTATGAGAAAGTTTATTTCTGGGTTTTGTATTTCTTTGGTCTATATGTCCATCTTTCTGTTAGTACCACACCATTTTGATTACCGCAGCTTTATAGTATGTTTTGAAATCAGGAAGCGCCAATCCTTCCACTTTGTTCTTTCTCAATATTCTTTTCCATTTGAGTTCCCTAGAGATTTCATAAATTTTAGAATGGGTTTTTCTATTTTTGCAAAAAATATCATTAGGATTTTAATAGGGACTACATTGAATCTGTAGGTTGCTTTGTGTAATATTGACATCTTAACAATATAAGCCTTCCAATCTATGAACATGGAATGTGTTTCCATTTATTTATGTTATCTTTAGTTTCTTTCAGCAATATTTTATATAACAGCTTTTGTTGTTCAGTCTTTGACCTGCTTGGTTAAGTTCCTAAGTTTTTATTATTTTTGATGCTATTGTAAATGGATTTTTTTTTCTAACTTTCTATTCAGGTACTTCATTGTCAGTGTATAGAAATGCAACTGAATTTTGTGTGTTGATTTCACATCCTGTTACTTTGCTGACTCATTTATTAGTTCTAACTCTGTTTTTGTGGAATCTTTATGGGTTACTTCAGAAGACCAAATAACTTGTGGATGGAGAGAATTTTACTTTTTCTTTCCAATTTGGATGTCTGAAAAAAAATACATATATTTTTATGTTCCATCAATACCAAGTTTATTGAGAGTTTTTAGCATGAAGCGCTGTTGAATTTTGTCAAAGGCCTTTTCTGCATCTGTTGAGATAATCATGTGGCTTTTGTTGTTGGTTCTGTTTATGTGATGGATTACATTGATTGATTTGCGTATGTTGAACCAGCCTTGCATCCCAGGGATGAAGTCAACTTGATCGTGGTGGATAAGCTTTTTGATATGCTGCTGGATTTGGTTTGCCAGTATTTTATTGAGGATTTTCGCATTGATGTTCATCAGGGATATTGGTCTGAAATTCTCTTTTTTTGTTGTGTCTCTGCCAGGCTTTGGTATCAGGATGATGGACTCATAAAATGAGTTAGGGATAATGCCCTCTTTTTCTATTGATTAGAATGGTTTCAGAAGGAATGGTACCAGCTCCTCTTTGTACCTCTAATAGAATTCAGCTGTGAATCTGTCTGGTCCTGGACTGTTTTTGGTTGGTAGGCTATTAATTACTGCCTCAATTTCAGAGCCTGTTATTGATCTATTCAGAGATTCAACTTCTTCCTAGTTTAGTCTTGGGAGGGTGTATGTGTCCAGGAAATTGTCCATTTCTTCAGATTTTCTAGTTTATTTGTGTAGAGGTGTTTATAGTATTATCTGATGGTAGTTTATATATCTGTGGGATTGGTGGTGATATCCCCTTTATCATTTTTTATTGCATCTATTTGATTCTTCTCTCTTTTCTTCTTTATTAGTTTTGCTAGCGGTCTATCAGTTTTGGTGATCTTTTCAAAAAACCAGCTTCTAGATTCATTGATTTTTTTTGAAGGGTTTTTTTGTGTCTCTATCTCCTTCAGTTCTGCTCTGATCTTAGTTATTTTTTTGCCTTCTGCTAGCTTTTGAATTTGTTTGCTCTTGCTTCTTTAGTTCTTTTAATTGTGATGTTAGGGTGTCAATTTTAGATCTTTCCTGCTTTCTCTTGTGGGCATTTAGTGCTATAAATTTCCCTCTACACACTGTTTTAAATGTGTCCCAGAGATTCTGGTACATTATGTCTTTGTTCTCATTAATTTCAAAGAACATCTTTATTTCTGCCTTAATTTTGTTATTTACCCACTAGTCATTCAGGAGCAAGTTGTTCAGTTTCCATGTAGTTGTGTGGTTTTGAGTGAGTTTCTT
>NW_016805277.1:2472062-2549379 GCF_001698545.2 Rhinopithecus bieti | reverse complement strand
TCCATGTTTAGTGCTTCCTTCAGGGTCTCTTGTAAGGCAGGCCTGGTGGTGACAAAATCTCTCAGCATCTGCTTGTCTGTAAAGGATTTTATTTCTCCTTCACTTATGAAGCTTAGTTTGGCTGGATTTGAAATTCTGGGTTGAAAATTCTTTTCTTTAAGAATGTTGAATATTGGCCCCCACTCTCTTCTGGCTTGTAGGGTTTGTGCGGAGAGATCTGCTGTTGGTCTGATGGGCTTCCCTTGGTGGGTAATCCGACCTTTCTCTCTGGCTTAACACTTTTTCCTTCATTTCAACCTTGGTGAATCTGATAGTTATGTGTCTTGGGGTTGCTTTCTCGAGGAGTATCTTTATGGTATTCTCTGTATTTCCTGAATTTGAATGTTGTCCTGCCTTGCTAGATAGGGGAAGTTCTCCTGGATAATATCCTGCAGAGTGTTTTCCAACTGGGTTCCATTCTCCCCATTGCTTTCAGGTGCACCAATCAAACGTAGATTTGGTCTTTTCACATAATCCCATATTTTTTGGAGGCCTTGTTCATTTCTTTTTACTCTTTTTTCTCTAACCTTGTTTTCTTGCTTTATTTCATTAATTTGATCTTCAATCGCTGATGCCCTTTCTTCCACTTGATTGAATCGGCTATTGAAGCTTGTGCATGCTTCACGAAGTTCTTGTGCCATGGTTTTCAGCTCCATCTGGTCATTTAAGGTCTTCTCTACACTGTTTATTATAGTTAGCCATCCATCTAATCTTTTTTCAAGGTTTTTAGCTTCCTTGCGTTGGGTTAGAACATCTTCCTTTAGCTCGGAGAAGTTTGTTATTACCGACCTTCTGAAGCCTACTTCTGTCAACTTGTCAAAGTCATTCTCTGTCCAGCTTTGTTCTGTTGCTGGTGAGGAACTGCGATCCTTTGGAGGAGAAGGGGTGCTCTGATTTTTTTTAGAATTTTCGGTTTTTCTGCTCTGGTTTCTCCCCATCTTTGTGATTTTGTCTGCCTTTGGTCTTTGATGTTGGTGACCTACAGATGGGGTTTTGATGTAGATGGCCTTTTTGTTGATGTTGATGCTATTCCTTTCTGTTTGTTAGTTTTCCTTCTAACAGTCAGGTCCCTCAGTTGCAGGTCTGTTGGAATTTGCTGGAGTTCTACTCCAGACCCTGTTTGCCTGGGTATCACTAGCGGAGGCTGCGGAACAGCAAATATTGCTGCCTGATGTTTCCTCTGGAAGCTTCATCCCAGAGGGACAGCTGCCTATATGAGGTGTCTGTTGACCCCTACTGGGAGGTGTCTCCCAGTTAGGCTACACGGGGGTCAGGGACCCACTTGAGGAGGCAGTCTGTCCATTCTCAGAGCTTAAACGCCGTGCTGGGAGAACCACTGCTCTCTTCAGAGCTGTCAGACAGGGACATTTAAGTCTGCAGAAGTTTCTGTTGCCTTTTGTTCAGCTATGCCCTGCCGGCAGAGGTGGAGTCTAGAGGCAGTAGGCCTTGTTGAACTGTGGTGGGCTCCGCCCAGTACGAGCTTCCCGGGTGCTTTGTTTACTTACTCAAGCCTCAGCAATGGCCAACGCCCCTCCCCCAGTCAGGCTGCCTTCAGGCAGATGGATCTCAGACTGCTGTGTTAGCAGTGAGCAAGGCTCTGTGGGCATGGGAGCTGCTGAGCCAGGCATAGGAGAGAATCACCTTGTCTGCCGGTTGCTAAGACCATGGGAAAAGCACAGTATTTGGGTGGGAGTGCCCCTTTTTTCCAGGTAGCCTGTCAAGGCTTCCCTTGGCTAGAAAAGGGAAATCCCCCGACCCCTTGTGCTTCCCAGGTGAGGTGACGCCCCGCCCTGCTTCAGCTCGCTCTCCGTGGGCTGCACCCACTGTCCAACTAGTCCCAGTGAGATGAGCCAGGTACCTCAGTTGGAAATGCAGAAATCACCTGTCTTCTGCATCAGTCACGCTGGGAGCTGCAGACTGGAACTGTTCCTATTTGGCTATCTTGGAACTCCCTCCTTTTTTTTTTTTTTTGAGATGGAGTCTTGCTCTGTTGCCCAGGCTGGAGTACAGTGATGCCATCTTGGCTCACTTCAACCTCCGCCTCCTGGGTTCAAGTGATTCTCCTGCAACAGCCACCCAGTACCTGGGATTACAGGTGCCCACCACCATGCCCAGCTAATTTTTTGTATTTTTTAGTAGAGATGGAGGTTCACCATGTTGTTCAGGCTGGTCCTGGACTTCTGACCTCGGGTGATCCACCTGCCTTGGCCTCCCAAAGTGCTGGGATTACAGGCGTGAGCCACCGCACCCAGCCAAAAAGAACTTTTTTTGAGACAGAGTCACACTGTGTTGCCCAGGTTGGAGTGCAATGGTGTTATCTTGGCTCACTGCAACCTCTACCTCCTAGGTTCAGGCGATTCTCCTGTGTCAGCCTCCCGAGTAGCTGGGATTATAGGTGCTTGCTACCTTGCAAAGCTAATTCTTGTATTTTTAGTAGAGACAGGGTTTCACCATGTTGGCTAGGTTAGTCTTGAACTCCTGACCTCAAGTGATCTGCCTGCCTCAGCCTCCCAAAGTGCTGGGATTACATGCATGAGCCACTGTGCCTGGCCGCTGAAAAGGATTTTTATTTATTAAAAAAATTAGAAAATTATATCCACCATCCAGAGTTACGTTTGTATGCATGAATAGATGATCACAATTCATGGTATGTACTTATTTATTTGTACTTTAAATAATAAAAAGCATAGCAATGAGTTGTTTAAAATATGAAATACAGTAAAGTATAAAAGTTGGAATTCTCTCAAGATTTTTTTTTTTAAATGTATCAGTTATTAGGTTCTTTGTAAGACATTTAATATACCAATTTGTGAGGATAAACTCCTTTCCTCAGGGCAAATAGATCACAAGTAGCCCTGGAGACAAGAAACAGCTTTGATTTTTGATAAAATTTGCAAGTCCACATCTTTCTGATCAATCCTGCACTGCTTTGTAATCTCATATTTCTCTTTATGTGTCAAAGATCTCATCTTCCTGGCTTCTGGGCTTTCTCAGCTGCTTCTTGAAGTAAGCAACAGTGAGATTATTTGGGATTTTCACATTGCTGATATTAATTTTTGTGGAGATGGCAATGATAATTTCTGGTGTGTTCTATAAAGAGGAACTTGCTTAAAGACCAGAGGTCTAGTCACAAGCAGCTCAGCTGCTTCAGAAAAGTCACCCTCTTGTCTCTGTAGTGCCCAGTGAGGATGATCAGATGGTCCTGGGAGTGATGCTGGCTCAGTTTTCTTGGATGCTGACTGAAGGTTTTGCCATGGCTTGGCAGTTTTAAAGGCACATCTTCAGTAGGGTGATATTTGGGCATTTTGCGATGTTTACCCACCTGGATACTACCATTCTCATCACCACCAGTTTTTTGGTTTTGTGACAGTGGCAAGAACCTTCTCCTTTTTCTTTTCAATCCTGGATTTAGTGGCTGAGTGTTTCCTCTTGTATTGGAATTACCTGCCAGTTTCTCTGATGAGGACAGGATTTCAGCTGTCATGGGGCTTCCCCTTCTTGGGATTTTTGGCCATGAAATTATCCTTTTTCACCTTGCCACCAGCATCAGCCTTCTTGGCTTCACATTTCTTCTCTTTAGTATCTGGCTTCTTGACTTTTTACCTACCATTTTGCAAGAGCTCTCTCAAGATTCTTGAATTATTTACAGGCTGGGTTTAAACTTAAAAATTATATTCATTATACAAAAAAGTACAGAGGAGTGTATAGCAAATACTGATGTGTAATCATCACTTACTGTCTGCTACTCTATCAAATGTCAATGCTATATTTATTTAGATTAATTTTATTTAGATTAAAAAATAATAGAAAAAGTCTTATAGATACAGTTGAATTCCATTACACCCTTCGCTTCTCCGATTCTCTTTACTTCTACTCCTGAGGTAACAATTAATATGGATTTTTTGGTTGTCATTATCATGTATATTTCATTACATATAAATGTAGCAAGGGACAATGCATAGTGTAATATTTTGCATATTTAAAAAACTATATAAATGGCATACTGTGCACATCTTTATAAAATTTCCTTTTTTCTTTTCTTTTTCCTTCTTTTTTTTTTTTTGTTTTTTTGTTTTTAGACAGAGTCTTGCTCTGTCACCCAGACTGCAGTGCAGTGGCATGATCAGAGTTCATTGTAACCTCAATTTCTTGACCTCAAATGATACTCCCACCTTAGTTTCTGAGGCGTTGGGATTACAGGTGTGAGCCACAACACCCGGCCTAATTTTCTTTTTAAACTTGCTTGACATTTATCCGTTAATACATATAAATCTAATTCATTCATTTAATATTTCATTCTGTAAATATACCACGATTTATCTGCTCTTTTGTCATGGTCATTTAAGTTGTTTCCAGCTTTTCTCTATTACGAACAGCATTACTGTGAACCTTCTAAAAATGTTTTTTTGTGCATGTGTACTAGAGTTTCTCTAGGGTATATACTTAAAAATGTAACTGCTGGATTGCAGGGTGCACACATCTTTAACTTAATTAGATTTTGCCAAATTGCTCTCCAAAGTGGTGGTGTCAATTTCCACTCCACTAGAAGTGTGTAAGATATCCTATTTTTCCAAGTGCTCATCAACGCTGGGTTTTATTGAACCTGTTAATTACTGTCACTCCTCTGAGGGTGAAATTGTATTGCAATGTATATTTAAACAGAATTTTCCTGATTATTAATGAGGTCGAGTAACCTTTCATTTGTTTACTGGCCATCAAGTTTCCTTCTGTGATTTGCATGTTCATATCTTGTCCAGTTTGTATTGGATTATCATTTCCTTAAGAATTTCCTTATATAGTCTGGATAGTAATGCATTATTTATTGTATGACTGTAAATATCTTGCTTCAAATTATATGCCTTGTGTTTTTACTTTGCTTATGGTATCTTTTGAAGTACAGACTTTAAAACACTTGTTTGTAAAATAGGTCATATGGTTAACGCTATTGTAAGTACTCAGTTCCATTGGGGTACCTTTGTCCCTGCAGCAATACAACTGTGTTTTAATTATTATAGCTTTATAAGAAACCTTACCTGGTAAGATTAATTCTGTCATTCCCTATCCCCCAGATGGTCTTGGTTATTCTTGGCCTTATTGGCATTTGATTGGATTTAACTGGAATTATAGTTATGCACTGCATAATGATGTTTCAGCCAGTGATGGACCGCATATGTGATAGTGGTCCCATAAGATTATAATGGAGCTGAAAAAGTTGTTTTCTATGTGTAGATACATTTAGATACACAAATACTTACCATTGTGTTACAATTGCCTATAGTATTGAGTACAGTAACATGCTGCACAGGCTTGTAGCCTAGGAGCAATATGCTGTACCATATAGGCTAGGTATGTAGTAGGCTATACCATCTAGGTTTGTGTTAACTATGATGTTTACACAATAGTGAAACCACTTAATGATGCATTTCTCAGAACACATCCCTCTCCTTAAGTGCTGTGTTACTATACATAACATTTATAGATTAATTTGGGGGAAAACTTCTCTCTTTAGGATACTAGGCCTTCCTAGTCATGAACATAACATATATCATCATTTAAACAATTTTATTTATTTATTTATTTATTTATTTATTTATTTATTTATTTTTTTGAGACAGAGTTTCATTCTTGTCACCCAGGCTCTCGTCCAATGTTGTGATCTTGGTTCATTGCAACCTCCGCCTCCCTGGTTCAAGTGATTCTCTTGTCTCAGCCTCCCAAGGAGCTGCTACCACGACTGGCTAATTTTTGTATTTTTAGTAGAGATGGATTTTGTCATGTTGGTCAGGCTGGTCTCGAACTCCTGACTCAGGTGATTCAGTTCAGCCTCCCAAAGCGCTGGGATTACAGATGTGAGCCATCGTGCCTGGCCGTATCATCATTTATATAAGTCTTTAAAATGTCTTTTATAAACATATAATTTTCTCCATAAAACACCTGCATACTTTTGGTTAGATTTAGTTTTGGTCTGTTGTGTTTTGTGCTATTATACATTATGTATTACTTAAAAATTACATTTTCTAATTGTTGCTATTATATAAGATCACAACCAACTTTTCTATATCTATTGGCAAAGTTACCAAACTCTTATTAGTTCTTAATAGTGTATCTTTAGAAACTCTTGGATTTTCTACACATTTACATCCACTGTAAATAATGATATTTTAATTTTTTCTTATGCAGTTCTTATGCTTGCCATCTGTCCGTCTGTCTCTCTACCTTAGTACACTTGCTAGAACCTCCAGCTCCATACTGAAAGGAGGGAGGCATGCTTGGTTTGTTGTTGACTCTAAAGTGAATGGGTTTAACATTTTACCTTAAGTGTGATGTATTGTTTCGTTACCTCTGTTAATTAAGATAATATTAATAGCGGCTATAACAAGCATCAAAATCTCAGTGTCTATAATAGGTTTATTTTTTGCTCAATTAAATTTCAAAATACGTATTGTTGATGGGTGGCCAGTCTCCAAAAGATCACTTAAGTGGGCTGGGAATGGTGGCTCATGCTTGTAATTCCAGCACTTTGGGAGGCCAAGGTGAGTAGATCACTTGAACCCAGGAGTTCCAGAGCAGCCTGGGAAATCCTGTCTCTACAAAAAAACACAAAAATTAGCCAGGCATGGCGATGGGTAACCGTAGTCCTAGCTACATGGGGATCTGAGGCAGGAGGATTGCTTGAACCCAGGAGGTCAAGGCTGTAGTGAGCCAAGATTGCACCACTACACTCCAGTGTGGGTAACAGAGTGAGACCCTGTCTCTCGCAGAGTAGGATTTCATGGGCTAGGCCTGGAAGTGGTGTGCACCACTGATGCCTGCTTTCAAATCAAACTCCAGGAGATCTCCAGGTGATATGCAGGCCTCTCCTTTAGGTCTTGATATAGTTTCTTGTCATGTGGGGATTCATGATCTTAAAAGACAAGTCCCAGCACTCCCACCACCTGTGCCCCTGTGAATGACCAGTGGTGTTGCAAGCACAGGAAAAAGCACAATAAGAATTAGTATTCAGAAAAAGGAAGAGGAGATACATAGCTGTGCCTGGTCAGTAGCAATGATTAAAAGCTGCCAGGTAGGCATCGGGAGGTCCCTCTGCCCACTCAGTTTCAAGGGTCAGCAGTCTCATCCAAAGATCATTACTACATGGAATTCGCAAATCTGACTTATTTCCTAAGGAAATTGCCATCTATTCCTAATTTATTAGGAATGTGTGTGTTTTTATTAAGGGGTGGGGGTCTTGCTGTGTTGCTCAGGCTAGACTTGAACCCCCAGGGTCAAGGGCTCCTCTTGCCTCAGCCTTTTGAGTAGCTGGGATTACAGGTGCATGCCACTGCACCTGGCAGGAGTTTATTTTTTATTTTTGTTTATTTATTTTGTGACGGGGTCTTGCTCTGTTGCCCAGGTTGGAGTACAGTGGTACAATCTCAGCTTACTGCAACCCCCTCCTCCCAGGCTCAAGCAATCCTCCCTCCGCAGCCTCCTGAGTAGCTGGAACTACAGGTGTGTGTGCCACCATGCCTGGCTAATTTTTTAATTTTTTTTGTAGAGAGGGGGTTTTGCTATGTTTCCCAGGCTGGTCTTGAACTCCTGAGCTCAAGTGATCCATTGGTCTCAGCCTCCCAATGTGTTGGCATTACAGGTGTGAACCACCATGCCTGGCCCAGAGTTTTTTTAAACGATGAATGGGTATTGAATTTTATCAAATGTTTTTTCTGTATCTACAGAGGTGATCACGAATTTTTCTTCTTTAACGTGTTAATGAAGTGAATTATATTAATAGATTTTCTAAAGTTGATCTACACTTGTATTACTGGGATATTCCCTTCTTGATCACGAGGTATTCTAAAATCTGATTAGCTAGAACTTTATTTAGCATTTTTTCTATCTAATGCTCCTAAGTGAGATTGGCCCATAATTTTCATTTATTTTACTGTTCTCATATGGCATTTGTTTCAGGGTTTACTAGTGTCATAAAATGAATTGAGGAGCTTTTCCTTTTCTATTTCCTGAAACATTTTATATAAGATAGAATTGCCTCTTAAACTGTCTGGGTCTAGTGCTTTTGTTTGTGTGTGTAGAGTAACTATTGATTTGCTTTCTTTTATAGACTTACTTGGATTTTCCATTCCTTTTTGAGTTCGTTTTGGCAAACCATTTTTTCTAGGAAATGGTCCATTTCGTTTAGGTTTTTATAGGAATTGCATAAAGTTGTTCATAGTGATCTTTTGTTTTAAAAAAAATCTTTGCTTAATCTGTGAAAACTGTGTCTTCTTGTTCATTCCTAATATTGTTTATAGTCTTTTCCTGATCACTCCTGCTGTGCGTTTGCTATTCTATCAGTTTTTGCAAAGAGTCAGCTCTTGTTGTTTTCAATCCTTTTTAGAATTTGTTTTCTACTTTTAAAATCTCTCCTCTTCCTCCTCTGTTTTTGACCTCCTACTTTCTTTGGTTTCACTCTGCTGTTCCTCTTGAAATTTCTTGAAGTAAATGCTCAGATCTCTGATATTTAGCCTTCTGTTCTTTTGTAATGTAGGCATTCTTTTGTAATGTACACACTTCTATTACTTCATGTGCAGGATAAAGCTCTGATATATATCTCTAATATGTCAACTAATGTATTTATGATTTGATATATTTATGTATATCAATATATATGTATGTATATAGTTATATCTCTGATGATTTAATTAGGAATATTTTCTAATTTCCATTATGATTTCTTCTTTGAGTTCTGGATTAATTACACTTTTTTTTTTTTTTTTTTTCTGAGATGGAGTCCTGCTCTGTAACCCAGGCTGGAGTGCAGTGGCCCAATCTCGACTCACTGCAACCTCCACCTCCCGGGCTCAAGCGATTCTGCTGCCTCAGTCTCCCGAGTAGCTGGGACTACAGGCGTGTGCCACTGCGCCCAGCTAATTTTTGTATTTTTTGTAGAGACAGGGTTTCACCATGTTGGCCAGGCTGGTCTCAAACTCCCGACCTCAAGTGATCCGCCTGCCTCGGCCTCCCAAAGAGCTCTGATTACAGGTGTGAGCCACCACACCCAGCCTAATTACACATTTAAGTCTCCAAATATCTGGAGATCCTTTGGTCATCTTTTCAGTCATTGATTTCTATTTTATTGCATTGTGGTCAGATAATACGCTCTATGATTTTGATTCTGTGGTAGTTATTGGAACTTTTCCGTAGCATTGTACCTAGTAAAGGTTAGTTTTTTGTATAGCTTCATGTGAGTTTGAAAAAAATTGTATTTTTTTCTAACTTCTAGATGTAGGGTTCTAGATGCATCTATGGATCAAGCTTATTGTGTGGCTCACATATTCTTTCTTTTTTTTTTTTTTTAAGTACAGTGGTGCCATCTTGGCTCACTGCAACCTCTGCCTCCTGGATTCAAGTGAATCTTGTGCCCCAGTCTACTGAGTAGGGGTGCTACTATTACAGGCGCATTAGGATTACAGGCATGCGCCACCACACTCAGCTAATTTTTGTATTTTTGGTAGAGATGGGGTTTTGCCATGTTGGCCAGGCTGGTCTCGAACTCCTGACCTCAAGTGATCCACCTGCCTCGGCCACCCAAACTGCTGGGATTACAGGCATGAGCCACTGCATCTGGCCATTTTTATCAGTTTTTATTTGTTCAAGACAATTACTGAGAGAGCTATGATGCTTTCTCTCTCTCTGCTGTGATGATAGATTTGTCAGTTCCTAGTAACACTATCAATTTTGCTTTATATATTTTGAGGCTATGTTTTTAGAATTTTTTTTTATCTGCCTGGTGAGTAGACGCTTTTATCATGTACTAACTCTTTTCATTCTTGCTGTTTGCCTTAAAGTCTATTGTCAGGTATTAATATGACTACAACAGTTTGTTTTTTAAAAATTATTACTTGGTGTGTATTTCTAATCCATTGTTTAAAAAATTTAGGTATATTTTATCGAGATATAATTCACATACCATAAAATCTATCATTTTAAAGTATACAATTCAATGGTGGTTGTAGTTTATTCACACAGTTGTGCAATAATCGCCACGATCTTTTTCCAGAACATTTTCACCTACTGCCAAAGAAATATTATAGTTAGCTGTCAATCTCCATTTTCCTCTCCTCCAGCCCTTGGCAGTCATGAATCTCTCTGTCTCTATAGATTTGCTTATTCTGGGCATTTCACATAAATGCAGTCATATGACACAGGCCTTACTGCTGTGCCTGTCTTCTTTCACATAGTATAAGGTTTTCAAGGTTCATTCAGGTTGTAGCATGAATTGATATTTCACTCCTTATTTTGGCTGAATAACAGTCAGAGTTTTTTCTGATACTTTTTTCATACGTTTTCTGGTTTCCCTGAGCTAATGGGTAAATTCTTCTCTAGATCACTCTTTCCCTGAAGATAAATTCCTTTGAGTGTCTCAGGTTTATTCAGGAATCTCAGTTGACAATGTTTCACCTTGCTTGGGTCTGAGGTTTTATCTCTGTTCACACTTGTGTATCACAACCCAAGCCCCAGTTTGCTCATACTTTCTCGTATTTATCTTTCTCTCTTTTTTTTTTCATGGCTGTACATTTTTAAAGGTATTTGTTTTCTTTTCTCCAGCATTTCTGGGTTTTAGTGGATTTTTTTTTTAAATCATGGGTCATGATATTGCCAGAAACAGAAGTCTTTTAATAAACATTTTAATGTAAGATATAACATAATGCACAAAAGTACATATAACATAAATGCACAGTTCCATGAATAATTACAATCACTACCAGGCCAATGAATAGAACATTGTAAACACCCAAGAACCTCTCTTTGTGCCTCTTCTCAGTAGTAATCTATTCTCTTTTCTCACAATTCTGACTTTTGGGATAACCATTTTCTTGCCTCTCTTCATAGTTTTGTTACTTATATGTGTCTGTGACAAAGAACAGTTTAATTTAATTTTGACTGTTTTTGAGTCGTATCTACCCTTTTGTTTGACATTACATTTGTAAGACTTATTTGTAATGTTTTGTGTAGCTGTACTTAGTTCATTTTCATTGCTGTATTCCATTATATAAATGTATCATTGTTTTCTTTGTTCTGCTACTGAAGGATATTTGCATTGTTTCCAGTCTTTGCTATTACAACAGATGCCGCAATGACTATTCATGAACATGTATCCTGGTGTATATATTCCAGCAACATTTATCGAAAAAGTTTGTCTTTTCCCCACCAATCTGGAGTGCTACCTCTGCTGTACATAACATTTTTGTATATACATATATTTATTTCTAATTCCTATATTGTTTCATTGAGCTGTTTGTATAATGTTGCTCAATTACATACTGTCTTAATTACTATAACTTTATATTAAGTCTTATATTTGATAGAGTAAGTGCTCCCAAACTGTTTTTTGTTTTTGTTTTTTTTTGAGATGGGGTCTCACTCTGTTACCCAGGCTGGTGTGCAGTGGTACAATCTTGGCTCACTGCAACCTCTGCCTCCCATACTCAAGCGATCCTCCCATCTCAGCCTCCTGAGTAGCTGGGACTACAGGTGCACACAACCACACTCAGCTAATTTTTGTACTTTTGGTAGAGATGAGATTTTGCCATGTTGCCCAGGCTGGTCTTGAACTCCTGAGCTCAAGTGATCCACCTGCCTTGGCATCCCAGAGTGCTGGGATTACAGGCCTGAGCCACCATGCCCAGCCCTTCCCAGACATTTTTCTTCAAGAATTTCTTAGCTACTTTTGACCTTTTAAACTTCCATATAAATTTTAGAATTAACTTGCCAAAATCCCTTCTTAAAATTGTAATTGGGCAGGCACCTGTAGTCCCAGCTACTTGGGTTGCTGAGGCAGGAGAATGACATGAACCTGTGAGGTGGAGCTTGCAGTGAGCTGAGATTGCGCCGCTGCACTCTAGCCTGGGCAAGAGTGTGAGACTCTGTCTCAAAAAAAAAAATATATATATATATAATTGGGTTTGCTATTATTCTCTAAATCAGTTTGGGATAAATTAATATTATTATATTATTAAATCTTTCAATCAACATGGTGTATCTTTCAACTTAATGTTTTTAATGTCTCTCAAAGTTCCAGAATTCTCTTTAGAGAGATCTTGTATATCTTTATTGATTTTATTCCTATTAAAATGTTATTATGAATGATATTAAAAAATCATTTAAACTGTTGCTATTATGGAAAATATAATTATTTTGTTGTATTAATTTTCATCATCAACCTTGTTAAACTCTCTTGCTAATTTTAATAATGTATCTTGCATATTCAGTTTAATTTTCTTTTTGTAGAGACAGGGTTTCCCTGTCACCCAGGCATGGAGTGGCACAATTATAGCTCACTGCAGCCTCACTGGGCTCAAGCAAGTTTCCCAAGTAGCTGGGACTACAGGCATGTGCCACCACGCCCAGATAATTTTAAAATTTTTTGTAAGACTGAGTCTGGCTTTGTTGCCCAGGATGGTCTGGAGTTCCTGGCCTCAAGCAATACTCCCACCTTAGCCTGCCAAAGTGTTGGGACTACAGACATGAGCTACCTCGCCCTGCCCCCTCATTTGAATTTTTTACATACACAATTATATAGTCTTGTTTCTTTCCAGTTCTTACACCTTTTGTTTCTATTTCTTATTTTATTGATCTGGCTAAGACTACAGTGTACAGTGCTAAGTCAAGTGGCCGTAGTGGATCCTTGCCTTATTCCGTATATAAAAGGGGGCACTCTCAATGTTTTACTTTAATGTTTTTACTTCAGTGAAGCATGTTTGCTATAGACCTTCATCTCTAATAATTAAGACAATTTCTGTTTCTACTTTGCTTAGAGAAAATCATGAATATGAATGAATTTAGGATTTTCTCAATACTTTTTCTACATCTCTTGAGATGCTCATAGGCTTTTCCTTTAAGCTGATAATGTGGTGAATTACATCAGATTTTTTTCCTAATGTTAAATCAACTTTGCATTTCTGGGATTCATCCAACTTACACATAATGCACTATCCTTTTTTCTAAATTGCTGGATTTAGTTTGCCGATATTTTGTTTAGCATCTTGGTATTTACATTATGAGTAAAACAGGCTGGTAATTGTCCCTTTCTGGGGTTGTTCTTTTTTTCTAGTATTGCAACCTGAGTTGGGGATTTTTTCATCCCTTTCTATTCTCTGGAAGAATTTGTGTAAAATTGGTGTTACATCTTCCTTAAATGTTTGATAATATTCACTGGTGACACCATCTGGGCCTGGAGGTTTTCATTTTTTTTCTTTTGAAATTATTACAGATTCACATACAGTTATAAGAAATACTATAGCAAGATCCTGTGTACTCACGCTCAGCTTCCTCCAAAAGTTGCAAAACCATAATACAAGATCACAGCCGGGATACTGACACTGACACAGCCAAGATACAGGACATTTCTGTTGCCACAGGATCTCACATGTTATCCTTTTATAGCCACACCCAGGTCCCTCCCACTGCATCCCCCTTCTGCATCCCTGATGATCATTAATCTGTTCTCCATTTCTACAATTTTGCCATTTCAGGAATGGTATATACATATATACAGTATGCAACCTTGGAATGGAATCATGTACAGTATGCAACATTTTGGTATTAGCTTTTTCACTCAATGTAATTCTCTGGAGAGTCACTCAAGGTCGATGTGTCTATCACTAAGTCATTCCTCTTTATTGATGAGTAATATTCCACAGTATGAATACACTGCAGTTTGTTTGACTTTTCACCCGTTGAAGAACATCTAGATTGTTTCCCATTCTAGTCTGATATGAGTAAAGGTGTAATGAACATTTGTATAGAGGTTTTTCTTGTGTGAAGGTAAGTATTTCTGTGGGATAAATGCCCAAAAGTGCAATTATTGAATCAAATGATAGCTAAATGCTGATTTTTAAAAAAATTGCCAAACTGTTTTTCAGGGAGTCTGTTCCATTTTTTATATTCCCATCTGACATGCATGAGCGACCCAGTTTTTCTGCATCCTCAGCAGTGTTTTTTGTGATTGTTTATTTTATCAGAGTAGTATTTTCACAATTGTAATAGGTGTGTAGGATATGTCATTGTGTTTTTAATGTGCATTTCCCTAATGGCTGATAATGTTAAATTTCTTTACCTGTGCTTATTTAACATCTGTATATCCTCTTTGGTGAAATATCTGCTTAAGAATTCTTTTTGCCCATTGTCTTTTGTCTGTCTTTTTTTTTTCTGAGACAAGGTCTCGTGCTTTCACCCAGGCTACAGCGCTTTCACTCACGGTGTGATCTCAGCTCACTGCAACGTCCAGCTCCCGGGTTCAAGCAATTTTCCTGTCTCAGCCTCCCAAGTAGCTGGAATTACAGGTGCATACCACCATGCCTGGATAATTTTTGTATTTTTAGTAGAGATGGGGTTTCATCATGTTGGCCAGGCTCCTGACCTCTAGTGATCTGTCCACCTCCGCCTTCGAAGTGCTGGGATTATAGGTATGAGCCACTGTACCTGGCCTTTTTTTTTTCTCTTTTTTCCTATCTTCTAATTGGATTGTTTGTTATTTTACTGTAAGTTTTGTGAGCTCTTCATGTATTCTGGATACTAGGCCTTTGTTGGATATGTGGTTTGCAGATATTTTCTCCTGGAATGTTGTCTTTCCATTGTTTTAACAGGATCTTTTACGTAGCAAAAATGTGAAATTTTGATGAGGTCCAGTGTATCAAATTTTCCTTTTATGGATCATGCTTTTGGTGCCAAGTGTAAGAACTCTTTGCCCACCTGTAACTTGCCCCCATTTCCCTGTGAGGCCATTGGAAGGAAAGCCCAAGTGTGTGTGGAGGGGCAAGCGCTGTTGGGAGAGAAGCAGCTCCCTGCCCTGCCTGTCTCTGGGCACTCACTTCTGCATTCTCTCCTTATCTCCTGGATGATGTTCTTTAAAATGTTTTATTCATGCTTTTAGTGGTAAAATTGTTCTGAATGATTTAATCTTCCCCCTGAAGAGGAAGGGAGATCTGACCATTGTTTCCGAGGTAGAAGTTGGTGAGGCACTTACAGACTTGGTGGTAGCCCAAGGGGAATTCTTGCCTGGATGTAGGAATGAGTCCATCTTCTTCAGCTCATCTGTTTTGTTTTCCTCCCCTTGGTTGCGGGGCAGGAGTCAGGGTAGTGGGGGGTGGTGGAAGGAGTAGGTAGGATCTACAGGCTCTGTAATTGTGTCTCACTTTTGGGAGATAACAGTCTGCCCTCAGGGTGCCCCTGTTCACCAAAGACATGAGTCCTTGTTCCTGACTGCTGCAAAGGGAGCAAGGGTGGATGGGAAACCATACTGTCTGTGTTGTACTTGTGCCACTCAGGAATGATGAGTGCCAATGTCAGGTTTCTCTTAATCTTAATCACAGAAATGATGCACACAGTTTACTGTAGAAGTTCTAGACAATAGAAATAAACATAGAGGAAAACCAGATCCACTTATAATCCGAGAACATTGTGTTTAATATTTTAGCCTATTCCTACTTGCCCCACCAACCCCGAATTCTTATTTTTTTTTTTTTTGAGACAGGGTCTCTGTGAGGCTGGAGTACAGTGGTGTGATCTTGGTTCACTGCAACCTCCACCTCCTAGTCTCAGCTGGGACTACAGGTGTATGTCACCACACCCAGCTAATTTTTGTATTTTTTGTGGAGACGGGATTTTGTCATGTTGCCCAGGCTGGTCTCCAACTCTTGGGCTCAAGTGATCCACCCCGCTTGGCATCCTAAAGTAGTGCTAGGATTACAGGCATGAGCCACCGGGCCACCCCTGCCCCCGGCCCCCACACTCCAGTATTCTTTTATAAAATGAGAATATACAGAATGCATTTTCTTATATCCTGAAGCAATGTGAGTGAGTTTACCTAGCAGTGCATCACGAGGTGCTGATTCAGATTGCCTTGCAGGTTCCAGAAAGCCTGATCACTGGGAGCAAAGGGCCTGGCTCCTTTTAGGGTTCCCCCAGGGACTGTAAGTCACATTCTCTGTCTTGTGCCCAAGGGATGCTGAAAGTCTCCCTGTTGTTGCTCTGCCTGGGGGTGCATTGTCCTCATTGCATACAGGGTCCTGGGGGCTGTCACTTCCACCCTTTCTTCCTGGGCCGCCCAGTTCCACTGGTCACTGCTGACCAATATCTCCTGCCTGGTAACTGGATTTCACTTTGGCAGGAGACTTTGGTTCAAAGGGAGGAACTCTGAACATGCAGATGATGGCCAGTGGCCTTGGATAAGTGAGAGTTAAGGAAACAAAGTAATTTTCTTTGGATGGAAGTTTACACATAAAGATGATACTCACTTAGACTTGCAGATAATATGATGTACTCTTTATTGCATACATACATTTGATTTTAAAACAATATTAATTTTAGCTCTGGGCATATCCAGCCTTAGCTAACTGAGAATTGTGGCTCTGGGACCATCTGCTGGCTACTCTCCAGACTGCCACACCGATCTGGGAAGCTGGCTTTCTTGGGATGGAGGTTAGAGCAAAGCCCCCGCGATAGGTAGCCTGTGCCTCCTGGCGTCTGCAGGGAAGTGAGGCTAGAGCAGCTGCAGTTCAGGCATTCTCATGGTGGTGGATGTCGCAGGCAGCAGGATCAGCAATTAGAGTGCGTGTTCTGACCACAGATGTAGATTCGAATTCTGGCTCTGCTGCTCTGAGCCTCAGCTTCCTCTTCTGTAAAGTGGGGTAACAATAACACATACCTTGTTGGGTCATTGTAAGGTTTAAAAACAGGTGCTTATTAAGTGCTTATCACAGGGCTAGGCACATGTAGTAGGTTACTCCTTCAGTAGAGATGGGGAGCAGTACCTTGTTTATGTCACTGTGATGATTAATTTTATGTCAGCTTGGCCAGGCCACTGCTAAAGACTGAATGTTTGTGTTCCCCACAGATTGATATCTTAAAACCCAGCCCCCAGTGTGATGGTACTTGGAGGTGGGGCCTTTGCGAGCTGATTAGGGTATGAGAGTGAATGGGATTGGAGCCCTTAGAAAGAGGCTCCTGGAAGCTCCTTTGCCCCTTTCACCAGGTGAGGACACAGTGAGAAGATGGATACCTAGGAACCAGGAAGTGGCCTCTCACCAAACACCAAGTCTGCTGCTGCCTTGATCTTGGGCCTCCCAAACTCCAGAATGATGAGAAATAAATTAGTTTATAAGCCACAAAGTCTATGGTATTCTGTTATAGCAGCCTGAACAGACTAAGATAACCATGGTGTCTGGTGTCTATCAAACACTACTCTAATGATTCTGTGAAGGTATTTTAAAAATGAGATTAACATTCATTTCTTTGTTTTTATTTTTTGAGACAGTGTCTCACTCTTTTACCCAGGTTGGAATGCAGGGGTGAGATCATGGCTCGCTGCAGCCTCAAACTGCTGGGATCAAGGGATCCTCCCCACCTCAACCTTCCAAGTAGCTGGGACCCCAGGTGCCCATCACCATGTCTGGCTAATTAATTAATTTTTTTTTTTTTTTTTTTTGTAATGGCGGAGTCTCCCTATGTTGCCCAGGCTGGTCTCAAACTCCTGGGCTCAAGCGATCCTCCTACTTTGGCCCCTCAAAGTGCTGGGATTACAGTCATGAGCCACCATGCCCAGCTCAGATTACCACTTAAATCAGTAGACTTGGAGGAAAGCAGATTACCCTCTGTGATGTAGATGGGCTCCATTCAATCAGTTGAAGGCCATGATAGAAAAAGACTGGCTTCCCCCTAAGGAGGGGATTCTGCCAGCAGACGGCTTCTGGACTCAAACTGCAACTCTTCTCTGTGTCTCCAGCTGCTGCCTACCAGGCTGATTTTGGCCTTAACAGCCTCTATAGTCACATGAGCCAATTCCTTAAAATAGATCTCTCTCTTTCTTCACATACACACACACACCCTAGGCGTTCTGTGTAATACTGTCATGGCATAGCCATCTTAAGCTCACTGAGGACAGGTGCTGTGTCTCCTTCGTTCAGCCCTTTATCGCCCATACCCAGCACAGTGCTGGCTCCCCATTAGCAGCCTGGTGATTACTGGGTACTTCCCACTTTCTGTGTCTCAGAAGCTCTGCCCCAATGAGAGCCCAGAATGGCCAGGGTAATAGCTTCACGTCTGGGGCTGTAGTGAATTTTTAGTGCCTGCCAGGGCAGATGTTGGGCGGTTTTGAACCAGATGTGGTTGTGCATTTTGGGAGGGGAAACTTCCACATGGGGAAGAGAGACTTCTGGGTCCAGGTGCCTGCCTTTGTCCAGCCACTCTTCGGACTGGCCAGAGCACGACTATCGCACTGTGATCAGCAGGAAACTGCAATTATGATGGAAAGGTGGGAGAAGGACGCCGCGTGGTTTTGCCTTAATCAGTTCTCACTTTAAAAACTGCAAACAGACTGGCACCAGAAAAGGTAATTTTCTTAATTTTATTGTAAAATCCTCAGAAAAAGAGCATTTACAATGACAATAGTTTATGATAATTTGGAGTCATCGTTATACCAAGTGGTACTGCAAATACACCATGTGTTCAATACTGTGTAATAGGTCAAAGTAAACACAAACTTATTTCAAATGCCACATACAGTTACTGTGTTGGTACAAATTTCTACTAAAGTTGATGTATTAAAAATAATTTATATATATTTTATAAATAAGGAAAAATTCACATGTATAATAATTACAGGAGGCCTTTTGAGAAATACTGGTGATTACAGAAAATATATTTTAGATGCTACACAACAGTTCAAAATAATGTAATCTGCCTTGACATGAGAGATCTGAGAGTTTTCTGAGGTGAGGAAGCATGAGACTCGAATAGGACAAATGATGTGTGTGGCTTCACATCTTGAGGGTCACTCAGCTGCACGACAGCATGAAACGGTGTGTGTGACCACGCCAGCAAAACTCCATGCCCAGTTCTGCTTTGAGATCTTCTCACACAGCCTTTGGGAAGCATGAGAAGCAGGGGAAAGGTAGGAAGCCACAGGGCCAGGCCAGGATAGGAAGGATGAGGGGGCTGGCCAGCCACGTGGGAGCCAGGCGAGGAGGGAGCTGTGGGTCTCTGGTGTGCGGCTTGCAAATCTGTTTCCCTCACCTCTCCCAAGTAGCACAGGACCCACAACTCTTCAACCTATGGCAGATGTCACACTGGGCAGTGGATAAAGGTTTAGATTTGGGGCGTTTTCTCAATTTAGAGCTCTTGGGCCTCACAACCCAGCCAATACTGGTTGCTCTTACTCAGAAACAAAGCTCTGATCTTGAAGAGGGTGCCTCTGAAGGGCAGCAATCTCTGATTCTGCCGAGCACATGTCACCAAGCTTGCTGTAGGGGTAAGTCAATAGTTATTGCTTTGTGCAGTGCTGGCTGATCCCTCGAAAGCCCTCTAGGGCATGGCCCATGTTCTCTGGGGCCACATGAGCAAGGGCTGGTTCTATATATGTAAAGATGAGCTTGGAAAGAAGTGTGCGTGAATTGTGGGTTTTTTTTTTTTTAAGTGCATGCTAAACACTCTGGGGCTGGCTAAAGAAGCCTCGCTATGAATTCTGGAGAATAATCCCCACTCTTGTATTCTCCATAATTTCATACATTATTATTTAGTTAAATTAGGCTTCCCCACTTGCTGCCCATGGCTCCAAAGGAGGATGTGGATGCAAAGGACAATGCTTGTTTGTGTCCCAGGGTCTACTGTGTGGCTGCTGCCTAAAGCATGCAGGCCCAAATAAGATGCTCAAATCCTCATGTGACTTAGCAGGTAACCTGGTATAGATAAAAGCAGGGAGTGGATTGTATTCCACTGGCTACTTGGGGTCTTGTAGTCATACCCTGAAGTAGGCACTGTATTTTTTTATCCCTTGAATTTTTAAAGCATCTCTGTTTTATGATCTCTATAATTTTGGAGAGAAACCAAGGCAGCTAGTGACTTTCTTGAACAAAATTTCTTTGCCTACGTGCCAGTCTGGCAGCACATAGTAGTATCTGGCCTATGAATGACTTCTGGCTTGTACCCCAAAGCAGGAAAGTAGCACGAGCAAAGACCACGGGGTAGGGGCTGGTGTAGCCATCAGGTCAGTTGCTCCTTGAATGGTCGGAGCTGTTGTGGAGTGGCTCATGAGCAGGGGGCCTGAGACACAGGAATGGAACAGGAAAGGGGGGAGAATAAAAAGGGAGTTGGAGGGAGGTTGCGGGGGCTCGAGCCCTCTGAGAGATGATGCTTCGCTGAGATGTCATGGTCTCACTATTCCTGCCAGAGAACACCTGACTTCCTTGATGGTTCCCAGCCAGCTGTCTTTAGTCTTGGTCATCTAACTCCAAAGGTCTGCAAGCAAGGGTTTGGAGGGTGTGATTCTGGGCAGCAAGGGGCTGTGTCCCTATGAGTTCTGACTGTACTTGGAGTGGAACCTGGGGTCCTGGGTGGGGGAGGCTGTCGAGGACTTCTGTGGCAGTGCTGCAATCTTACTTGTTACCTGCCTGGCCTCCTGGCTGGGAGTGGAGGGGAGTAGCATTCCGGGGGTGCTGGGTGCAGGGGCGAATGTGAGGTAGATTGGTGGATGCATAGGAAGGATCTCGGAGTGGTAGTGTCAACTCTCCTGGAGGCTGGCTTCTGAAGAGTGGGAGAGAGAGAGTTGTGGGATTTGCTAGTGAAGATGCTTCGGTGTCTGTAATAATGGAATGAAACACGTCATGATAAATGAATCAACTATACTTTTTAAGCCCCTTGTAGAAAAATATATCCAGAATGAATCTGTTTCACATCTGAGTTCTGAAATCTTTAGTTCACAGGTTACTGGTCAACAGAAAACAAGATGTGGTTGTACAAAGCCAACTCCTGGCTGCTTTCCTAAATGAAGACTCAGCAGTCTCAATCTCTATGGCAGTAGGCCGTTCTCTGCTTTATCTGGGGTTGAAAGCCGGCTTCTTCCAGTGCCTACCTGGAATTGGGAGCCTTGTCTGGACAGACGGAGATGGGGAGATGTCTGGGTTGGGGGTGGGAATTGTAGGGGTTGAGTTTCTGTCTCTGGTGATGCTATCTCTAAGTCACAGTACCTGAAGTTTGGTATTAGTAGTTGGCCCCAGCCAGGATTTACAGGGCTCTTCCAGCTTCTTCCTGGAGCCTGGGGAAAAGTAGGACACTTGAATGGCTTGGAGACTGAAGAAATAAGCCTGGGCCAGCCCCAGGCGGGGTGGGCTGGGTCAGTGTTGGTGAGGCTGGGATGATGGCTTTGGCCGTGGGTGTGACGCCCATCAAATCTCCTCATGCAGGCGGGTTGTGCCATCATCCAGAAGCTGACAGTCCCCCTTCCTGCCATCCGTCTGGGGCTGCCTGGGTGGGCTTTTGGACCCAGAGCCTTTATGCAGGGTTCTGCCCACTGGAGCAGAAGAATGAGGGCCCCTATTTCAAAGCCTTCCTGTCACCACAGGTGCAGATTATTTGTCATTTTGGGGGGGGAAAAAAAAAACTATTGAATTTTTGTGAAATTAATTTTATTTCAAAATGACCGAGGGAGTTTATGTAAATAGCTTTCTTGATGATTCTTTTGGTAAAGTCAGTATTTCTTGAATAGTGTAAGGTATCAGTGTGAATTGTGGGTTCATTAGGAGGATTACTGGCTGGGCTTGCTACAGGAGGCCCCCTGTAGTGAGGCATTTCCTACCAGTGGCTTTCCAACTGTGTTCCATGAACCTCTTCTGGGGTGAAGTATGGGAGAAAGGGCAGGCCGATCTGGCCTTTTCTTCCTCCTCCTCCTGCCCCTGACTCCCCACCCAACCAACTCTATTGGTTTTCCTGCTAAAAAGCATTTACCTGCCTGCATTGGTGACTTTGCCTTCTGGGGCTGGACTCCTGAAACCCTGACCTAGGCTTCAGGCCTGCTTCGATTCAGTTGTGTCTGGCATGCTGTCAGAGAGACCTAAGCCTGCCGTGTCCAGGAACTGCACTCTGAGGACAGTGAAGGGCAGCTATGCTTTTTAGACACACTCCGAGATGAAAGGGACAGTGGGGGAGGAACTGGTGCTGCAGAAGTTGACTCTGTCACTCCTGATTATTTTAAAAGGCCAGTTTGGGTCGAACTGGTCTTTGACTTAGGAATCTTGCTGCCCAGAGGGGCTGGTATTCTGGCCTGGTAGTTGGTGGGACTTTTCCTCCTTTAGGCTCAGAGATCCTTTTTCTGTCAGGGGCTAATACAATTGAGATTTTCCAAAAGAGAAGTTTATGAAAGTTGGAGAATTTTAGTGGTAAAAATGGGAGATTGGGAGTAAACATATCAAGATATTGAGTCAGGAAAAATAAAAGGGGTGAGATGTGTCATCCATGCATCCCAGCAACTGTGAAACTGCATTCTAGACTTTTGAGGTGAGCTTCCTCAACTTATATCTACATAGCATATCTTTTAAAAGAAAAAACAGATGTACATGTCTAGGCACACCCCTAGGAGTCGCAGGGGACACGCATTTGGGGGACCAAGATACATAAGACATACAAGACAAGTGATTGATCTCATGAGAGCTGGGGCGAGGGATGCAGGTGGCTTGGGCAGTCAGGCAGGAGTGAAAGGAGCTGTGTGTGTTGAGTGACACAGAGTCTAGGGTTTCCTCTCCTTGCAAGGGTTTGTTCCTCAATGGGAAAGGAAAATCCTGGTCATGTCAGTAGGTGAAGGTGGCCAAATGAGCAAAGATCTCTGTGGTGAGATCACCTCTCCCAACCTGTGTGGCTTGCAAAATGATCATTCAAACCAGAACACATGTAAGTTCCACTTACATGCGGGAGAGGGAAGGGGAGCCTGTTTTTGCTGAGTCTCTGATCTAGGCAGTCTCCAGAGGGCTGTGTGGGTTGTATTTCTTCGATGCCCACCTGAGAGTCACCACAGCCTGAGACACATAAGGAGAATGCAGTAGTGCCAGCCTGTGGCCTTCTGTTCTGGGTTCTGCAGTGTGTGTGTGTTGATTGGGGAATGTGGGTAAGAAAACCCTCACTGAAATGTGTTCTCTCTGCAGTGCTGATGCGGGGATGGGGTACCAGAGATGAGTGGATAGGCCACAGGCAGGAAAAATAAATGTTTTGACAAGGTATAGCTTCAGGAACTCACCTGGCCCCACTCGTGTCCCTGGGGTTTCTGCATTGAGCCTTGGGGCCACCCATACCTTGCCAGGCAAGCCCAGTCTGCCCTGAATCTGGGGCACTGGACCTGACTAATGAGATGTCTCCCTTCTGTGCTGACAAGCAGGCACACAGAACTCGTCCTGGTCTCTTGGGGTCCCAACACAGAACCGAGTCCTTATGGATGAGGTGGTCTGGTCTGCTCTTGGAGAAGCAGGGTGGCAATAGTTGACAGGGCTGGTATTCTTAGATGACCATTGTTCTTTCTGGCTGTGGAATGGGGGGGTTGTGACCTCCCCCGAGACTCGGCCTAAGGCAGGGAAGGATACAGTTGGACCTCGGAGAGCATCTTTCTGCTTACTAGCATTTGAGATTATAAAAATTTTTTTTTAATCAAAAATTTCCAAAATAAAGTGAGTGATTTCCCCATCCCCCAAGATGCAGTGAGTCTTGCTGGCTCTCCCTCAGGCTTACAGCAAGTCAAATGGAAAGAAAAGCAAGAAGCAGCTGCGAGGGAGAAGACGCGGTCCCACATGAGGACGGATGGGCTTTCAGTTCGGGAGGGAGGCCCCTGCTCCTGGTCGGCCTCTGCTTCTGGGCCACTCCGTCAGGGCGGAGTCTGGCTGGGTCTGGCGGCAAGGGACAATGACTATGTGAAGGCAACCGACAGAGGTGTCCGCCTGGAGAGCAGGATCCCTTGGTTCCATGATGTCCCCAGGTCACGCGGTGTGCAGCTTGGCACAGAAATGATCCCTTTACACAGCAGCATGTGTTCTCATCGTAGCTCAAGGCATAAATCATACTTCCTAACGAAAAAACCCCAATCTTGGTAGCAGCGCATACCTTATACTAGGAAACTTGCAAGGAGACCAGTGTTGAACCACAAAGCGAGTACAGGTTTTTGCTTTTGTCTGTAAAAATGTACAGCGCACCTGCTTGGGGCTGCAGTGTCAGGACTAGGGGGTGCTCCTTGGCCAAGGGCTCTGCTCTGGGCCCTTCATACCTCACCCACCCACACCACTGTGGTCCCCCCCTTTATACCTGACACCTCACACCGCAGCGTGTTTTGTCTCCCATTGATGAGGAACAGAGACTCTCGGGCTGGTGTGAGGAGGTACTGTCCAAACAGCCCACTGTCCCTCATGATTCTGCGGGCGCCCCCCCAGGGCTGGGGTGGCCCTGTGGGTGGCTCCTTTAAGTTCTTCAGTGTGCCCACCTTCCCTGTGGACAGCTCCAGGAACAGCAGGTCCGGCTCCGTGTGCAGAGCCGCGTAGATGTTGTATTGATTGCTTTCAGTGAAGGAGCGCTGGAAGGCCAAGTCTGAGATGCCCGGGTTTATTTGCAGGTCATACAGGGTCTGGATCTCCCCCCGCACCGTGATCTCCTGCACATGCAGCCAGGGGCTGTCAGCTGCAGCGCTGACTATGAAGTGCCCGTCGGGGGATGTGTGTGGGGTGCCTGTTACATCACCGTTGGGGCCAACCACAGAGTCTGTGACACTGTCAACGAGTAGCTGTCGGGCAGCAGAGGCAGGACTGTCCTGTCGGCACTGGATGAAGAAGTAGCCGCCCAGGTGGGTGTGCGCCATGGCCTGAGGCATGCAGCCATGGTGGTGCAGGCTGATGGTCTTGAGGGGCATCAGTGTTTCCAGGTCCACTTTGTGGACTGCAGGGTCAGACTTGTTGAAGATGAAGCCAAACCTGGGAGGGGAAGAACTGAGGTCAGAGGTCACCTCCAGGGGTGGGGAATCTGTCGTTCATCTTAACCAATTACATCTTCTGCCTTTTCCCTTTATTATAATCCTTCAGTGATCTAATAGCTTAGTAATAAGATCTATCATTCTGCAGGGGATGTCTTCATAAACAAATTATCTATGATCTCAATCCAAACGCAGTAGAGTTACAAATGTTGCTGGATTGATGCTCTTGTAACATGCACTCATCATTGGAAATGATTGTGGAGGAAGGCGAGAGGCCCTTCAACTGCTTCTCCTTTTGTAATGCCTATGATATGTTTCCCTGAGGCCCATGCCAGCTGGAAAGGGGCAAGTCTGTGTCTGGACGGTGAGCATGGAGGAAAAGGGCAAGAGATCCCTGCCCCGATTCTGCCTGTTACAAAGATATGAGTTCTATATCCTCGCTGTTTTCTAGACTAACTAACAAGTTAGAATTTGAGGATGCAGATGCAGCCAAACAAGTGCAGATTTCCTATTAGTACCCTCTTCCCCTGGAAGGGAAACATGTGGGGGCAGTCTCTTTTCTGGCCACACTGGTGGTGTGGGTAGGAAGAACTCTGGGCATTGGGGTTGAGGACAGCTTTTCCCTCCAGAGCCAGATGGCCTGGTGCCGGCGCATTGCCCTGCTAGCTGCAGAGCCTGGGGCAGGCTGCTCTGAGCCTCAGTGACTCTAGCCAGGGTAGCTCCTTCCTAGGGCTATTGGGCAGGGTAGCTCCTTCCTAGAGCTATTGGGAAGATTCAAAGAGGGAAGTTTAGCAGAGGGGCTCAGGTAGGTGGGAGTTGCTCACATCTGGATTTTCTGAAATTCCTCTTTGGAGGCTGGTTGGAAGTACGGAAAAGCCTGACTCCAGGCAGGCCTTCCCTTTGATCTTGAGAGTCTGTGCCTAAATCCCTTATTCACAGAGGCCTTTTGGTGATGTGTACACTTACAGGAATAGAGCAGAATCTCTTCTGTAATTTTCTCTAGAAAAACTGTACCCCAGAATGGAGGAAAATACTCCCTCCAAGGCGTATCTTTAAAGCATCCTTAAAGAATCAGAGCATGGAAATAGCAAGAAAGAAAACTCGACTCTTAAAAGAAACTTTAAGTTAAAAGCCACACACAGGAACTACAGAGCCTCTGAGTGTGCCCGACCCCCAGCTGAATACAGCTGCTTTATGAGGGCTTCACCATTTAATATACTCTTAGAGGCTCTTGCAAAGGCTCTCTCTGCAGTGAGAGAGTTCATAAAGTGGCTTTCTTCCTTGGAAAAAGGTGAATGGGTGCCTCTCCAGCATCAGCTTGCAAAAACGAATCACTTCTTTCTGCAGAGAGGTGCTTGATGGTGGATTATAGAAAGGTATAAATAGTGCTACAAGACATTTGGGGTCTTGATGGCTTAGAGACAGGCTTGGTGGTCTGGCAGTGGTGAGTTTACAGAAGATGTTGGGGGCTCTCTAACGTGAATAGGGATGGGGACTGACCATGCGGGCCGAGGTCTGCAGTTGAGACCATGGCTCTTATTATTGGGTGGTTGTTTTAGGTAGTGGCAAACCATGGCAATCAGGAAGCCTTGTCTCTTTGTGGGCTCCTCACACAGATGCTCTGGGGGTTCCTAAAGTATTATGGGCTGTGGTTAGATGGGAATGTGGAAGAATGGTGCACTGAAACAATACTTGGCTTTACATTTAGTCTGACTTTGCCAATTCCTAGCTGTGTGACATTGGTCAGTGTCTTAAATTCTCTGACCCTTATCTATAACATAGGGGTTAAGACCATCTGGACTAGTTTTTGTGTCTAGCAAGCAGAGGGTGCTCAATTTACCGCTACTGTTTCATTCTTTCCTCTGCTGCCCTTACCTTGAGGATGGGACTTCCTGACCTTTCTGGGCCCCTGAGGGCATTAGGAGCTGGGTGCCTTCACTATAACAGAGTCACTGACCCCAGGCAATGAGGACTAGGCACTGGGTCTGTTTTACTGGACCTTCTCTGTTCCTTCGTGATGGGGTCCAAATTCAGCATAGGAGGAGTAGGGGAGATAGAGAAATGAGTAGGTCCCATGCTGGGCAAAGCTGCCCCTTGCAGGGCTGAGCTGCAGCAGGGAGTGCCTTAGAGGCATCATGGGCCAGTCTCACCTGATGTGGTTGATGATGAGGTTCGTTGGGGGAATGAAGAAGTCATCCACTCCTGCGAAGGGTGTGCGGATGAGGTGTTGGTCCTGGCCGGCGCTGGCTTCTGTGATCACCTACAACACAGAGTGGGAATCCTAGTGAGGGCCCATGCAGGTGGGGGCTGAACCTGGAGACACCTGTATGGTCAGGTGGAGACACCCTGGCAGAGGGGTGCTTGGGAGATGACTAACCTCAGTATCAGGGAAGAGGCATAAGCAAAGTGAGAGCAGTTCAGGAACATCCTAGAAAGGGACCTGTTCTTCCTGAAAGAGGAAGTGGTGGGACAGGACTGACTGCCCGGATTGCCCTTGCTCCATGGTTACACCTGCCTTGCTGCACTTTGTCAGCCGCCGTGATGGCAGAGCGAGAACCTGAGGGGTGGGGGTGGGGTTTCCAAGGGAAGTCCCCAGAATGGAAACATCACTGTGGTTGCTCAGAGATCACCTCCTCTCGCAATGGGGAATCCTACCTTCTCAACATGTAAGCCACGCTAGGGAAAGAGGGAGAGGGCTTTCAATCATGAAAATGTCACGTGGTGGAACTGCCTACTGGGAATTCCTTTTTCTCTGGTGCCAGATGCCTGGGCCAGTTTGTTGGTAGTCTCTGTCGGATGCTGCTCACAGGCGTTCTCTGAGGTACGACTCCAGGATTGATGAAAGACAGTAGACATCCTACGGGATGCCACTCTGAGATGCTGGGCTATTTAGATGTCTTGCAGTTAGAATGCTGGGAAGAGGTCCTGGTCTTACAGAGGAGGCTTGCTGTAGAAAGTAAACAATTAGGCCCTGTGCCTTGTACAAATTGGTAATGACAGAGCACAGCCACCTCTGTTTCCCTGGAGGTAACCCTTTCTCCCCTGTGGACTTGGCAGGAGGAGAGGAGAGCTTTATCCCTGGTGTGTGTCCCAGCTGCACCCACGTGTCAGGGAGGGCACAATGGCAGCTCGGAGCAGAAGCCAGGTGGTGTGTGAAGTCACATAGGATGAGTGAGTGGTCCGGAGTCCCTGCCATGAAACCCCTGTGGTCAGGCTGGGCAGCCCCTCTGTCAGCTAGTGAGGCCCAAGCCAGCCAGCCTGTGTCTTCCTGCCTTCTGCATATGCTCATCAGCCTTCAAGTTCTAGGCCACTGCCCAGAAAGCAGTAGACCAGTGGCCCAATGAGGGGCTTGGCCAACTTACAGGCCCCGAGGAGAAGCCCAGATCGTCTGTGTAGGAGAAGAGGCAGATGCTGAGCCCATGAACGGGAAGGTGAGACACTTTTTCTTTTTTTGAGACAGAGTCTCGCTCTGTCCCCCAGGCTGGAGTGCAGTGGTGAGATCTCGGCTCACTGCAAGCTCCGCCTCCTGGGTTCATGCCATTCTCCTGCCTCAGCCTCCTGAGTAGCTGGGACTACAGGCGCCCGCCACCTCGCCCGGCTAGTTTTTTGTATTTTTAGTGGAGATGGGGTTTCACCGTGGTCTCGATCTCCTGACCTTGTGATCCGCCCACCTTGGCCTCCCAAAGTGCTGGGATTACAGGCGTGAGCCACCGCGCCTGGTCAGTGAGACACTTTTACTGATCATCTGATCATGATATTGTTGCCATATGTGTAGAAAGAAGGGTCTGGATTTCTGCAGCCTGAGGCTTGGCCTGCAGGGTGAGAGCTGTCTGTGGTGGGAGCTCCTGACTCCCATGGCTGAGAACTCTGGATGCTTCTACTTTTTAGGAATGGAACTGCCTTCTGGCTTTTACTTTTATGACAAAACAAACAGCACCTGGCCTGCCTCCTCAGGCAGGCTGGAGGCTTGTGTCTTTTTTGGTCTTGCTTTCCTCTGTAGTCGGCAGGCAGAGTGCTGTCTGGAGTGACGTGAGCCATGATTTTCAGGCTTGAGGCAGTCCTCACATTGCATTAGGTGATTTCTCTGTGATTTTTTAAAAGAGGCCAAATGATTACTTCTATGGCAAGTACTTAAGAAAAAAACTCATAGAAGTGGGCGTTAAGAAAATATTAGCATTAGGAAACTCGATCTTAGAGAGTCTGAAAAGAAAATGCCACGGAATTCCAAGGAGCCATGCAATCATTGCTTGATATCAGGCCTGTCATTTTAGCTCGCAGTAGAGATGGAAAATTACAGGCTGTCATCGGTCAGCGTCATTCATGCTTCACTGCTCTGACACCCTATATTCAGAGGTTACTTCATCAAAACGCAGTGCCACGGGCCGTTGAACTGATGTGGGCATGTCAGCCTTGTTTCTCTGAGTCACGAGTTCCTCCTCAGCTTTTTCTTGAGTCCTAACACACAGCTGGGCCCACAGTGCCCTAAAGATAACTGTCAAGCCCCTCACATTTGCTGCTGTATGGGCATGATTCAGGAGATGTATGCGTGTGCCTGAATCTCAGGATATGCCCATCAGTTGGCAGAGTGGGGACAGGAAGGCTGGGCATCTCCCTCAGAGGGGTGTACGAAGCCAGCTGGGAAGTGGCATGTGGAGGCGCAGGAGACCTTGGTATCCAGAGGACAGGCTGAGAGGCAGCTAAAAGCTGGCCTTAGAAAGTGGGTGGGCCAGAGAGTGCTGGGCAGCATCGGAAAAGATGCCAAATGTTCCAAACCTGGGTGCTGAGGAGGGCTTTGGTGGAGGGAGCCTCATTTGTACAAACACGTTCATGTAGTCTTCCCAAAGTGTGTTCAACAATTCCTTCAGTGTTGGATATTTAGAAACAAAGTTAGGTTATTATTTTTAATCGCTTGCAAATACAAATAATGCAGTAACAAACATTGTATTTGCGGGAGATTAAAATGTCATAGCTCAATTTTGTCCACTTCCATGATTATGGCCTTTGGAAAAATTCTGAGAAGTTGCTGGATCAAAAATTACTTTCACTGGCCAGCTATGGTAGCTCACACCTATAATCCCAGCACTTTGGGAGACTGAGGTGGGCAGATCACTTGAGGTCAGGAGTTTGAGACCAGCCTGGCCAACATGGTGAAACCCCATCTCTACAGAAAATATAAAAATTAGCTGGGTGTGATGGTGTGTACCTGTAATCCTAGCTACTGGGGAGGCTGAGGCACAAGAATCATTTGAACAGAAGAAGAGGAGGTTGCAGTGAGCCGAGATTGTGCCACTGCACTCCAGCCTGGGTGCAGAGTGGGATTCTGTCTCAAATAAATAAATAAATAAATACATGAAAATAAAAAAATTACTCTTTCAGGCTTTTGGTTCACACTTCCCAATTGCTCACCACAAAGGCTATGCCAGTTGAATTTCCAGGAGCAGTTTTTGTAAGCACTGGTTTCTTTAACCTTAGACCACAGTGGGAAGGTAGGTTTAATCAAATGATTTCATACTTTTTTTTATGATAATACATATCCTAGACCTTCCGTGTTTTGTCATTTAGGCAAAGGTAAACTATCGGTTATTGGTTTTGGAGAAGTAGTCTTTATTATATTTAAAGAATTTCCTTCTATTCCTATTTTTAGGCTTTTTATTAAGAATGCCTGCTATATTTAATTAAATGTCTTTTCAATATTATTGAAAACATCCTACATTTTTCTCTTTCAATTTGTTGGTGTTATGAATAATATTGGCTGATTTTCTGACAGTGAACCATCATTGCATCCTGGGAATGTGTTCCCCACTTGAGCATTTACACATTCCTGGGTTCTATGTCTTTTTCTTTGTGTGTGTGTGTGTGTGTGTGTGTGTGTGTGCGTAGTAGTTTGTTTATACACATGCATCTCTCCTGTTAAACTCCCTTTTTAAAATAAATTATCGGCCGGGCACAGTGGCTCAAGCCTGTAATCCCAGCACTTTGGGAGGCCGAGGTGGGCGGATCACGAGGTCAGGAGATCGAGACATCGAGACCATCCTGGCTAACACGGTGAAACCCTGTCTCTACTAAAAAATACAAAAAACTAGCCGGGCGAGGTGGCGGGCACCTGTAGTCCCAGCTACTCAGGAGGCTGAGGCAGGAGAATGTCGTGAACCCGGGAGGCGGAGCTTGCAGTGAGCTGAGATCCGGCCACTGCACTCCAGCCTGGGTGACAGAGCGAGACTCTGTCTCAAAAAAAAAAAAATAAAAATAAAAATAGAAGAGTAAATTATCCTTGCATAATATTCCTGGATTTGTATGTTAGACAAGGACATGGGTCCAAGTCATCTCTTGGATTCCAGTCATTCCTATAACCAAAACCAATTCTTCACAATTTATTCATTTAAAAAAATCACAAGCCATGGGGTTTCAATGCACTTTAATTTGAATTCAATTAAAAAGAACTTAACAAGTCAACTTTTCCCAAAGAAAACTTTATATTCTATTTTCTTTAGGAGCTCAGTGAATATAAACATTAAGTTTCAATATCAAATCTTTAGAAACACCGTAAAACTATTTAAACAGTGGTAGTTTGCATCTCTTTGTTTGTAATCACTGAGCCCGTGAAATTCAAAGCCAGACAAATCCTTGTACTACTAAGGATGATAAGCCTGAACTTCTTAAAAAATATCCTCAAAGCTTTGGAATCTAGTAAGCATTAGGAAATGAGTGGGATTCAGAACAACCCGAGCAAAACTAGCGCAACCCCACAAAACGTGTTCAATTTGAGTTTTCATCCTGGACTCTATTTCTAACGGGATGTTAGAATTAAAAACAGAATTCTGCCTCTGTATTTATAAGGGAGATTAGTCTACAGTTTTATTTTTTATACTATTTTAAATCAGGTTTTATAATCACAATTACACTGGCTATTTAAAACAAACTAAGGAACTATACAATTTCACCGTATGGTCTTGGGATAGTTTAAGTAAAATTATCTATACTTTGAGGACTTGACAAAACTCAGCTGCACATTTTTCTATGGTAGATTTTTCTTTAAAAAATCCATAATTGCTCTAGTTCAAGTTTCTCTTTTCATAAGTCAGTTATTATTATTATTTTTAAACATTTTGCAAGCATTCACTCATTTCCTCTAGGTTCTAAAATTTGTTGCCTCAGAGTTGCAATGTACTGTTATTTTTTGAGATAAAATCTCATTCTGTCACCCAGGTTGGAGTACAGTGACGCAATCTCGGCTCACTGCAACCTCCGCCTCCTGGGTTCAAGCGATTCTCCTGCCTCAGCCTCCTGAGTAGCTGGGATTACAGGCACGCACCACCACACCCAGCTAATTTTGTATTTTTAGTAGAGACAGGGTTTCACCATGTTGGCCAGGGTGGTCTGGAACTCCTGACCTCAGGTGATTCACCCACTTCGGCCTCCCAAAGTGCTGGGATTACAGGAGTGAACCACTGCGCCTGGCTTATTTTTCAAGTCTTTTCATCCTCCTGTATCTGCTATAAAATTCCCTTTCTCATTCCTCATTTTGTCTATTTTTGTTTGCTTTTTTCTTTATTGGAGTTGTGAAGGATTCATCTTTTTTGTTTTGCTTTCTATTACTTTTAGTCTCTATTCTTTCTTGCCACTTTTGTTCTCTTTCAATTTCGTAAATACCTCCTTTTCAGGCTTTTAAGCCCCAGTAATTCCTTGGTACAGCTTTCTCTATATCCTGTAAATTTTGATACAAAATAGTGTGTTTTTCATTGCTTTTGAGACCATTGGTAGTTTTCCTTTTAATTTCCTCTTCGATCCAATAGATATATCCAGGAATGTTTTCTTAATTATCAGAAAATATAGTTTACAACATCTACTTTTATAAAAATTTAAAGTTTCTTTAGTGATATTGTAGACATTAAAAAATTCTATTTGACTGATGAAAGGCTTTCTATATTTTTATTAAAGCAAACTTCTTGTTTATATTCAATTTTCCTCTCATCTTGTCTCTTTTGTATGTACTATTTAAGTATATTTTAAATCAAGCTCTTCTGTGTCAATCATTCTTGTTTTATGTATTTGTTATGTTGTTTGATATAGCTGTTCAGCACCTACTGTCTCTCAACATGCTTAGTGCTCTTAACCCTAAATTCCACATTGCCTGATGCTACCATGCATGCATGCTGTTTTGTTCACTTGTCATCACTATTCTCACCCCTTTAAGGGCAACCTTTTATTATCACTTTATGTGTGTTTCTTGGAAAAAATTTATTGCTAGTTTTTAAAACCAATCGGCTCATCTCTGCTTTTAATTGGAGAATTCAGTCATATTTGGTATAATGAGATACTCACTTCTCAACTACCAATTTCAAACAACATTCTTTGTATCCTCTCTTATCCCAATAAAGTAAGGTTTAAAGTAAGGTTTTGAGTATTTTTACTCCCCCTTTCTGCATACTCCCTACTTTTGTTTATTTTTTGAACTAGGGTCTCACTTTGTCACCCAGGCTGGAGTGCAGTGGCATGATCTTGGCTCACTGCAGCCTCCACCTTCTGGGCTCAAGCGATTCTCCTGCCTCAGCCTATCAAGTAGCTAGGACTACAGGTGTGTCATCACGCCTGGCTAATTTTTGTATTTATTTTTGTAGATACACGGTTTTGCTAGGTTGCTCCTGCTGGTCTCCAACTCCTGACCTCAAGTAATCCTCCTGCCTAAGCCTCCCAAAGTGCTAGGATTACAGGTATGAGCCACTGTAACTGGCTCCTACTCTTTTTACTGAAATAATTTATCTTTAGTTACAGCTTGGTATCAGAATTTCTTTCATTGTCTCTCTCCTAATTCAAATATCCTCACCTAGCACTTATTGCACAGTTCCAGATAGCCTCTCCTCATCCATTTTACTTTTAATTTTAGATCTTCCTCTCCTGGTTCATTACTTGCCACTATCTCTGTCCACCTTGATGTCTCTAATCTGGCTCATCTGATGTTTGTCTAGTATCTTTCCTTACGTGTGGCCCATGAGTGATGGGCTCCCTGAGTTCCTGCATATCCGTATATCTTTCTTTTGTGCTGACAGGTAAATGACGCCTTGCTTGGGAATAGAACCCTTGGAGCGTGTAGATGGGATTCCATGGTCTTCCAGCTCCTGTTGCAGGTGAGAAGTCCACTGTCAATTTGATTCGTTTTCCTTAAAACTTGGAGTTCTGGAACTTTATCACTAGTGAAGAGATGTGTCATTTCTCATCAGTTTAGCCTGGGACTTGTAGATCGCTTTTAATCTACAGGATTAAGTTTCTTCGACTTGAATATTTTATTGCAAACGTATTTAATGTTTAACTCCATTCTAATAGTTATCTTTTCTTTCTAAACTTCTGTTCTTCCCACTTCACGGCTCAACCTCTTTATGGGTTTGCTCTGTGAGTTGAGAGAGCTTTTCTTGTTCTTTATCTTTCAGGCTACTATTTTGGGTCTCAATAGAAACCATGCATTTTTTTGCGAGTCTTGCTCTGCTGCCCAGGCTGGAGTGCAGTAGTGCTATCTCGGCTCACTGCCACCTCCGCCTCCTGGGTTCATGCGATTCTCCTGTCTCAGCCTCCCAAGTAGCTGGGACTACAGGTGCGCACCATCACGCCCAGCTAGTTGCTGTATTTTTAGTAGAGGCGGGGTTTCACTATGTTGGCGAGGCTGGTCTCAAACTCCTGACCTCAGGTGATCTGCCCGCCTTGGCCTCCCAAAGTGCTGGGATTACAGGTGGGAGTCATCTTGCCTGTTCACATTTTCTAACTCATCTATTGCAGTTTTAAACTGGGAAATCGGTTCTGTTCTTTTTCTGGTGGCCCTCCCCTTGAATTTTCTGAAGTGCTTTCTTATTTTTTTGTTGGTATTTCTGGCAGCTGTATCTCTTTGGGCTGGTACTCTGTTCTGAGTGACCTTTATTCTGGTGTCCAGGCTCTCTTATAGTTTATTACTACTTTTTGTCAGCTCACTGGGCCCAAGAATGGTTGGTGGCTTCCCCGTGTGACAGTGGCCTCAGCGTATAGAAACTGAAGTTGTGAGTGGTGCAGAGGTGCAGGTAGGTGGTCAGTCCCTAGAAGGAAGCATCTCCAGACCCTGGTCTTTCTGCCCTCTTGCCAGTCTTGGTTCCAGAGGGTTCTACAGGGGAGTTAGCTCCATTTGCAGCCCTTCTCACCTAGGGTTCTGAGAGAGAGAGAGAGACAGACCCTAATCTCCAGAAGCATCCATTATTTGTAATGAATTAACTTTTCTCCTGTGCACCCAGAATGGTTCTATGCACCATCTTTGGGAGAATTGAGAAAATAGGCATTCAAATCACTTTTTATAGGGCGCAGTCCTCTTATGGATCCCTGATGGGCAAGGCTGGGCAGGGCATACTCAAATTACTCAAGTCAGAGTTGCTATTGACCTTTCTTGGCTGATGGGGGAAGGGATCCCATGGATCTCTGGAGCCCAAGCTCTACCCAAGGGAGTGCTAGATGTTTGGGCTCCAGAGCCACACTGTCCAGGGTGGACCATAGGCAAATTATGGAACTTTTCTGTACCCTAGCACACTGTAAGCACTTGGTAAGTGGGCTTTTGTTTATGGATATAATTGCTGCTGCTTCTCCTTCTTCATTGGCCAACATGTGCTGCTTGCTTTGACACTATTCTCCAGCCTCCCTTCTAGACCACAGAGCCTCATTCTGTTGGGACCCAGGAGCTATTGGCTCAAGAGAGGCAGGATTATGGGGCTGGATGGAGATTGGGTGCCACGTTCTGATTGTTGTGATGTCAGAATCCTATTCATCATCATTATTGCTGTCTTCAACTGTCTGTGAGGGGCATTGGCCTGAGGCTGTTTCCTACTCTCTCCTTGAGCCTTTATGGATATATTTTGGACAAATGTAATTAGCCACCTGGGGAAGCAGGAGATACTTATTTTATAGGGAGAGAGTGCTTCTCTCAGTGGAGTGTGGGTATCAGCCTCCATGTGCTCAACATACCTGGAGACTTGGCTGAGACTTGTGCGCGTCCCCCCAGCTCAGGACCCACACTTGGTCATGTGACTTGTCATAGGACAGCTTAGCCGGCAGAGGGTCCACACCTATGGACTTGAAAAAAAAATAGCGACAAGTTGGTCATCATTGTTGTGAAAGCTGACATGATGATCATTTCTGGGCATTGTATGCATGGGCATCACTCCTGGGTGAGGGGAAAGCCAGTCTAGGAGGCTTGCCAATGGTGCCATTTGGGAACGCAGGGCAGAAGCTTCCCCTCTGGCTTTTTTCTTGGAGATACACACACACACACTTCTTTTTCCTTTTTTTTGAGATGGAGTTTTGTTCTTGTTGCCCAGGCTTGGGTGCAATGGTGCGATCTTGGCTCACTGCAACCTCCGCATCCCAGGCTCAAGTTATTCTCCTGCCTCAGCCTCCCAAGTAGCTGGGATTATAGGCATGCACCACCATATCCTGCTAATTTTGTATTCTTAGTAGAGATAGGATTTCTCCATGTTGGTCAGGCTGGTCTTGAACTCCCGATCTCAGGTGACCCAACCCCCTTGGCCTCCCAAAGTGCTGGGATTACAGGTGTGAGCCACTGCACCCAGCCCAGAAGCATAAAATTAGTTGTCAATAATGTTCCTTATTTTCCTGCATGTTTTACTGAAAGGGACCTAGACCAACATGGCAAAAATCTGAACACAGAGGCTAAGTTTTTCACTCACGAACCAGCTCCAGGGTTCCTTCACTCTTCCTGAAAGTCTTGGACCCTCAGCATCCTTCCCTAGACTACTGTGTGGCCTAGATTCTGGTGAGTTGGCCCTTCCTCCTAGGTCATCTGAGGTGGACTTTGGGATCATCCATTATCACCCCTCTCTATCTTTGTTCTATTCTGGGCAGTTTCTATCTTGCACAGCCTTTGACTGGTGCCTCTGGGACTCAGACTATAGCATCAGCAGATGTGCTCTTTTTTCTTTTTTTTTTTTTGAGACGGAGTCTGGCTGTGTCGCCCAGGCTGGAGTGCAGTGGCGCGATCTCGGCTCACTGCAAGCTCTGCCTCCCGGGTTCATGCCATTCTCCCGCCTCAGCCTCCGAGTAGCTGGGACTACAGGCGCCCGCCACCACGCCCAGCTAATTTTTTGTATTTTAGTAGAGACGGGGTTTCACCATGTTAGCCAAGATGGTCTCGATCTCCTGACCTCGTGATCCGCCCGCCTCGGCCTCCCAAAGTGCTGGGATTACAGGCTTGAGCCACCGCGCCTGGCCAGATGTGCTCTTTTTTAACTGCAGTACTGCTATCCCCTGATGACACAGTTTCTCCTGTGGCTCTGTCAAATGAAAGCTGTTTTCTACTTCTTATAATATAGATTATAAGCTCAAAAACTCTGTTCTATAATGTTCATATCACCAGACTTTGGCCCCCCGCTCCTCTTCTTGTCACTGGTCAACATTCTGGTCACTCCCTTTGCTCACTGTCTTCCTCTCTACCATTTACTTGGTCACTAATTTTGGTGCTTTCAATCCATGTGGAAGATTCATCCAAAGCCCTCCTTTCTTAGTTCCTTCTTGGTTTCAACGATCTTTTCCTCCTCCCCACCTCAGCCACCATAACTTATACTTTGTTTTATTTCACCCACTCATATTCTAGTATTCTAGTCTTTCCAATGTGGGGGAGAAAAACCGCATCATCTGTGCCTCCATTGGCCAAAACTTTTGTAAAGAAGTAAGCATTTCTCCTTAACTCACTTTCACCAAGTTTCTGAATTCATGCCAAATTCAGAGATCATTTTGTAATCCTATTTGACATTTCAGTAAGATTCTACATGATTAAACTCTTACATACCCTTCCTTACATCACGTGGCCTCCCACCTTCCTGGCTTCTCCTCTTTATTCTGACTTCATCTTTGACTGTCTTCTCTCTACCTCCTTTTACTGGAATGCAATGGCTTCTAATAACTCCCTATACTCTGATGACTCTAGAATTCATTCATCTGTTGATGATCTCAACCTAATGTATACAGAATTGAACTCTTGATTTTTCCCACCCTGCTGAAATATTTCTCCACTCATCACCATCTTTGAAGTCTCCCTTTACTATCTTGCTTTAATTAAAAACCCTTGTCTCCTGAGCCTTAAGTAGAAGCTGTTTTTATTTTCTAGACTTTACATACCCCAAGTCCTTTGTAGCCTCCAGCTACCTATATTTGTTCCTGTCAGCTTCTCTTCATTCACCAAAGGCTTTGGCACCTGACACTGTCTTCCTCTACCCAAAGCTTCCTAACCCATCAGTAACGATACCATCTCGACAACACATTCTCTTCCAGCTATCCTGTTAGTTTTCCCTCTTTATAAGAAAACTTCCCTCAAGTTTGGACTTTAGCTATTCTCTCTCCTTTCTGCTTAACCTTCTCCCATTGGATTTCATTCTCTCATTCTGAGGTGGTATGGAGCAGGAGTCTGGAGAACTTAAACCAAAAATCTTTTAAATTCAGGACAGAATTTTTTACAGTCTCAATGCGCTGAGCAGCAAGGCTATGGCAGGCAAGAGATCTGATCCTGGTGAACAAGCCCTAGGATTAGGGGCAAATCAGAGGCAGGCTGAGCCCTAGCCCTACAGAATCTGCAACTCAGTCTGTATTCTCTCTGCCTAGCAGGGGAAAGTGTAATTTTCTATATAGAGTGTTTGCCATTAAAAGCTGTATTAGAAACAGAAGATGGTTTGATAGAACATACCCAAATTGAAGCAGAAAGAGACATGTGCGACGCAATGGAAAGTCCTAACTTTTCTTTTTTTTTTTTTGAGACGGAGTCTCACTCTGTTGCCCAGGCTGGAGTGCAGTGGCACAATCTTGGCTCACTGCAAGCTCTGCCTCCCAGGTTCACACCATTCTCCTGCCTCAGCCTCCTGAGTAGCTAGGACTACAGGCGCCTGCCACCATGCCCGGCTAATTTTTTAATAGAGATGGGGTTTCACCGTGTTAGCCAGGATGGTCTCAATTTCCTGACCTCATGATCCGCCTGCCTCGGCCTCCCAAAGTGTTGGGATTACAGGCATGAGCCACGGCACCCCGCCTAACTTTTCTTTTAAACAGAGTTCCCAAAGAAATGAGAGAGAACGCGGCAGCAGAATATTTGAAAAAATAATGGCTGACATTTTCTCAATCTTTTGAAAGATATCAATATATATATTCAAGAAATACATTCTTTGTAAATCCCAAATCATAATAAACACAAAGAATACCATATGTACACACATGATAAACTGCCAAAGACCACAGAGAAAATCTGGAAAGTAGAGAAAATGATACAGCACTTTAAAATAGCAAAAATAAGACAGACAGTTGACCTATCAACAAAAATAACTGAAGATAATTAAATGATACCTTAAAATGCTGAAAGAAAAGAATTGCCAACATAGAATTCTGTACTCAGTGAAAATTCTATACTCAGTGAAGAATAGAACAGTAAATGATATTTGTTCTTTTTTTTTTTTTTTTTTTTGGACTGTTCACCCAGGCTGTTGCAGTATCGGCTCACTGCAATCTCTGCCTCCCAGGTCAAGGATTCTCCTGCCTCACCCCCCTAGGTAGCTGGATACAGGCCTGCACACCATGCCCTGCCCAGCTAATTTTGTATTTTAGTAGAGATGGGCTTCACCATGTTGGCGAGGCTGCTCTCAAACTCCTGACCTCAGGTGATCCACCTGCCCCGGCCTCCCAAAGTGCTGGGATTACAGGCATGAGCCACCGCACCTGGCCTAAGAAATAGAAAGTAAAGATATTTGAAAAGAAAAACTGTGAGAATCTGTTTCCAACAGATCTTCAAGCAAAGTTGGTGTTAGACCTATTCAGGAATTAATGGCAAATGTGTGGGTGAATATAAATTAATATCCTGTGGGGTTAAGTGACATATACAGTTAAAATTCATTACCACTACAGTGCAAAAGTAAGGGGGAGGAGGGTGGAAGGAGTTGAAGTGTTTCATGGTTCTAGCATTATTGGGGATATTAAGTAACAATTTGTATGAGACTGTATTGATGCAATGATGCATGTTATAATCATAACGATGTTAACAAGAGTGCATCATCAACAACAGAATAATAAAAATGTTTGACAAATCCACAAGAAAGCGAAAAGGAGAAAAAAGCAACATAAACAGGTAGGTCAAATAACAAAAGTAACATAGTAGATAAAAATCAACTATATAATTAATTACATTAAACATAAATAGATCAAATACTCCAAGTAAAAGACTAAGATGATTAAATTAGATAAAAACTCAACTACACATGGCTTTATAAAAGAGGACCTTAAGTATAATGACATAGAAAGGTTGAAAGTTAAAAAGATGGAAAAATTATACCATTAGAACACTAATTAAAATAAATCTGATTTAGCTACAGTAGTGTTAGACAATAGATTTTCAGGCAAGCAGCATTACCAGAGATAAAGAGGGATATTTTGTAAAAATAAAAGGAAAATGATATAATTTCAAAGCAAAAATGGATAGAACTTTGAGAAATAAAGTACAATCATAGTGGAAGATGTTAATACACCTCTCTGCAGCTGATAGACTAAGCAGACAAGAAAATCCCCAAGGATGGAAGATCTGAATAAGACAATGAACCGGGTAGATAGAATTGACACATATATAGAATACCATATCTAACATCAGAATGCACATTCTTTTAAAGTGCACATGGAACATTTACCAAAATTGATCATAAGCTCAGTCATAAAACAAGCTTCAATAAATCTCAAATGATTGAAATTATTCAGAGTATGTTCTCCGGCCAGGGGAATCAATAACAGAGACAGCTGGAACATGTCCCATTATATTTGCCAAGAGAAACACGACCCTGGCTATTTCCAACTTTCTTCATATAACAAGCCTTTACTGGGGAAACTGAGCATTGTTGAAAAGATACAACTCTGCTCACTGGTCTCACTTTAAATTTATACCCACAATTCTTAAGTGGGCCCTCATTGTTGCCCAGCAGTCCTATCATATTTGCCTGGTCAATTCAGTCTCATGTTCAACTTTTATCTCTCTCTTCAAACCTCCAGGCTTGACTGAGAAAAAGCAACTCAAAAAAAAGTTCATCTAACTACCACCCATTGCATCACCTATTTGTACTTGTGCCTGAATGTAAGATATTCCATTTCCTCCTGTTATAATGAAAGAATGTGATTTTATCTGGGGCTAGATCTCCACTTGTGTGCTTTGGATTTCACTGACTCCTGCCTACAGTCAATGTAGGATGAGGATGCAGGAAAGAAAGAGAAGAACTGTGGGAGTAGTTATTGTCAGTAGCATACAATGTTGTAATGTCACCTACTTTAAAAAAGTTATTTTGGCATTCCCTTCCAGGCATTGCCTCATTTCCTTACATTTACTTACCTTTACAGCAAAACCCTTCTATATGATTGCCTGTATTCACCATCTCCATTTCCTCACCTACAATTCTAACTTGAATCCACTCCAGCAGGCTTGCATTCCACCATTATTCGATCTGTTCCTGCCAAGGTGATCCACAACTCTATGGTACCATATCCAGTGGTCAGTCCTCAGTCTTCATAACATGCACATGCTCATTATAACTCTCCCTTGAAACACACTCTTCTTTTAGCTTCAAGAATATCTCTTTCTCCTAATTTTCTTCCTATCTTTCAGGTTACTCCTCCTTGGTCTCCTTTGTTGGTTTCTTCTCTCCTTACTAATCTTTAAATCTTGGAGTACCTCAGGCCTCCAACCTTGAGTTCTTCTCTGTCTATACCACCTCTTGATGATTTCATCCGGTTTTCTGGATTAATACAGTTCATATGGTGACGATACCCAAATCGATATCTCTAGCTTAGGCCTCTCCTTTGACTCTAGACCTGTTTATCTAACTGCAACTTGACTTCTCTACTTACACATCTAACAGTATTTTAAACTTAAATCACCCCCTAATCTGCTCCTTGCCTTGCCCAAAGTCTCTTCTATTGTAGTGTATTAGTTTCATATTGCTGCAGTAACCAATTACTAGAGATTTGATGGCTCAAAACAACACATTTATTCTCTTACAGTTCTGGAGACCAGAAAGCCAAAATCAATGGAAACCAGTGATCCTTCTAGAGGCTCTAGGGGAGATTATGGTTCCATGCCTTTTTCCAGTCTCCAGAGCTGCATTTCTTGTATCCCTTGGCTTCTGGCCCCTTCATCCCATCTTCAAAGCCAGCAATTCAGCATCTTGTTTCAGTTTTCACATTACCTTTTCCATCTATGCAGTCAAATTTTTCTTTGCCTCCCTCTTATAAGGACATTTGTGATTGCATTTAGGGCCCATCCAGGTAATCCAGGATAATCTCATTTAAAAATCCTTAAACACATCTGCAAAGTCCCTTTTGCTATATAAGGTGACATCAATAGGTTCTGCAGATTTGGATGTGGACATCTTGGGGGCTATTATTTAGCCTACCACACATTGTAAATGGCATCACCCTTCTACAGTTGCCTTAAGTTAAAAGACAACTTAAATCCTTTTTCTCTCAAGCCTTATATTCAATCTGTCAGAAAGAATCTATCAGAAAGTCTTTCAGGCTTCATGGTTAAAATACGTCAAGAAACTAATCATTTCTCACCACCCCTACTGCTGTTGTCATCTCTTGCCTGGATTACATCAGACCAGATCCCTGCTCCATCTTCCTGTTCTTTTGAGACAGAGTCTCGCTCTGTTGCCCTGGCTGCAGTGCAGTGGCATGATCTCAGCTCACTGCAGCCTCCACCTCCCAGGTTCAAGTGATTCTCCTGCCTCAGCCTCCCGAGTTGCTGGGATCACAGGCACCCGCAACCATACCTGGCTATTTTTTTTTTGTAGTTTTAGTAGAGATGGGGTTTCCCCACCTTGGCCAGGCTGGTCTCGAACTCCTGACCTTAGGTGATCCTCCCACCTCAGCCTCCCAAAGTGCTGGGATTATCGGTGTGAGCCACCACACCCGGTCCCTGTTTGTTAACACATCCACCAGGTTGATTCTTTACAGATCTAAGTCAGATTGCATCAATCCCCGATGAAAGCCCTTCTGCAACTTTCTCACTGAAATGTCCTCACTTTGGGCTTTGTTCTAGCTCCCGACTGGCCTCTGAGGACCTGTGTGAGTGGGCCCTTGCTTGGCCTGACTTCATCCTCCCACTCTACCCCTCACCACTCTGCCTGCTATCATAGTCTCTGTCCTACCTGGCATCTCATTCACCTTGAGGGAGAAGGCCAATTGAAAATAGTCTTCCAGTTCCTCTTTTGTTTGAACCTGGATTTTCATAGTCCTTATTACTTACAGTTCTCTAAAATTCTCATTTATGGTCTGTTCCCCAACTAGAATATGAGTTCTAGGGACATTATTGCTCATTCATAGCTGTTTCCCTACATAGTAGACAATCAATACTTAATGAATAATTACACATGAATCTTTCCCCCCTTTAGTCTGACCACTTGGCATAGGAGCTGGGGAGTATGCAGAAAGCAAAGAAGAATGTGGCAGGCTGTGCCCCAGAATTTGAAGTTTTCCTCACTCCATTAAAGAGGTGTACCTGTAGGACCTTCTGGGCTCGGATGTCAACCACAAGGACTCTGCTCAGTGCTGGCTGGGCCACATAGATGTATCGGTTCCGGACGTTGACTGCAGATGCCCACTGGCAGGGCTGGGTTGCATTTTTTTCTCTTTGAGGACAGATTTCTTCCTGCAAAAGAGATAGGCTGTCATATATCTTCTTAATTGCCCTTTCCCTCCAACATGTCTAGGTACCCTCTCCCCTGATTCTCCTCTGTGCCTTTCTTCCCCTCTCTCAGAATCCTTTGGATCCATAGAACAGAGCACCCAAGCCCTCCCACATCACCGACTTCTCACTTAACATTCCTTTAATCTTTTGGGGCTAAAAGTCCCTTTGCACCCGCTCAGTTAGCAGCTTCCAGGTCCATGTTCTTCTACTCTGTATGCTACCTTCTCCCTCTCCTCATCCTCATTTTAAAAACTTCTGTTCATGGCCAAACTTCTGAAAGAGTTGCCTATACTCTTTCTCCACTTCCCACCTCTCACATGCCCCTTAACACTCTGGCTCTAGTCCTCAGAGTTGACATTTTCTCCCAGAGGTCAACATGGACTCCTTACTTATTACGTTAAACCCATGTTGACTCGTCCTCTGTTCCCTCCCCTCCATCCTCCCTTGGTGGCTGATCCTCTGTTGCTGGACTCTGCTCAGTGTGCTGATCTCTATATGCTAGCATGTCCAGGGTTCTTTCTTGTTTCTTTCTTCTCTAAAATCCACCCCCTTGTTACTCTCATTGAAACCTATGGCTTTAAACACAGTCTATGTGCTCACAATTCATACCCAATTCATAACTTTAGCTCAGGCCTCTTCCCCGAACTCCAGACTTGAATAACCAACTGCCTAGCTCCACTTGGTTGTTCAAAATCAACTCTTAATTTTACTTCCTAATCTTGCTCATTCTACTGAAAACCTGGCAATTGTGCTATTTTACTTCCATAGGCCAAAACCTTACAATCTAGTGAAAGGCCATCCTTGATGCCTCTAACCTCAGGCCCCATCCAATGTCTCACAAGTCATTTCAGCTTTACCTTCACAATATATCCAGAAATAGGCTTTGACCATTTCTGCTTCATCACCCTGGCTCAAGCTACGCTACCTGCCACTCAGGTGACTGCTATAGCATCTGGATATGCTCCTGGGTTCCACCATAGCCTCCCAACCTGTTCTTGACACAGCAGCCACAGGGATCGTTATAAAATTCAAGTCAGATCATGTGACTCGTCTTTCTCAATTCCCCTCACTCCCAATAACATTCTTTCTTGCTCAGAATAAAATCCCAAGTCTTTCCTACAAGGCCCTCTACATGGTCTCCTGCTTTTCTCTTTCCCACCCCACTCCACGCCATGGGCATGTTCAGCATTCCTCAATCATGCTGCTCTCCTGCACCAGGGCTTTTGCCTTGGCTGTTCCTTTTGCTTGAAATGTTCTTCCCCAGATATCTACAGGGTTTATTCTCTCATTTCCTTCAGGTCTCTGCTTAGTGTCACCTTATTGGCAGGTCTTCTCTGACCTCGTCTATCTCAGCTCTCCTTCCACCCTTACTCTCTTACCGGCTATATTTTTCATTTACCACTTGACTTTCTGCATTCATTTGTCTACCTGCGCACAGCCTTTCCTCCTTCACTAGACTGTAAGTTCCTTGAGGGCAGGTCTTTGGTTCACTGCTGTATAATTAGCACCTAGTACAGTGCCTGGCACAGAGTCAGTGCTTAAAATGTATTTGTTGACAGAATAAATGAGTGAAAAAGGGGACCTTCTTTTCACTTGTCTTACATGATATACAGTCTCATGGTTTTCCTCATGACTGTGGCCCAACTCTGTCTCAATCTTCTTTGTGTTTCTTGTTAGTCTGCCTGTCCCTGAACTGTTGGTGACCCCAGGGTTCTGTTCTAAATGTCCATCTCAAATCACTTGCACCCGTCCTTGTCTGTCCCATTTGGCCAACACTCACATGCTAATGGCACCCAGATCTGTCTTTATCTCAGAACCTTTTTCTCCAGCTCCTGCTTAGTTCTCTCATGCCACCCCCATTTCTCTCCTAGGTGACTGCAATAGCATTGAAACCAGTCTCTCTCCTTTTACTCTTGTTCTCATATTTAATCCTTACATAACCCCAATTTGCCTATGAGACAACTGCGGCTTAGAAAGGCTAGGTAACTTTTCTAAAGCTACTTAGTCTACAGAGGTGGGATTATGAACCCAAGTCTACCTGACTCTGAAGCCCATGTTCTTATCTGTGACATCACACTGCTTCTTTCTGGAAAATGTAGACATCTAAGCCAGCAGAGAGGCCTGAGGTGGGATGCGCCAATCTCCTACTCACCAGCCCTTCAGGAAGAGGCTTGTCCCATTGTAACTCTTGTTAGGTGTTTGAGCAGTTTCTAGATGCAAAAATCGTTCTTTGGGATCGTTCCCCAGCTCACCACAGTCTTATGTTGCCTGAAACACCTTCAGGACCTCTGTGTCTTGTGTCTAGCTTCTTATCCAGGAAAACTGAATCCCGGTTAGGATTTGAGAGAGTCCCTCCAAGTTACAGGTTAGGTTATTACAAATATATGAGAAATGTGTGCCAATGTGATGGAGTGCAATTATTTAAACCTAATTGCTAGAACTCTTTCTAACTGGTTTCATAGCTGTTGTTAATATATGGAAGGAACATTGATGGGAAATAACACTTCTAAAAAATAATTAACTCAAATTAAACAGTCTGGAAAACAGCTTTTCCCAAAGCCACAAATGTGAGAAATGGAACAGCCTGAGATATACCAATAGCCAGCACAGCAATGCTTTAGGAACTTGCCTGGGCCAAGCCCACTTCCTCCATGGGCTCCAAGCCCATAACTATTCACTGAGTGAATTGTGCGCAGTTATTGTGTACAACTGAGGACACACTGTATCCTCAAGGGGAAGGCATATGGGGGCTTGACATGACCCTTTGGGCTTCAACACTATAGTCCTATCCTCAAGGAGCTCAGGGTATCCCACAAGGCCAAGTGGGAAACAAGCCAGAGGAACAGAGGCCTGGTGTGGGGGCTATAGCCCTGGGGCAGGCCTCCTAAGGCTATCCCGGAAGGGCTTTCCTGGATCTGCTATCAGCAATCATCTCTCCTGCCTCTGCCCACTGAATGTTCCATGGTTATTTTCTACCTGGCCTTAGTTTCCTGAAGGCCACTGAGAAAACACCTGTTTGGCAGCTGTCTGTTCACATTGCTGTCTCCATCATTTGACTATGAATTTCTGGAGGCCAGGGACCCATTTGTACCGCCTGGGCCTCACCTGAGGCTCAGTGCAGAGAAGTGGCTTCTGGATGAAGGAATGAGAGTTGTAAATTCTCAGCCTCCTCTATTCCTCTCTTAGCTTGGGAAAAAATTTGAAACCACACCACATATAGCAAATGGAATTTTAGAAATCAAATGGCATGCCTGGTTAAAGATGGACTTTTAGGATTTTGCCTGTGTATGATGTAGAAGCCGCCTCAGGCACAGATACTTACATAGCTCATGAAAATCTTTTCTGTGGGTTTGAGGTGCCTCTGGATCTCACAGTCCACAGGATGGATGACGATGATGCCGTCGTCGGAGAAGACATAGAACATGTTTCCCACGCTGAGGCCTGGGAGGAGCAAATGGAATGGGCATGCCCCTCCAAGCAGTCGGCCCCTGGGCAGGGTCACACGCAGCACTGAACACACAAGAAACCGGCCACATGGATGCATCTGGTGCAGGCATGAGATGCAATTCCTGGTCAGGGTGGGGTAGAATGAGCAGCCAGCTTGTAGCTGGATGGGTGCAGAGAGGGCCCCCAGGACTATGAATCAGTAAAGCATGTCACAGGCTACGTACAGCTGCCCTAAGTCATCTAGGGTTGGCCACAGGTTTTCAGATAAAAGCCTTGGCTTTGACATACATTTGACCTTTCCTGTTCTGAAAGGGAAAGCCTCCCTTGAGGGTTTATTATATACTAGTCACATCAGGATGGATCAGTGGATGCCAAAGCAGCAAAGCCTTTCATCTGATTTTTTAAACCCATGTATGTACAGTGTCACTTCCTGCAATGTGGAGTCCTAAGAATGCTGCCCTTTGCCCAAACTTTGTCCTGGCTGTGCTGGCCAACCCCCCTTTCCCGACAGCTTACTCTGATTTCTGCCCCCGTCCCCGCCACCCTTGTTTCTCTGTGGCAGCCTGTGCCAGGCAGCAGAGCCTACACTCCAGTCATGCCCCCCTGCCTGCCCTGACCCCGGCCCAGGGCTGTGGCTGTCTGGGGAGAGGGTCTAAGCAAACTGGTCGAGAAGCGGCCTTGGGGACCAGTTAGCTCAGCCTCCTTATTTTAAAGACAAACTGAGGTCCAAGGAGGGAAAGGGGCTTGTCTGAGGCCACCTGTCTCTGTGCCAGAGCTGGGGCTAGATCCTGGGCCCTGCCTTCTGGCCTCTGTCCCTCACTCTGTCTCTATAAAGGGGAAACAAAGTACAAAGAGATGTAAGCTCTAGAGTGTTCCTTCCCTCTTTCCTTCTCCCTGTTTTTCTGTCTCCTCATTTCTCTCTCCTCTTTCCCTTTCTTTCTTCATTTCTTTTAAATCTAGAACATTAAGATCTCTACAAATTCTAGGGTAAATATGTAGAAAATCTCTTTTCTAGTTTTTTTTTTTTTTTTTTTTTTTAGCATGCTGAGAAAACTGGTATGCTGGTTTAATGGACTATCTGAGCAAGTTTTTAGTGAGTCAGAAAACAATAACACAGGAATCACTGTTTTACTTTTTTCCAACAACTCTGCAGGCAGTTTTCTGGGCCTTGGGTCCTTGGCAACCCAGAGGTATTAATGTGGGTGGTCCTTGCTGTTGAACAAGGGGCTGACTCTATGATAAACCGCGGCCGCCTCCAGCGTCTGTGCTGAGTCAGGCTCTGGGCAGGAGGGCTCCTGCCAGCAGAAGCAGCTGGTAGCAGGCCTCTCAGAAGCTGCGAACACTAGGGAGTACGCAGCGTAGCTCTCCATAAGCAATCCCTGGGGAATCCGGGGCACTGGGCAGCCTATTTCTCGAAAGCCAGATGAAGCTCACCTCCGGCCAAGAGTCTGGTCTTAGCTCCACAGCATCTTGGTGTTTGGAGCCAGCACTCCAGCACACACCTGCTCTGACCCCATCTCTCTCACCCACAACAGGAACTTCTCTTCTGTACTCTTTCATCTGGCAAACTACTTCCACTCAAACCTAGGGGCCAGAGGGGGTCAAAGTCCCCACTAGGCCACAGACTCCAGGAACAGCCACCCAAGGCTGCTTGGAAAATTGGTAGCTGGAAGAACCAACATAAGACTGAAAGCATAATAGAGCCCACATGGGGTTTGTGGCTATAGCTACATGCCAGGCTGAGTGCAGTGCCTCGGCCTTGCTCACAGTCGGTCCTGGAATATGAGGCTCAACAAACAGTCATTCAACAAATAATTGACTTCACAGGATACCCAGCTGCCTGATCCAGCTCCCTGGAAGCTGCCTGAGTGTAGCTTCTGTTAACAGGGCCTGAAGGAGCTGTTTTTGCTTTTGTCTGTTCTCATCTCATTTCTCCTGTTGAGACTTAAGTGTCCCCTGAGGCCTGCTGGCCTCTTCATTTTGGCTCCCTATCCCTATTTCCAGACCTTGACTTTCAGGAGTGAAGGGTACAAGCATCTAGCTACCCAGGCAGGATGGAATTTGTTCACTGCTCAATTGTTCAATATACCTACCAACCCTATGCCCCAAGGCGGCTGTGGGTCTTTAGTGGGCACTTGGGTCTTTACAGCTGATTTCACATCCCACAGGGCCTCTTGCATTCTTGGCAGGTCTCTACTTCTGAAACTTAAGACCCTTTGTAGTAACCTCCCCTTAGCAAAACACCACCTCTTAAACACTTGAGTGAATGTGCATCTCAACCTAGGTGCTGCTCGTTCAGCAGCCGTGAGAGCCTAAGGGACCGCCGTGATCAGCGACTGTTGCTATTGACAGCATTTCCTCATTTTCTGGGCTCTGCCTTTGTTTTGTTCCCAGACTTATCATGTCAGCTTTAGTGCCTGACGTTCAGGAAATTGTTCTGAGTATGTGTCTGCATTCATATGCCAGACTGCAGGTAACACCGTGTGAAGTTCTTGAGGAAAAAAATGAGATGGGAAATGTCTTGGTTTTCAAACAGGGAGATTTTGTGCTTAAAACATCAATCACATGGTACCTCCTGCTGCTGCCCACTGAGCTGGAGAATGAGTTGCCACAAGGGGATCTGGACTCTTATCTGGTTGTGGGGACAGGGACCCGGGCACGTATCTGTACCCCACAGTGACGCAGGCTCTGCCACCAGCTCCCACACGTGCCCACTATATTTTGAGTCATATGAAATTGTCAGTATTAGACCACTTTGATGCACAAAAATGGCAATTTCATATGGCTCAACTTACTAAAGATTTGCTTGATAAATATGTATCTGAAAATCTATACATTTAAAAATACACATTGGCAGAAATTATGGCAGCTTTTGTCCTCTGCATTTCCTTAATCAAAGCATATTTAAGGTACAGGGACTATCTAGTAGAGATCGACAACTTGTTTTGTCGTTTTTAAACCACACAAGATAAGCAAAGCACTAAATCCAACACCAGTCAGCTACTGGAAAAAAATTTAAGGCCCACATCCGACCAGGAACCCCTGCCAACTGTTCTGCTTCAGTGGAGGTTACAAGCCACTTTCAATGAAAGCTTTGCATTTAAAAATTTCTCATTAAAGACATGAGTACATTTTAAATTTGATTAAATGCATATGCCACTTGAATTTGACACTGACTTCCTGCTCCCATACTTGTAGGGCTGCTTTGCGTGTGGGAAAGCTGATGGCAGTTCACGGAAAGATGGCCCATCACAGAACTGCACACACGTGATCACAAGCATGACGCAAAATAACGAAGCTTGGTACCTTCCTCTCGCCACAGGATGTTTGCAACTGGAGCAGCAGAGAATGAGGAAAGCAGGAATGTGATGGAGGGAAGGAAAAAGAAGAAAGCAGTATCAAACCTTTACTGTAGTGATTCCATTTATGAAGATCCTGGTACCTTGTCCATCACTTACAGAATGCGCACCACTCATTGCTCTAGGAACAGTATCTTGGGGGAAGCTCTGGACATGAACAAATGCTTTCAGGTCTCCAGACACTTTTGATTCCTAAGTAAACCTTTGAAATCATGCCCCAGGACCACAGAAGCTAATGGAATTTCTCACATTCTATGGATGATCAAGAGTAAGCAACATTTCTCCCAGATTTCCTGGACTACCACCAGGAGAAGTGACTTTCAACTAGGATTCTCCTAGGATGACCATGTGAAATACTTCTGATTATCTACTTTGATGAAAGTGGCTTAGCCTGGAGCCTTTGACCACGACCAACACCCACGTCTATGAAATCACACCTGCAGGCCTACCTGGGGAGCAGTGGTTATGAGGAGAGCACACTTAGCACACCGATGGGCCGGATCCCTAGTGTAAAGGCTACCACACTCCCAAAGGTGTGCATGTGTGCACAGGCCAGGGTCTGAGCCACTGTGGGACATCAGTACCTGGTGGGCGGATAGTATAACTGATTTTGTGGATGAAGGGCAGAGGTTCAGGGCATACAGCAAGTAAAAAGCAGAGCTGGGACTCCACTATTTGGGTTTCCTTGTGTTCCTGGGCTCTGTCTGCTGTCCAGGGAGTCTCCCTGTCTGTTTTCAGAGTTGTCTAGGTTGCCAGGAAAGGCCTGCTCACCTCTGGGTGCCCTCTGATTCCAGCTTTATGCACAGAGGGATATGAAGTCCCTGTCTTCACGGACTCATGGTTGGCAGCTGTGGCCCTGGTCAACTGGTGCCCTCCCTTGCCACCCAACACCCCTCAGCCAGCTCAGAAGCATAAATGCAAGTGTTGACTCACGGGTCTTTCTAGCTGAGTCTTCAATGAAGAGCGAGGAGATATCTTCATCCACACCCACTTCATTTTTGGCAATGCAGGTGTATGCCCCTGTGTCTTCATACCGAACACTGCTGATGTGGAGTTCGCTCCCATTGGCTGCAGAAAGGATAGTGCTCAGGGTGCACTGCTCAGCTGGAGACGCCCTCACTTTCCTTTACGGGGCTATGAGAGTGTTAGGGCTGCCCAGCCCCTGGGCAGCCAGCAGCCCTGATCATATGCCCAGGAAGGGCTGGCACATCTGAAATGCACTGAGGGTGAGCTGGACCTGAGTGACAGCTTCTCATTATTGCTCTCAGAAAGCTCAAAAAGACCTGTGTGAGCCCAGATAACAGGGAAATTTGGGAGCCATCTGTTCATTCCTAACCTGTCTGACTTAGAAACAAATTATACTTCTCATTTCCATTCCTGGAGTCTCAGCTGGATTTGAATGGGAATATCACATAGATGTCTACCAAGGGCAGTTCTTACCTAAAAGGGAGAGCTGTTTAGACATCTGAGTTGAGACGTCCACGCCGTTTTTCAGCCAAGTGATTCTGGGCATGGGAATGCCCTCGGCATGGCATCTCAGGCTGGCCGCCACTCCGGGCTCCTGTGCCTGGCTCTCTGGATAGACGCGGATGACTGGCGGCACTGTGGGTGAGAGTCAGTGCTGGTGAGAAAGAGATGGCCCTGACCTGGATTTGAGCCTGTGGTCCAACCTGAGACCCTGCTCCAGAGGGGGTGAACCCAAGAGGTGACTGGAGTTCTGTGTTTAACTAGCTTATAATAATCCTGTCCAGCAACTCTAGCTCTAAAAGAAAGGGCTGTAAAATGGATTGCAGATAATAAACATGTCAGACTTTGTACCCTATGACTCATGGCTTTCATCATTATTCTAAATACGATCAGAAGGCCATCCAAATATTTAATGCTGTTCAGCTGCTACATGTAAAGAGCAGCAGCCACTGAAATTTGTTTCTGAATAAAATGAATAAAATTTAGATATATTCCCTTTCTGTTATCAGAAAGCCATTGGATAGGGCTTAATTTCTTGCAGGAAATGTATCACAAAACACTTATGGCACTGACTGGCAGGGCCTCTGTTCTGGGGAAGTCCATTCATTTTCCAGTGGATCATTTTCATTTCTCCACTTCTCAACCCCCGGAACATGGGTGAAAGGCCAGGTGTGCCCTCCTCAGCTTGGAGTGACTCAGCCATGGGCCCTGGCAGTCAAGTTCAGGGTTGGGGGTGTGACCCTGCCCACTCACCAGACAAGCATGGGTGGGCAAGGTTCCACACCCTCCACAGAGTCTGGCCCTACCCAGCCTGGCTATGGGGAGGGACCTGGAAGAAGCAACGAGGGTCTGGAGGACCCACCCTCCTACCCCTAGCTTTGGGTCCAGGAAATAAGTATCATTTTTAGTGGAATAGAGGGTTCTTCATTAGCTATACCTTTTACTTTACACACTTTCAAAAAAGATTTGTGAGATGTATATTAAATATATGCGGTATATTTAATATACCCGCATATTAAACTAAACTAAACTAAACTAAACTAAACTAAACTAAACTAAACTAAACACACTGCCCTTGGAGGTGGGGGAGATGGATTCTTCTTGAAGTGGACAGCTACATTTTCCTAGAGTCATCTGGAAGTCCCTGTTGTTCAGTAAAAGAAAGCATCCAGTACTTTACTTTAGAACTGAGAAGGTTTTTCTTGGGACCAGAGCATAGAACAAATTGGTACTTATGTAGAAAAAGGCAATGGTGTGGATCCCGGGACCTGAGTGGGGTAGAATTTTTGTGATTCATGTGGGGTGGGCAGAGGATAAAAGAAAAACTCCACTGCCTGACTGTGAGAAATGAACTCTGTAGCTCCTGTCACAACTCCTCAGGGGCTGCTCATAATTCCATCAACTCAGTCTGAATTTCAAGTCTTCTCTTGTCTGTGGGACACAGTTGGGGGCAGGGGTGAAAGCTACATGGACAACCGCCAAGGGAGACAATCCCATCCAATGGCCCAGAGCTGTGACAATAACATGAGCTCAGAGCACCCAATACCAAACCACACAGAGACCCAAAACAATAAAGTCAGAGTCCTTGCCTCAGTTTTTCTTTAGCTCTGGGGGAGAATGCCAGGGAGTGGCAGAAAAGCCTGTCACAAGTCAGGCCGCTAAGGATGGAGGAGGTCCACAGAGCTCCAGCGGAGGCACATCTGGAGGACTGCTTCCAACAGAAATGTGTAGCTCTCTTCTCTGACCCCTGTTTGATCCAGAGGAAAGAAAGAAACTTCCCTGCTTGATTCAAAGAGGAAAGAAAGAAACTTCCCTACACCTTGCCTTGGGTAGAGGGAGGAGTGGGGTTCCCTTTGAATAGATAGCATTTTGGTCGGAATTCAGGAACACAGAGATAGAACCTGGAGTACTGGTCTGGGGGGTAGTTGGAGAAGGTGGTAGGATAGAGCCACCAGAGTTCTAGAGTAGGAATGGCTAGGACCTGGGGTTAATAAGCTTGGCTTCTTACTAGATCACTGTCTATTTCTACAAGCCTGCCTGGCAACCACAGAGTAAACTTAAATAAAGTAGAAGAAGAATCAGTGGGGACAGAAGCAAAAATGAATGAATCAACCAGAAAGCTGAAGAGGAGAACTGGTAAAAAAGAAATCTAAGAGCTGTTTGTAAAACCCAACAAAACAACTAAATTCCTGGGGCGTTTGATCAATGATAAAAATAGAAAAAGAACACAGAGGGGATTAAAAAATATGAGAATATTCGGCTGGGTGCAGTGGCTCAAGCCTGTAATCCCAGCACTTTGGGAGGCCAAGACGGGCGGATCACGAGGTCAGGAGATCGAGACCATCCTGGCTAACACGGTGAAACCCCGTCTCTACTAAAAAATACAAAAAAAACTAGCCGGGTGAGGTGGCGGGCGCCTGTAGTCCCAGCTACTCGGGAGGCTGAGGCAGGAGAATGGCGTAAACCCGGGAGGCGGAGCTTGCAGTGAGCTGAGATCCGGCCATTGCACTCCAGCCTGGGCGACAGAGCGAGACTCCATCTCAAAAAAAAAAAAAAAGAGAGAGAATATTCAATTATTGTTAATAAATGTGAAAGTCTCAATGAAATGGATCATTTAAAAGGAAACTTTAGACCAGGTGCGGTGGCTCATGCCTATTATCTCAGCACTTTGGGAGGCCAAGGTGGGCGGATCCCTTGAGTCCACATGTTCGAGACCAACCTGGGCAACATGGCAAAACCCCGTCTCTATCAACATACAAACATTAGTCAGGTGTGGTGGCACACACCTCTCTGGTCCCAGCTACTCAGGAGACAGAGGTGAGAGGATCCCTTGAGCCCGGGAGGCGAGGCTGTAGTGAGCCATGATTACGCCACTGCACTCCAGCCTGGGTGACACAGCAAGAACCTCTCTCAAATAATAATAATAAAAATAAAAAAGGAAACTTGGAAGTACCAGCATTGAATTAAGGGGAGAATATTGAAAATAACTGTAAAGTACTACTAACTCAAAAGGCACTCTGACAAGTTTTTTTCAGATAATTCCTTCATTAGGAATATATAATGGAATGAATAATTCCTAGAGCATAGAACAGGGAAGATGTTCCAAATGACATCATGAAGGTAGCATCATGTGGACACCAGAACCTGGCAGAGAATGCAAAAAAGACTACAGACTGATCTCACTTAGGACGAGATACACCAAAATTCTAAGTAAAATATTGACAAGTCAAATCTAGCATGGTATTAAAAGAACATACTATGGGCAAGAGTAATATGTTTCAATGGCTACTAGGAAATCTACCATTAATCATTCTGAAGTCAAAGAGAAAAACCATTCGATTCTCTTGCTAGACACTAGAAGGGCCTTTAAAAAAAGTTCAAAATCAATTTCTTGGGGAAAAACCCTCAATAAAATAGGAACAGAATGATATTTTCTTCATGCAATGAAGAATATCTCTATAAAAAGAAGAAATAGCACCATTCTTTTTCAAATGGTGAAACATTAATTTGGGAAAACAGAAGAAGGACAAAGGCAGGGAGGCAATACCAGACTCCCAATGTCATGCTGGATGTTGTCAATGGAAGGCAAGAAATGAGAGGTACAAATAGTACAAAGGTGGAGAAAAATGATATGTGGCTATATCCAGGTACTGCACCAATAAAGCTATAAGGATTAATTGGTACGTAAAGACGCCAGTACCAAAACGTACAAAATTAACAGTTTGCTTATACACCAGCAATGGCCAGACAGAAAATATAATGGAAGTCAATTAAGAAAACAATAAAACTTCACTGACGATATTAAAAAAGGCTTGGATAGTTGAAGAGAGATGCTCTTGGGTAGAAAGACTTAATATTGTTAGGAAACAAACTCAAAATTAAACCATATGTTTAATCTAACTCCAGTTAAAAAATCATTTGGTAGGTGCCAGGTGCAGTGACTCATGTCTGTAATCCCAGTACTTTGGGAGGCTGAGGTGGGCGGATCACTTGAGTCCAGGAGTTCAAGACCAGCCTGGGCAACATGGTGAAACCCTGATTCTACCAAAAATACAAAAATTAGCCAGATATGGTGGCTTGCACCTGTAATCCCAGCTACTTGGGAGGCTGAGATGGGAGGACTGCTTGAGCCTGGGAAGTTGAAGCTGCAGTGAGCCTAGATCATGCTATTGCACTCCAACCTGGGCAACTGAGGGAGACCCTGTCTTAAAAAAAAAAAAAAAAATCAATTGGTAGGGGCTTGACAAAACATTTCTGAACTTAGAAGAAAAAATATGCAAGAACAGCTGAGGAAATACTGCAAAAGGAGAGTGACTGTCATTTTGCTATACCAGGTATTACAAAGTTTGACAATACCAAATGTTGCAAAGTGGGGTGGAGGGAGAGAGGACCGCGGAAAAGTTGAGGGCGTTCTGAGTGTGGCACCACCTTAATGATCTTGCTGCATTTTACAAAGCTGTCAATTCAATACTGTGTAGCCAAAGTTTACTAAATGCCAGCCAAGTGTCAGGCATGTCACACACAGCAGTGGGTGAGACAGCCTCAGGCCCTACCCTCATGGAGCTTTCTGTCTGGGGGAGGTGATTCAAGAATTAACCATGAGTGAGACAATCACTTCCAGAGGGAGCTTTGGGAGCATGGGGACAGTGGTCCCAGAAAATGGTCAGAATAGGGACTAGGCTCCACACTCTCAGTTCACCCGGGAAGTGCTTCCTGATGTCTGCAATGCCTGTCCTTTTACTGGCGGTGGGCTTGTCCAGTGAACTGGAAACTCAAGGAATGAGCTTGCCTTTGTATGGTGGGTGGTACATCGGCCCCTCAGTGAGGTGGCCAGCACCAGTGCTGGACACTGGCCTGTGCCTCAGCCCTGGCCTCTGATAGGAATCCTGCAGACCCACAGGAATTGCACAGAGGGCACGTGGCGGGAGCTTGATCAAGTACAATGCTGGGCTCACCCCCAGTGTCTGATTCCTAAGATCTGAGATGGGGCTGGAGGATGTGCATTTACCTAACAGGTTCCAAGGGAGACCCTGAGTCAGTCCTGACTTGGAAGCTCCCAGACCAATTCAGGGCTAATTTTGAACTAAAGGGCATGCCAGTGTTCTAGAACAAAATAAAACCCGACTGCAAGTCAAGGGTGTGGAATGAATCATTCACTTAAAAATACACGACTAGGCTGGGCGCGGTGGCTCACACCTGTAATCCCAGCACTTTGGGAGGCCGAGGCAGGCGGATCACGAGGTCAGGAGATCGAGACTATCCTGGCTAACACGGTGAAACCCTGTCTCTACTAAAAATACAAAAAAATAGCCGGGCGTGGTGGTGGGTGCCTGTAGTACCAGCTACTTGGGAGGCTGAGGCAGGAGAATGGTGTGAACCCGGGAGGTGGAACTTGCAGTGAGCTGAGATTGCACCACTGCACTCCAGCCTGGGCAACACAGCCAGACTCCGTCAGAAAAAAACAAACAAACAAAAAAAAGACAAACAAAAAAAAACATGACTAAATGCAAGACACTTGGGTCTCCATTAGCAAGGACAAAAAAAATGGCTCACATGTACCTAGAGTGAGACGCACACTGCTGCTGGTCTTGACGGTTTTTTGAGCCAAAGCAGGTAAGATGACTCCCCACTGGCCTCTAGCCCTTCAGCAGGACTAAAGAGGGAGCCTCAGATGTGCCTGCCCCACCTCTGGTGCCCCTGTGTCTCCCCAGTTTTGCCCCAACTCTCTACTGGGGATCATTAGGCCTCTTCTCCTACCGCCCCTTATCCCAGCTCATGCCAATCTCCACAAGAAGCCTAGGCCTCCGGGCATCCCTCCTCCCCAGAACCTTCTGTTATGCCTTCTGGAACTCATTTGCTGTCATTAGCAACATCTCCCACATCCTCAGACTCTTCTATGAGCGCTCCTTCACCTTCCTGCGCCAATGGAAACCTGGCTTCCTCCTAAGGATGCAGCTTCTCCTGCAGCGGCTTCAGAGGCAGCCCGTTTCTCTTGGTACCACTAGGGTGGGAGGTGGGGTAGGCGTCCTCCTGGGCCCTCGTTGCCACTTCCAGACCATTCTCATGTCACGCCCACCTACTACCTAGACACCACCCCCGCTCGGACATAGCTCCCACGCCTCTTACTCCTGCATCCTGGTCCCCTTTTCTACTGGATTTTTCCTGTTAGTCCACACAATGCTTCTATTTCTCCTACCTTGAAAAAAAAAAAAAAACCCCTCTCTTTATCCCAGTTTCTCTCTCAATTATGCCCCATTTTTCTCCTTGAAAACACCCTGAAGTGTTGTCCATACTCAAAGTTAGAGCCAGCTCTGGGCAGTTCCTACCCATGCTGGAGCTCTGGATCCAGCCTCCCGCCAGGAGGATGGAACAGTGTGGACAGGGAGCGTCTATGTGGGTGTGTGAAGTTCCTGGGGCCCTGCCAGGAAAGGCGGAGACCAAGCTCTCTGCTGGCAACGTGGCAGAGACCCAACTCTTTCCTTTGGCTCTGATCTCTTTTCCTTTTGTGTTAATCCACACATTAAAAATAATGTGAAATTAATATATCCTAGGCACACACATTCATTTTCTCCCTTTTTTTTGAGAGCAAGTCTCCCTCTGCAGCCCAGGCTGGAGTGCAGCAGTGCTATCTCAGCTCATTGCAAACTTCACCTCCTGGGTTCAAGCGATTCTCATGCCTCAGCCTCCCAAGTAGCTGGGATTACAGGCACATGCCACCACACATGGGTAATTTTTGTATTTTTTGTAGAGACAGGGTTTCGCCATGTTGGCCAGGCTGGGCTCGAACTCTTGGGTTCAAGCGATCCAGCTTCAACCTCCCAAAGTGCTGTGATTTTAGGCGTGAGCCACCACACCAGCCTCATTTTCTCTTAAATTTGAAAACCTTCAAGTGAAAACATTTGCATCCATAACACAAAGGCCCACTGTCTTTGGGAAACACCGACCATTCCCAACGTGAAAGGCAGCGTAAATACATCCTTAAGTAGGAGGCACAGTCACGAAAGTAGCATGCGGGAGTAATAAACAGATTCAGGAGGTTATTATTGTGTTTTTGGGAATGAATCGCGACTTGTCTGAACTGTGGGGAGGTCGAGAGTGTTTTTAATTTAATGGATTAATCATTTATGTCTGAAGTTCTTTTGCCTTCCTATGAAAAAAATGCAAGAGGTTTACCCAGAGTTATAAATCATTGTCAGTGCTCGGGCCACATCTCTGGGAGGTCTGGGCCATGGGCAAATTATACTAATAATTTGAAAGAGGAAGTAGTTGCCTGAAATGGTTTCTTTAGTCAACCGAGTCAGGGCAGAGTCATGGAAGGGGAAGTCCCAGAAGTTGGCGGCCCCGCCTGTGCATGGGATCCTGCCCCCACTGCTGGCAGTGTGGCAGCTCCAGGGAGAAGCGGCCTATATTCTATTCTTGGCTTGGACATTTTCTCTGGGTCTTGATTTCCCAATCTGTATAATGGAGAGGAGGCTCTCTGAGGGGCCACCAGCTCTGACCATCTGTGTGCACCAACTATAGCTAAATTTGGCTTGAGCTACACCAACAATCACCCCCGTGTCTGCCCTACCTTGGACTTTGAACTACATCCTCTGCCAGGCATTTCCCAAGCATTATATACATACTCTATTTCATCAGACCAGGTTAAGGCAGCCAGCAGTGTGACCTAGAGGTCAGAGTATAGGGTTTGGATCCAGAGCAACACCCAGCAGTTGTGTGACCCCAAGCAAGTGACCTTTTTTAGCAAATCATCCATGAAGTGGATTAAGATACGTGGATGGGAAGGTCTATGTGAAGGGCTGATTACAGGGACTGACCAAGGCAAGTGCTGGGAAAACCCTGGCTGCTGTAATTAGGAGGCAGTGAATTCTTCCGTTTCTGGGACTCCTGGCAACACAGAGGCCTGTGAGAATCAAGGAAAAGCTTCCAAGCCTCAGTTTCTGTCCTGGCTTGTCTAAGATGAGGCTCATTGGGCCTCCTGGGGAGGGAGATGGACACAAGCCCTTGTCGGAGGAAATAGAGGCTCCTAATTGAACAAGTGATATGGTTCCATACCACCTGGAAGGAGTGGTGGGTTTCAGTTTCTGCTCTCGCTGGATCCAGAGGCTACAGCGGCTCATCAGCACCGTGTTGCCTAAGGGGCACGCTCCACACTCCACGTGGTCTGTGGGAGCCCCAGCTGCCGAGCGTGACTGGCCTGAATGGCTCACACCATGGCACTTGGATTTGTTTCATCTGTGGAGGCTTTGGTTGGAGCCAAATAGGAAAATTGGTCAACAGACTTTGCCCTTTCCACACAGTTCCCCTTTACTTATAAGTGAGATGAGATATTTTGAGGTTAGATATTTCTTTAAGAAGACAGAATACAGGAGGGGGCGAAGGTTGATCTGAGCAGCAGTTTGGGGAGGCTTTGAGGGGACAACATGCATGGAGCCATTTACTAACCATTCACCTGCAGGACGTGGGTCTGGAACAGCTGCTCGTGGCCGGAAGCATGGCAGGTGTAATTGCCCATGTGGATGGTGGTCACCTTGGTGATGTACAGGGAATCATCCTCTCCGAAGTCCTGCACAGGGCAAAGACGACGATGAGACGGGCCTCTTTATTGAACAGGCTGGAAACTATAGCTGTCTCCTGGTTTTCCAGAAGTCCTGCAGCTGGGAGAGAGTTCCTTTCTGCCTGGCCCTTGCTCAGCCAGAGCTGTCTGCAGGGGTGAGCCATCCTGGGTAGCAGCAACCCTATCTCGTCTTCACATGGTGGGCCCAGAGCCCTGCATCTGTTTAAGGCCTTGTGTACCTGGTACCTCCTCCATGAGGCCTGGTTTGAATCCTTCCCCCAGCACATGCCCTCTCAATTTCAAGCAACTAGGCCCACGTGTCCCCCCATTTACCTGCTGCATGCTTATTTCTCAGGGATCTTGCTCACCTGATGAACAGCTCTGTTTCTGGAGGCCAGGCCTTGTTTAGAGCAGGGGTTAGCCGACTTTCTTAAGGGGCCAGCGAGCAGGTATTTTTGGCTTCATGGGTAACACAGTTTCTGCCAAATACCCAACTCCGCCATTACAGCATGAAAATAGCCTTCATGACATAAATTAATGAACGTGGCTGTGTTCCACTGAAGTTTTATTTAAAGTTGGTGGCTTGGATTTGGCCCATGGGCTGCAGTTGGCCTGCCTATGGTTTAGATCCCACCTCAATCCCAGAATGATTTCAGGCTGCTTGCAGAGATCTTGGTAACCCAAGGGAAGGGAAATAGAACTAAGGGGAATATGGGGCAAACAAAAAAAACAGGGCAGGAACATCAGAGAGCACGAGGAAGGGCAGAAGCCCACGGGTTCCACAGGAAATGGCTTAATAAGCCTCAGCACTGTCATCTCTGCAGCCTCACACGATGGGGTCTTATTGGGCCAGTGCATAGGAGAGGGATGGGAAGGAGGGGGCTTTTGGCTGCATCAGAGTTCCCTGATGAGCACTGGGCACCAAGCACTTGCCCAGTCAGCTGCCTTCCCTTTTGCAGACCTGTGCCCAATGCTGGCCCTTCCAGGCACCAACTATAGACATGCCAGGGATTGGAGTTACCCACTGTCTACAGAGAGCCCTCATCAGGTTGGGCCTTGGCTACCAAACATCTCCCAGGATATGGTGCTCAGAACTGATGGTACAGAGAAGGCCCAGGCTCACTGATGAGCAAGGCGGCTGTGCACTGTCATCGGCAGGGAGTGATGGGAACTCAGGAGATCCAGGATTTAGCTTGAGCTCTGCCACTGACCAGCGTACTCAGTCTCTCGGGGCGCTGGCTTCTCCACCTGTAAGTTGTGGACAATATATATGGCCGGCCTGCCTTATGTGGTGTTGGGAGATCCGGTGAGAAAATGCATGTGAATGTATTTTTGAATGTGGGGTGCATGATATACATAGGGGATGTTATTTTTCTTGTTATTATTAGCAGAAGATGTAAAACTCCTCTTGACCTCCTGGAGCAAACACCAAATCATCCCTCCTGCCATTCTCTGGCCCTTTCTGAGCTCCCTTTTCCCACAGAAGCATTCTGGAGGCAGGAGAGAAGGCCATGGTGGCATGAGGGCTAAGAGCAGCTGAGGTCAGCTCCCTGGGTCTTCCGCTGATATTCATATGAGCTCCTGTCCCTAAAATGCCAATGTTCTCTCTTGCTCACACTCCAGAGGGCCCGGCCACAGTGGTCCCGAAACCCCTTAAAGACACTTTCTGGGATGGGCGCGGTGGCTCATGCCTGTAATCCCAACACTTCCAGAGGCCGAGGCGGGTGGATCACTTGAGGTCAGGAGTTTGAGACCAGCCTGGCCAACATGATGAAACCCTGTCTCTACTAAAAATACAACAACAACAACAACAAATTAGCTGGGCATGGACGCGGGTGCTTGTAGTCCCAGCTGTTCAAGAGGCTGAGGTAGGAGAATCGCTTGAACCCAGGAGGTGGAGGTTGCAGTGAGCTGAGATCGCGCCACTGCACTCCAGCCTGGGTGACAGAGCAAGACCCCACCTCAAAAAAAAAAAAAAAAAAAAAAAAGACACTTTCTAGCTAATTAGCCGGATGCAGGGGTGCCGGCCCAGAGTGAAGCTTGGGGTAGGGCAAAGGCAGGAAGGTAGATGGTGGGCACATGCAGCCTGCTTGCAATGTCAGGAGAAAAACTCCTAGCAGTGCTCCCAAAGAAGTAAAATGTTGCAGAGGGCTGCGGGAACCCTGAGAGTTTGCTGTGAAACATTGCTTTACTTCAAAGAGCCCTTTTCTACCATTCTGCGGAAGCCTCCATAATAAAATAAAACACCAGATAGCTGATTTGTCCTGCATCATAACAGAATCATAAAAGGTTCATACCTGAGTTGCTTATGAAAAGTTAATGACTAGTCAATTCTGGGGCCGACATATTTCTAGTCTAAGCTGTTTCCTGGGTCAATACCTAAGACTGGAGGAAAATCTGTTTAGCTTGGAGTCTCAGCGGTGGGATGGCATCCTGCGATGGTACAGCCATTTCAAAGGGAAAAGGGTGGCAGGGCTTGGAAACTCCTCAGCGCCCCAGTTGGCGGGTCCCAGGGTAGACACCATCCCAGAAGGCAAAAACCAGAACTGCTTGCAGGGAGCCTGGCGCTGTGGACCTGCTGGCATTTTCCCTCCAAACTGCCTTCCTGAGCCTTCACACCCATAGCCCCTTCTCATGACGGCCCTTGAAGCTGGTCTCAGGCCCTGGCAGGCCCTGCCCTCATCACCACCCGTATGGTGTTGCTTAGTCATCAGCACCACCACATTCCTCAGGTTGAGATGGGCCCTGGGCTCCGAGGGCTGCCTTAAGGCCACTGTTCGCAGATATCAACCTCAGGATGATACCCATTAATACCAACATATGGTCTTCAAGAGGTTACTGTGTGCTGGGAACTTACACATCACCTTGTATGTATTTAATCCTCAGGAAAAAAACCCTGAAAACCCCAATCCAGAAAACAAAACAAAAGCCCAGTTCCCCAGGGGCTGAGACACTAGGCTCTCCTTGCAGATTCATTCAGAGTGGGGCCTTCTCTCACCACCTCCACGGTTCCTGCTCTGGCCAGTCGCCACCTTCCCGGGGGATGCCAGGGACCCCGGCTTCCAGCCCGCAGCCTCTGCCCTGAGGCAGATGCATCATGCCCTTCATACTCAGAGCCTTGTTTGCTGGTGGCCAGCCCCTCTCAGACCCTGTCCGCTCGCACGCTCCCCTTGCTGTTGCTCTAGAGTGCCAGGGATGCTCCCCTCCTCCCGGGCTGTCTGTCTATCTCCCTCTCCGGCAAGTCTGCTCCAACCTTGTCTGGCAGCCCCATCTCTGGAGCCTAACCTCTGCCCCACACCCTGCTTGGTGCCTCCTGTGGACCCACTGCTGTGCCGCCTGCTGCTTTCTGTACTTACCTAGTTTGCTGTCTGTCTTCCCCTGCAGAATGTGAGCTCTGCAGAGGAGGGCAGGGAGGCTTGTGCCCTGTGTGCGTGGCACAGTCCTGGTGCACAGTGGGCCCTCAAAAAACAGCTGTCAAGTGGACTGCACGGGGCACTGAGCTAGGCTTTCGGTGGGATTCTTTCAGTTTGACAGCCGAGGTGCCCACCTGCCTTCCCATCCACTCAAATGTTACCCAGCCACACAGGCTCAAAATGAGGCAGCTGGTGGGAAGAGCAGAGCACTGGTCTCAAGTCTCATCCCCACTTCCCCACTTGTCCCCTTCTCCATCCTGCAGCCCTCGGGAGAACTCGAGGCTCTTTTGCGCTTATCAGGCTGGGGCACGCTGGAATCGACCAAAGCTCAGAGCAGCAGGAAGAGCTGGAAAAGCCCATCACGCGTGGATTCCCACCCTCTACTGATGACTTGTGCTGTGCCTCCAACATAGTCATTTAACCTCACCGTCTGTTTTTTTCTTGCTTACCAAGTACAAATCCCTGCTCCCCAGGAGCACAGACTTAACTCTTGGGCAATCACTCAGGTGCTAAGGGGTGTGTGTCAGCCCTTGGAGGACTTGAGGGGCTGCTGGGTGTGTTATGGCTTTTCTGTGAGCACCTAAGCATCACCTGCCTGTGGCTTCAGCTCGGGGAGAAGCTGACTCTGTAGTAAGTAAAATAACGTCTCTGGGTGAAAATGATAGGCATCATATAATTACAGAACAAAGTGCATATTGTTTTCTGGATATGAATACCGGCCACAGAAATCAAATTTACCTCGTTGGATGTGAGAAAATTACTTTAACAATTGATTTATAAGAAGCTACATAAAACTAAGCCTGCAATCCTTCCTCTCCTGAATGTTCTTTGAGATGCATCTGAATACTGCTATCAACGCTTGATTGCATCTCTGTACTTGTCTCTTTATGGATGGCTTTTTTTTTTTTTTGCTCTGATGCATAGAACTGTATTAGCAAAATCAAGGTTCCTTACAGAAATAAACAGATGTCAGATTAGACCATTCTTTGTATTGATGCACATCTGTTTTTTGGGAAAGAGATGATTTTAAAGACATGGTTCTCGCCTCTTAAAAAGCAATTTTCTAAGTATCTCCCCTTAATAAAGAACACAATTAAATGAGACTTAAGTATTAAACAATAGTTAAACAGCGATGAGATGGGGGGTGTTGTCACAGTGATCCATGGGAGTCAGGTATAAGCAATATGGAAATGAGCCATCAATACTGAATATTTAGTGACTAAATGTTCAACGCAAGGACTCCAGAGTGATATTAGAGTTTAGGTTAATGATACTGTCAACGTTACAAGTTCAGACTCAGTTTAGAAACAATTATTCAGAGCGTTTCCAAGGTTGCCCTCCTCAGGAGCACCCCGGCTCTCTTTGCGGGAGGAGGGAGTAAAGAGGGGGTCTCTCCCCCCACAATCCTTCAATTCTGGCTGCTAGAACGCCACTAACTGTAGCATCTCACCGCACAGTGGAATGCAGCGAAGCTAAACACAGAGTGACATGCAGTGCCTTGGTGATGGCCATTCCTCAAACACATCTAGACTTGCCTGGCCCTTATCCAGACCAAGCCAGGACAGCATGCACGTGTGGGTGAGCACACACAGGCATCCACATGGACACAGGCAGTACATGCGAACGCACACACGGGGGAAGGAGCACACTCAAACATCTACATGGATACGAGGCACACATGATGTACATGCATGAGTACACGTACCAACACACTGGCTCTCTAGTGCTGACCTCTGTGACCAACACTGAGGTTACAGCGCCATTCACTTCCTTCCAGTCCCTCACAGGATGGACTTGCCATCCTGCAAAGACCTGTAGAACCATCCTCTTTCTCAGAGTCCTCTCAAGGGAAAGAAGCCTCTGCAACTTGGAGCAGTCTCTAAGTAGCTGACTGAGCCCCCTGGAAGAGGGCTGTTGTGGGCAGCTGCATTCAGTGTGAACAACTCGGACTGGCCTGTCCTCCTGCCCGTTCCCAGGTTCAGGTATGGAAGAGGGAGTTGGAGGCATGAGAGAAGCCACTGTGGGGAGAGCACCTGGTTCCTCCAAGGCTCAGGGCATGTGTGGTCCCTGGCTGACTTGGGTGTCCTCTGGTGTGTGCGGTCAGTCTCTCCTTCTGACCGTGGGTGCCAAAGGGGAGGCCCTCATCTCTTGAGGATGACTCATCTCTTTGTGCATGACTGTATTATCCTCAGCATGTCATATGGTTCCTGTACATAACTGGAGCTCAATGAATATTTGCTGACTTCAGGGAGGTGTGTTAGCCTAGCATGCTACCTTCTGGGGAGCCCTGAGAGGAAGAATAGTGAAGAATTCATATTACCCAGGGAGGTCTGGCCTTGCCCTCTTTGGCTACAGGGAGGCAATCTCTAGGCTCTGGAATGTCATGCCTCATAGGGGTCTCTTTATTTGCCTGGGGTCTTTAGGCCAGGTAGTATCAGTTCTGCCTCTGGAGGGGCTGAGGATGAGGGGGCAGTCACGTGGGCAGTATTTGAATGAGCTCCAGCAAAAACTTTGGACACCGAGGCCTGGGTGAGCTTCTCTGGGAAACTGACGCCGTGACAGTGACGTGTCTATGACTCCACTGGGAGAGAACAGAGGTTCCACGTTCAGAGCCCTCCTGGGCTCTGCCCTGTGGGTTTCGTCACTTGGCTGACTTTAATCTGTACTCTGCTGTATTCAACTTTAACTGTGAGTATAACACTTACAATGAGTTTGTGAGTTTTTCCAGCAAACTGTTGAACCCTAGGGTGGTTTTGGGAACAACCTGACTTCCAGTTTATGTCAGAAGTGAGGGCGTCTTCTGTGGAAGAGCCAACTTCAGTTGGCTCAAAAACTCAAATAGGGAAGTTCTGACCTAGTGGTATGTGTGCTGGAATTGCATAGAGGGACAAACCTGATTATCTGGGTATACACAGGTGCCCAGGCACCTGCAACAGAAGGCTCATGCCACAGACATTGCTCTGAACCCTCCACTTGTCCACCCTTAGAGGCCAGAGGGCAAATACCTCTTGACCTGCCAGGACACGGGACTGTTATGTAGTAGGGGTGGCAGCTAAGGGGCCCTCTGGTGAGGTGCAGGCCTGAACCCTTGAATGGGGCTTTGGCTCCTTGGCTAATTAGCCTGGCATCCCCAGCTGGGGCGGGAAGGGACTCAGGTTCTAGACTGCACTGCAGCAGTCATCTGAAGTTCCAGACCACCTCATACCCACTGCTTTCCTTCGGAAAACCTGCAACCCTCTTCCTGGGGACCCTTGGATCATGAATCCCCAGGCTAAGCAGTCTTTACCAAGGGTTCCAGCTCCTGACTCTAACCTGGACCACACTCACAGCCATGACAGCTGATTCCTGTCCTTGAGACACTCCAGAGAGGATTTAAGTAAATTTCCTTCTACGGCTCATTTCAGGGACCAAGACGACTTTCAGTTAAGAATTTTCTCCTGACACGGCGTTCAAAACTCTCACACGTTGTTGGAGAGGGCGTAGACTGGTGCAGCTATTTTGGAGGGAGATTTGGCAAAATCCATCAAAACTGAAAATGCACCACTTCCAAGAACTTATCTTACATGTCAACTTACACACATGTGCAAAGAGGTGTGTATAAGGATGTTTACTGCAGTCTTGTTTGCTGTAGACAAAACCTGAAACAGGCTGAATGTGAGCTCCGCTGCATGGGGCTGGGGAAGGGGAGTCCAGGAAGAGCAGTGCTTGGGCATGGCTCAGGGGCTGCAGGACCTCCTGGTGACTCCCTTGTCCTTGCTCAGTGCAGAGAGTGCCCTTGGAGGGGTGGTCTCCAATCTGTAGTGGCCAAGAGAGGCACCAATCGGCCTCCTTCATTGGCTGGGCCTCTGTAGGGAGGCAGTGAGGAAGAGACTCTGTGGGGAGTTCCTGGGCTCTGCATTCAGGGCATAGAAGCTGAATCAGAACCTTCCTGAAGGACCCTGTACCTTGGAGATGGGGCCGGAAGTGGTCACTGAGTACAAGTCAAGCCCTGAGGCCAGGGCTTCCCTTAAGTCTTTCCCCTAAAAGGAGAAAGAGGACCTTGAAAGAGGCACTGAGAAAGCAAAGGCCAGAGGAGGCACTTGGCAGGGCAGAGTCACCCCACAAGTTCCACAGGCTGGAGTACCACAGGCCCCGGCCCCCATATCTTGGAGAGCTCTGGACAACACTCCCAATGGTTTGAACTCATTCAAAACTCAAAAGAACTGGATGTTCAGATGTTTTTGACACAAGCTACAGAGAATTGGCCAAAGCCTTTAAGTGCTTCAAGTGTAGTGTTTTCTAAGATTTTAAAACAAAATGTACCCAAGCATTTAATGAGATTATTTTAATGCAGAGCCTACAACCACTGTCTATCGTGGTACAAACAGCTCTCCATGCTAATCAAACGCCTCTCATCTTTTTACAATGAATTCATGACTGGTTCATATAAAGACAATAAAAATTAAATGAGTCATGAGCTCCTAAATCATTTTCTTTTGGTCTTTTAATAACTCACTTCCAAAGAAGAGCTAGCTGAGAGTATACGCTTCATTAGAATTATTTGTTCCTGGTTTTATACCATTTAGGTAGGGGGAGAAAAGTGAACCTTTTTTAACACATCCTTCAAACACTGCCACAAATACTTTCTTCTAATGGGTTTTGTTTTTCTGCTTTTATCACCGTACTCTGCCTGCCAACATTTGAAAGCCCCAAATAGCGAGATTCAGTGGAAAAAAAAAAAAAACCCACAACAAAAAAGAGTGGCTCTTTCAAGTCATTTGAAATATACCAAGTTTGTTGTAGGCCTTTTTGTTTTTTCTTTTTCTTTTTTTAAAGAATACAATAGAAAAACGTTTTCTCTCCCTCAGAATATCTTGCTAAACAATTCCACGTGCTGGTCTCAGAGCACATTGCTTCCTTCCTTGCTGGGGCCAGAGGCCAGCAGCCAGTGAGAATAGGAGCTCCACACACAGGGACCCATATCCAATTTGATACATTCCACTGGGGCCTGGGAACTACAGACAGCCCCACAGCAAAGACTTGGAATTGCTGAGGGCTAGGTATTATGTCCCACAAGCAAGGAACCCAGAGAGCTCTGGGCCAAGGCATGTAGGCGGCTGTAGGCCCATGGACAAGTTCTCCATTCCTCTGAATGACTTAACCCCACGTGCCTCACGGGGCAGGGGTATGGGATGAGGTGATGCTTATGACCTGACCGGCACGGAGCCTGCACCGTGTATGAATGGTAACAACCCTGGCAACAACACTTGTGATGGTCTAGCCCATCAGCCATTACCTGTGACTTTTGAGATGCCCTATCCCTATTTCTGTGGGTTCCTATTCCCTGGCCCTCAGGGTCATAAGGGACAGTGAGGAAGACAGTTACGAGACAAAGGGCGGGTGACGTTGTTGAGGCAGGACATGCAGACTAGGTTTGGGGACAGTCACTTCACCCCTCCCTGAGTGGCCGCTGTGCAGTCTGGGTGGTCAGAGAAGCAGAGGGCTGAGGCCCAGAATGGGTTTGCATGTTCTGCTTCTGCAGAAAGTGAGGCAGCACCCCATCCTTCCCAACCCCAATACCTAGAATGGTATTTCCCAATACCTAGAATGGGGGCCAGAGTAGGGAGGGAATGTGTGGATCTGCTTCTGAGATGGGTCTCACCCCAGCCCCCAAAGCCTGGACCTGAGTCCCCAGGAGACAGGGGCTGCAGGGGAGGCTCACCAGGGAAGGGTCCCCTGTGGGGGCTCCACAACAGGGGCCGGGGGTGAAGGCTCCCCTTCTACCAGACACACTCCTGGGGGCAGCCAGGCCCAGGCCCAGGTCATGCAGAGCACAGGGTGTTGCTGGTGGCCACCCCTCCACTTAGCTTCTGAGGTAGGGGCAGTGGGCTGTGCCTCCTCAAGGACTGAGCTGAGCAGGGGCACAGGGCCAGGTCAGAAGCATAACCAGACACACAGTTGCTTCAGTAACGAAACCCACAGTCGGCCAGGAAGTAAACAAATTACAGGCTGCACTTGTTAGCTCTGGGGAACATGAGCGTGAGCAGACACTATTGATTTCTCATCAAACAAACAGAAGGCGGCGTCATAATCCAGAGAGCCACTGCTAGGAGGGGCTGCAGGGTGTGCCCTGGGCTGCTGAACTGCTGGGGAGCACCTGTCTTTGGGGGCCTTACACGATTCGTCCATAATTCTAGCCTCTGCTCAGTGGTGGACTTGTTTTCCCTCCTGCAAGCTGGGGGGTAAAGCTGAAGCCTCTTGCAAGGCAGTGGCTCAGGTGTCCTTAGGAGACATACCAGGTCCAGGCCCAGGCTGAACTTCCTGACAACCTTAAGAAGGCAAAGGCCAGGTATGGTGGCTCATACCTGTAGTCCCAGCACTTTGGGAGGTCGAGGCAGGAGGATCACTTGAGCTCAGGAGTTGGAGGCCAGCCTGGGCAACATAGCAACAGCCCTCTCCACAAAAAAATAAAAAAATTAGCCAGGTGTGGTGGTGCATGCCTGTGGTCCCAGCTACTCTGGAGGCTGAGGTGGGAGGATCGCTTGAGCTCTGGAGGTCGAGGCTACAGTGAGCCAAGAGCATGCCACTGTGCTCCAGTCTGGGTGACAGAGAGAGACCCTACTGTCTTAAAAAAAAAAAAAAAAAAAAAAAGGCAAAGTGAAGATGTCATGAACTGAGCCCAGTTGAGCCAAGGCTCCATCAGGGGAGCCTTGGGTGGAAGCCAGGGGGACTCTGGGGCACTGCTGCACTCCAGATGTGCCGCTGGGGAAGTTAGAGAGAAGGAAGACTCGGAAAACACGAACAAGGCTCCCCTCACTTCTGGGCCCTCTGTTATTTGAATTCCCTCTTGGACGCATGTTTAATCTTAGGCTGGAAAAGGCGCTCCAGACTCTTGCAGCACACACATCTGACCATGTCACTCCCCCATCAAGCATCTGTGCTTCCCCACTGTCCACAGGGCAATTGCTAAGACTCTTAATGTTAACATTCAAGGACCTTTATGTTCTAGCCCCAATCTGTCCCTATACACTTCTTTCTTACTCACTAATTCCTGTCTCCTGAAGCCCGAGGAGGGCTCCATTTCTGTGGCCCCCAGAGCAGTTGTTAGCAGATACCTCGCCTCCCTGGAGGCTGCGAACAGTGTCTTTGTTCTATACTCTGGTACGGAACTTGTGACTCTCAGGCACTTAGCAAGTGAGTCAACCCAAATGATGACTCCCCATGTACGCCACCTGGATGGGCCACACGTGATTGGGTGACTCATAAGTGCTTCTGGGAGCAACGCTGCTCGCTGCAGAATCTGACTGGCTCCTTCTTACCTGGCTCCAGGCGAGAGGGGTACATTTACTTTCTGATCAAATATTATTCTGATGCTCAAGGCATGCTTGATGTTTGCAAGTCAGGAAAGTTTAATTACATGTGTCATTAGAATGGCATTCTGTAATAGCTCTGTGACTGAATTCATTAACAGAATTCTTAACAGATAAGACAAGACAAATTAATATTTTGTTGCTCACGAAAGCTTCTCATTAAGAGAGTAGTGAAAAAGTGATTAATATTTTGTTGCCAATCAAGATGTCTCATACAAACGACAAAGAAAGGAGGCCCACACTCCTTCGTGCTCTGTGATCTCCCCGCCTTGGTTTTTGAAGGTCGATCAGCTTCCCCCTGTGCAGGCGTGTTTGGGCATCACCACTGATTACAATGCCGGTGACTGTATTTCATCGGTCGCTGAGACACTTCAGGCCGAGGAACTCTGGGAGCCTCATCAACCCCAGAATCTTTGCTGCAGCAATGTTGCAGTCCTGGGCTGTTCTCCCCTGACGAATTCTTGCTTCGAAAATGCAAGTGAATCCCGATGACCTGGCTCTAGCCCTCTTCAGCCTGATTTCTTCCAAGGGTTGCTTTCCGCACCGTCCCGAGTGGGGCTACTGCTTAGGAGCACCTCTTGTGTGCCAGGCACTGAGCTGGGTCCTTGACATACTTCAGCCTAAAAACACCCATGTAAGGAGGACATCATGCTTTTTCTCCACAGGCTCAGAGAAGTCTAACAGCTCACCCAAAGCTGCTCTGGATTTGCTGGAGGTGGCGGGTCAGTGCCTCTCTCCCTGGGTGAATCAAGGCTGATGTGGACAGTGAGACTTCAGTCCCCGCTGCCAGCAGTGGGGACATGCCAAGGTCCTATCTGCCTGACCGGGGAGCCTCACCCGGCTGTTGCTGGCTGCTTGGTCAGGACTCAGGCTGCAAGATGCTGAGAATGCTATTTAGCAGCAGCAGGAATAATATTAATGATGGCAACAATAGTAATAATGATAATGACAGTGATAATAGTTAGCATTTATAGAATACCATACGTGAAGAGCCTTAAATGCATATTCTCATTTAATCCTCACTGGAACCCTATGAGGCTGGTCCTATTATTTATCCCCATTTCACAGAAGGGGAAACTGGAGCTTAGAGCAGTCAAGGTTACTAGACTAGTAACTTTCCAAGGTTCTAGCTAGTAAGTGGCAGACCCCAGGCTCATGCCCTTCACTAGCAAGCTGTGCCGCCTCCTTCCCTCAGGTAGGGGAGGTGTGCGTGTGTTTTGTGTGTTTGTAGACATCGGGCTTGGACGCCTGCGGGGCTGGCGCTGCCCTGCTCCCTCGCGTAGGGGTTCTGAGAAGCACTGGGCCCTGCCTCTTTGTGGGCTACTGACTCAACCACGAGCAGCAAGTGTTTCCTGGGAGGTAACAAGGGGCCATTCATCTCTGGTTGCACCCACAGTTACCCAAATTGCTAACCTTATTGTGAAAAGCAGAAATGCAATTGAGTTGGTGCTGGAGACATGTTTGAGGGAGGGGCAAACCACTCAAAGTAATTTAATTAACTGATGGCAAGTACATTAAGTGGAGTCTTGCCTCTGCTTTTATTTCTGATGTCTTTCAATGGAGCACCAAGTAATGCACATAAAATGCTCCCACAGATACAGGTGGACCTGTCCCAGTACTGATCAATCTTTACTGGCCAAACATGTTTAAAAGCTGGCACTGTACCTTGTGAGCAGGTACAGTGGAGGATATCACACTCACAAACATGCACCCCAACACAGTCCAGTCTTTACAGATAGGACACTGCTCTTTCTTGATAAGCTCTCAGACAAGCCCTCACCATCGCAGGCCCAGAAAATGAAGGGTTCTGCCCATCCAGCATCTGTCCAGCAAGCACCCACCAGGATTGTGCTGCGTTGACACTCAAAGCTGTATAGGATACTGGCTATGTTCACCATGGTGGGAAATCACAAGGAAACCATCCTGTCCAGTGTGACAAGGCTAGGGAAAGGGCACTCCCTGGCAGCGCTGCCCGGGGTAGGACCTCCAGAGTGGCCCCCTCTTTCCATCTGCTTCCCCCATGACCCCCAGGGTGTAGCTGAAGGGGCCTACAGAGCAGGAGAGGACTAACTTTGGTGGTTCCTGCAGCATTTCATGCTGAGTCTCTCTCCCCACAAGTCTCAGAGTTGGAAGGGACCTTCAAGGTCACTGGGTTTAGCTGCCCTCTTGTGGCTAGCAGCATTGCTGACCACAGTCCCTGCTTGAGCTTGCATATGCCCCTTGGGATGAGGAGCTCCCTCATATGGCGGCTCCCTCCTGTGGCGGCTCTCTCTCTCCATGGTGGGGCAGGTTTGATGGCTGGAATGGGGTTCCATCTAAGGGGCCCAAATTGATCTCCTGTTGAGGTGCACCTTGTGCTAGTCCAACTTATGGGGTCGCACAGCCTGGGTCAGCTCCCTTTGCCCCAGCCCCTATCCCACCACCTTTGAGATGTTAGCAGGAACTGACCATTCATCCCACGGGTCTTTCTTCTCTGGGCAAGCATCCCACTGTGGACCAGCTGCCCTGTCCTGTGCCAACAAGGCTAGGACTGCCCTCTCTTCTGCCTGAAAATTATATACCTGTTACTGTAACCCAAGACCCGTCAGCTGTCCTGGCAGCTCACTACCTGGGTGACATCACTCTGTCTTCTCAAATGAACTTCTGGGAAGGCACATCACCTCTTGTGCCAAACTTGGACCAATAAATATCCTTGAATTATGCCACTTCTTTAAGTCCAATAGAAGGGAAGTATTGCTAATGTTTTTCTTACAGATTAATTCATTGAGGATCAGCAGGTTAAGAAATTACTCAAAGTCACAAAACTGACGTGGGTAATGCTGGGACCCCAACGGAGGCTGCCTGGTTCCTCAGAGCACAAAAGTACCCCCTGATGGCCATGCTAGGCTGCATGAGCTCAGCTGCTTTCTTCCACACAGCACCACTTAACTCATCACACCCTTGTCCCCTCACCCAGCAACGAATGTCCCCAAGGTAGGTCCCCTCTGGCCTGACCTGGTTTCCCTCCACCTTCTCATCTGGCACCTGGCACTTGTCTTCCAGCCAACCCAGCCCAGTGGCTCACCTCTGCCCTCTACCCCTTCCCTGCATGCAGCTGTCTGCAGCCTACCCAGCATTAGGGCCCAGAACCTCCTCCTAAGGTAACTCAGGCCGCTGTTCTCTCAGCTGTGGAGCCTGCTGCACTCTGCTGGCCTGTGGTCCATCCCTCTGAGCCCTGTGAGCAGGCCCACACAGCCCATTCTCAGGGTCACCTCCAGGCCTTTGCTAATGCAGCCCTGTTCAGAGGCCTCCTGTCCTGCCCATCGCATCCCTCTTCTCTTCCTTAGCCAGACATAGCTACAAGGCTGATGGCCACCATTCATCTATTTTCTGCTGTGGTGGGACTTGGATTTTCTGATACTGCCAAGCTGACAACAGGCTAGAAAAGCACCAAACACGGGATGTTAAACTAAAACTCTCCGGCCCTGCCACTGCCTGTGGCATCTTACCCAGTGTACTCTCCCAGGGAGGTGCACTTGAGCTCAGAGTGCTTCCAAGTGACTTACATTGATGTCTTCCAAGTCCAGGAAGTTCAGGGTGAGCCCGTTGCGCTTCCAGATGATTGGTGGCCTCAGGTCTCCATGGACGGCGCAGGTCAGCACTGTGCTCAGCCCCACAGTCACTGTGGTCACACTGACCCTGTCCTCTGGGGCGAGGCTGAGCTGAACCACTTCTGCAGAGGGAAAGGAGGAGGCACAGTCAGGTGCAGGCCCAGGGAGTGGAGTCTCAACTCAAGGTGAATAGCCATGAATTTCCTGGGTGGAAGGGGCCCAGAAGGGCTCCACGGCTTCCTGAAAATTGTTTACAATGTGCTGACTAAATGTAGAGATAGACACTTTTGCTGGGCGATGAGCCAAGACTTAGGTCAAATGCCCAAAAGGCTGTGTGAGTCCAAACAGGTCAAGAACCATAGTTAATGTGCAGGGGACAATCTGAGCCATAGATTTGTGTCAAGCCAAGAATGTGGGCTGCTAAGGCTGGGGGGCCCACCAAACTGAGAGACCAGTGGGGAAGGGGTGCGGCACCCTGCTCACAGCTCCGCTGGCCTACTGGAGTCTCGGCCTTGCTAAGTGCAGGGAAGGTCTGCTGAGTGAGCCAACAGGTTTCTCATCCATCTGGGGTCAGTTTTAAAGGTTGTGCTGTCTGAAGTCTGGGGAATGAACTGGCTGATCTTTGGTTTGTTTCTGTCTGAGGACTCGCTGAACTTTGGATTTGGATTTCTGTTCTGTGACCATGCACTGTAGCTTTTAATTTTCTGAAGCATACTTCAGGCTGCAGAAATTATTAGTCCTTGCCATTTTGCACTTGATAACTGGCATTAGGACTGATCATTCTTCAGGCAAATGGCAAGAATCTAAGATATTTCTCTGCAATCACAAGTTTTTTGAAATTCTCAGGATTTATGAAAAAATTAATCAAACTCAGGCTGCTTAAATGACCAAATGGGATCAGCTTTGGGGGAGAGTCAGAGAACACTGATGGGACTGGCTCCCTTTTGCTCTCCTCCCAAATCTGTGCACTCAGGGAGGCTGGGGCAACAGCCAGAGGTGGCATGAACTGCGGGAGGCAGGCTGGCTCTGGGAGCAGTGGGTACTATTTTGTCTATTCCCTATTCATGCTTACGACTCTGTTGGGACCTGGGGGACCCCAACAGATGTATCCCCCTGAACTGGAGCAAAGCAGAGTTGGGAGCTGAGCTCTGTTATTCTGCGGGATGCTTGTGAGCTGTGACCAGGCAGCAGCAGCCCCGCAGGCAGCACATCTGTGCTCACACGCTCTTGCCCTGGGAGAGGGGAAGAGGGAGGGAAAACAGCCGCAGGTGCAAGGCACAGCAGAGCAGCTGAATTGCAAGCGGGGCCCTGAGGTCAGACCCTGAGCAGCAAAGCCCTCCCTCCTCCACAGACGCTGAGGGGCCCCGCCCTGGGCTCACAAAGATGAACAAGATATGCTAGGTGCTTCATCAGTGGTGTTGGATGGATGGATGAGAAACGGAGAAGATGAAATAAAGAAGTAAAAGAGCCAACAGGCCGGTGGGGAGGGGACAATCACACTCAGGAAAAATGTGACTCACGGTGAAGGAACCCTCGAGGAAAGATAAGCACCGAGTGATGGATGCAGACGCAACTGGCATAGTATTTTACCAACATTAAAATGATGCATTTCAAGTTCCCCCTTAAATCAAGTTCTGCTCGCTACCCTCCCACCTCCAAGTCATGAGGTTTATTGCTCAGGGCAGGAGAGAGAAGGCACTAACTCTGCAGCAAGACCCGGGCTTTGGAGAGGGGAAAGAGAGAGTGAGAATGTGCTAAAATAGTTCAGCTCCCGCCGTACTCTGCGGGTCAGTAGGACTCAGACCTCAGCATTCCCCCCAAGAGAAGAGGAGGTGTTCTTTCCTCACCAGATGACCAAGAGGCTCCCCTGGGCCACGAGGCTTTGTGCCGCTGCTCCTGCCACCTGGGGCAACCACATGTGTCTGGGCAGAGCCAGAACCACCTTGGCTCCTGGTACGGAAACAGGCCCAATTTTCCCAGATAACTGAAGCTTGAGAAACTTCAATTTGTTTTATCTGAGTTCTTTTAACAGAAAACCACCAGGCCTCCTAGATTACTGCAGCCGGACAATGAGACACACACCTGCTGCCTGTTGACCATCTCCTGTCTTACCTCTCCCTAATTCCCCGCTATCTAAACTCCGAACTTTAGTCAGAGAGATGGATTTGTGACTGGTCTCCCATTTCCAGGCTGATGTCACTGAGATTAAAGTCTTTCTTCCCTGGCAATACTCATCCACTCCGTGATGGACTTTCTGTGAGGTGAGCAACTAGACGTAGGCCGAACCCCTGCTATTCAGCAGCATCATCTCTGTACCTGAGAACTGCCTTGGGCTGCCAGACCAAGGTCCAAAGGGAAGTGCCCCTAGCCTCAAGGGGCGTGGAGGCCAGTGGTGGCTGTGGGGGGCCTTGCTTGGGGGAGCCTCCTGACCCCCGAGTCCACCAGGCTGTGAGCCCAGATCATGAGCACACCCAGGGCTGAGCTCAGCTTCGAGTGACCTCAGACAGGGCAACCCAGAGTCCCTTGCCATGGGAAGTGAGGCTGCAGTGCACCACCACGTTGCTTCCCTGGGCACTCAGAAGCCAGCGGGGAGAGCAGCTGGGATGGGGGTGAGGGGTGAGGGG
>NW_016805277.1:2310341-2471815 GCF_001698545.2 Rhinopithecus bieti | reverse complement strand
GAGGGGTGGGGGGAGGGGTGGAAGCTAGAGACACAGAGCAGTTTTTAGACAGAGCACTACTTACGTGGACTGTTAAAACTGTCAGCTTGCGCTAATCTTTACAATGGATTGAGCATTTAGTTGTGTTTTTCTCCCAATGGGGTGAGGCTTGTGAAGTCAGGTTAGTTACGAAAGGAACCTAGATTTTCCCTGCACGTCTTATCTGTGGTCAGACTTGAAGGAAAAGACCAATTGGGCCTTCGGGGAGGGGCTTGGAGGCCACAGCAGGGCTTCCCTGGGCCCTAGAGATCCACTTCTCAGGTGTGGCTTCCTGGCCACCTGTATCATATCTCTGGGGGTGGGTAATTAAAACATAGATTCTTGCCCTTCTACCTCAGGTTGATGCAGACTCTCTGGTGGGCTGGGTGGACATCCAGATTTTAACAAGCATCCCCAGGGGTTCTGTGGTGGCCTGAGAACCACTGTGTTACAAGATGAGAAGGGCTCTGGGTACATAGAGAGGGGGAATGCAGGTGGGAGACAGGGAGATGAGGCAGTCTGGTAGGCGTGGTTTCCTGGGGCTCCAGACACAAGGCTAGGAGCATGGCCCCTCACTGGGAACACAGGACTGATGTGAAAGGTAGTATGCCTCCTCCATGTGGCCCCAAAGTCATATATTCCAAGCAGCTCTAGAAAAATGTCTGCGGGAGCCTCAAACATGGGGCTAATAGGAAACAAAAATCCAAGTGGGAGATGAAAGCCTTCTGTGTCCCTTTGGGCCTGTGCCAGCTGGGATAACTGGCTGCTGCATCCTCTCTGAGTTATTCCCAGTCATTTGTATGTAGAAGATGTGCACTTTGCACAGGAAAAACTCATGCAAAATTAGAATGTGTGAATACTGATAGAACCATCGTAATTCTGCTCCTGTCAGCTACGTGAATATTAACCAAACAGCAAATATTTGGATCACTTAAAGTTTAATTAAATGAATGTTTTATTGGATTTAATTTGTGTCAATATTCCCCAGCTCCTTTCACAATTCTGAAGGGATTTAAGGCTACTGAGCCCTCTCCTTCCACCCTCACTCCCAGTTATTTCCTGGTCAACAAGCCTCCCCCTGGCAGGTCCTCCTTCCTTGCTAAGTGGCAAGAGTAGGACTAAGTGGCTTCCCAGGGTGACTTCCAGGGAGAGTATAAAATAAGACAGCATCATGTACTGGGCCCCAAGTGAGCAGGGCAGGCCACCTGGCCCCCAGGCCTGGCTCTGCTACTGACAAGCTCAGTGGCCCTGGCAGCTCCCTTCCTGTCACTGGGCCTCAGTTTAGACATGGATACAATGAGGGCTTGGGCCCCCCCTCGCTTTTGCCTCGGAGCCGATTATTCTATGTTCATGTCCCCGGAGACCCCCTGAGTCTTGCAAGTGCTCCCACTGCATCTTTTCTTGCCCCTAAGTGTCATCTGCCCCTGTTCTTTGCCCACCTACCCATGATGGTAAAAGTGACACCTCCAGTGGCAGCACCAATGGGTGCCAAGTCCCACTGAGGTTTCCCTCCTCACACCCTCTGAGGACTCCCCTGCCCCACCCCAGACCCCCTATAGCCTCCTGCATGGTCACCCCTCCAGTTTGCCCCAGCTGCCTGCAAGTCTCTTGTTGCCATTGGCAGAACAAGGTACATCTCAGCCCTGCTCAACAGCTGCCAATGGCTCCCTATTACCCACAGATCACCACATAGAATCCAGAACAGTCCCCAGTCTTGCCCCTGCTGTGTCTCTAACATTTTTAACCACTGTGCCAGCTGGCTCCCCATGGCATTTGTGTCTTCAGACCTCAGTGTGGGCCTGCTTGGCACCTGCTACTTGTCCATTCTGAGCTCCTCACACTATTGGCCCCTACCTCCAAGATGACCTCATGGGATGTTTCTGGGACCCTGACGTTTTTAATGTAAACAAACACTTGGACAGATAATAGGTGAAGAATATTGAAAGAGACTGTCCTGGTGAATTTATCAGAACTTTTCCAGGCTTAGTAACAGAAACACTCAGAAATGCTCATATATTAATAGCTTAGGGGAAAAAAGGTGGTTTAGTTCCCACAATGGGAAATCTAAGGGAGGTGGAAGAGGTTGCAGGCATCCAGGGCCTTTGACAGTGGCATTCTCTACTTGGTTGCAAGATGTCCATTGGTGGTCCCACACTCACATTGTTTCTGTATGTGGGATTCCAGAAGAAGGCACCAAATCTTGCCTGTGAGCCCTGGAAAAAAGCATGGGGGAGCTCTGATTGGCCACATACAGCTCCTGTGTTCTTCCCTGAAGCAAACACTGAGGGCAAGAGGATTGAATATTGTGCAGGTACAGGACTGACTGGCCCATCAGGCCTAGGCTGAGTGGCCACCTCCACGGGCAGGGACTAGGTGTTTGGGCTGGGGTAAAACGTCTCACGGAAAGGGTATACTGGGCAGATCGACACCCTATGACCATCATAGGGATGCAGCAAGGGCCCCCTCCCTTCCCTCCATCTCCATCACAACTGCATCGGGAAGCCTGGGCATCGTGTGTGATCAGGGCAGATAGCTGCAATCATACAGTGAAGACCGTAAGAATCATCAGAACTGAAACCTGATCTAGGCTGCTGCAGTCCTGCCTCTACCCTGCCCCTTCTCTGGAGAGTGATGGGGGCAGCTTTCACAGGGAGGAGATGTGGCCCAGCTAAGCAAACTCCACCATCCTGTTGAGCCTCACATCCTGATGGTGAGGGTCTGGAATTTGTGGAGATGGCCTTCTGTCTGTGTTCAGTGATCGCACATCTCCTGAACCTCACCCGTGCTGGCCACATCTGCAGGGCTGTGGACCAGCGAAGACCCAGGCCTGGTCTCTGCTCTGGTGGGGAGCCAGGTCACATGAGAGGAAGGTGAAGATGCCACATGCAGCCCTCCAGGGGACAACGAGTGGTCCTTCCAGCCCCTGGCTGTGGCTCCAACGCCCCTGTGTTGACTGACCATCTGTGGGCTCATTGGCCACTATATGGGAAGATTTCCAAAGTCCGTGGAAGACCAAACGAGACATGCCCAGCGCTCAGAGTATGATCAGGGTCAGTGAGAGGGGCTCGGCCAGACACTGTGTCTGGGTTGAGAATGTGTCTACACACAGAGGCTGGTGTCTTTGGAAAGAGAGGGCTGGGCTGGGGGTCACAGCAGCCCATCAGGGAGCTTGTCTGGCACTGCTGGGCGGAAGTCCGTGCCCACAGAGAGACTGACGCCCCGCTATGAGAACTGGCATTGGAGAGCTGCTCTGCAAGTAGGGAATCTGAGGAGGGCAAGGGAATTGGAGGGTTCCCAAAGCTCAGGGCTTCCCATGATATCCTCCTGGGATGATGGCCCATCAGTGTGGGCTAGTTAGCACAAGACAGAGCTTCCAGGGCCACTAGCTAGGCTGCATGCCCCACAGTGGGATTCTGGGCAGGGCTGTTTGGTACTCTGGTGCCTAGCCCAAGGCCTGGCATACAGTAGGTGGGCTCAAGGCTATGACCTGTCTCTCTTGACCCTTCAAACCAGTGCAGTAGCATACCCTTGGTTTTCCAGACATGAGATGCCACAAACACCCATCCTCACCTTTCTCCCTGAGTCTTGGAGCTTGGAGACAAAGGGCGGTCACAGGGAATTAATGGGCTTACCATAAGCAGGCTAACAAACATCCTTCCTGAAAGCAGGAGGCCATAACATTTCAGTTGTTGGAGAATTGGGTTTTAGTTCCTACTACAGCTTTCCCTTAATCTCAGGCGCTATTTCTCACACTGACTTGAACTCGATGAGACACTCATAAACCCATCAGCACCCTCTCAAACAGGATTCTGGTGCTTTGTAGCGATAGAAATTAAATTTCTCAAATTCTTGTCAAGCTGGTGTTAGTTTTCTTATGTCAGAAACACACTAATGGAACACATTCCTACTTGGACATTTGCCATTTTTCAAATGATGCTGTTGGTGAAAAAACCCCGTCAAAAGCTCAGTAACCTGCCTGCACATCAATATTTTTGACTGAGCCTCGGAGGGCAAACTCAGGCTCAGGGGCCTGCTTGGGAATGAGGGCAATTTGGAGAGAGCACAGGCCAGGCGCTTAGACACATCTCTGTAACTGCAGTCTCTTCCCACATTGTTCTTCCTCTAAATTAATGTGCTTTCCTGAAACAAACCCCTCAGGTGACCTGGGTGCCACCAAAGAAGCTGTGGCATTGGAGTGACAAAGCCTATTGATCTGGTCCCATCCCTGTGACCAGAGCCACACTGTGAAGTTGGTGAGAAGGGGATGAGCCAAGGTGGAGTGCGCGTGCCCAGTGTCTCCTGACCAAATAGGGCAACATCCCAACATCTCCTGGACCTTGTGACTTTGGCTGGTGTTTACAGAGTGAAGCTGCTTTGGCATGTCTTGGTGGGCCGGGCAGGGCAGGTGGGAGGGATGGTGTGCTTTTTGTCTCCTCTGTTCCCTCTACCAGAGATTGTCACTCTGGGATTCTTTCAAGTAACTGCTGAATCTTTGTGGATGGGAGGCTGGGGGCGGGATGTCTTAAAGCCTTTCATCTCCACATTCCTGTTTAGAGCACCAGGGTGCATCTAGCCTGCACAGGTGGCTCTGTATTAGCCAGACTTGCTCCAAAGCCATACAAGAGAGCACTTGCCTCTGTCCCAAATCTCCTGTTTCCTTATGTGTAACCGGATCCAATCTTCCTGCCATTGTCATTCCCTCTTGCTGGCTTCATTTTGGGGATGGCAATAAAATTACTAGTTAATTACCTGCGGGTCAGTGGGTAATCTACTTTTCCAACTGGCCTACGTTGCTTGGTGTTGCTTCAACTTTTATTACAGTTTAGTTATCAAGTTCTGCTCTCTGGTGTGAGCAAACACCTTTGTAAGCTGCATAAAGGCAGAGACTATATCTGTTTTATTTATGTTGTATCCCCACACCTAATACAATGCCTACCACGCAGAAGGGACTTTTAATAAGAAGTTTTAAGCGAGTGAACTACCAGGGTAGTGCTCAGACAACAATTATTTATGGGGCTGGTACCAGGAGCCAGGATACAGTGGGAATATACTGGCGAGAAAAACAGGCCCGGTGCTTGCTAACCTGGAGCTCATGGCTTAGCAGGGAAGACAAGTGTTAAGTGGGGAGGGAGAGCAGAGGCCTGAATCTGTCTACAGACCCCAGGTTAAGGGCCCGTGATGCCTGTAGAGCCTGGTTGCCCTCTTTCTTGGCAGAGCCCTCCCTGTGTGCCTGGCACACCTGTGTCCTGCTATCAAGACATCCCAGTCTGGTGTAGTATCCTCCTTGTTTGCAGGAGGGGCCTGTGCAGGGGCAGGGTTACCTGGGCATCCCTCTGGGCTCTGGGGTTCCATTTAGCCTCCTCTGGCCAATACATCTTTTTGGTTTTGGGAAAACTAAACCTCAATGTGACTGCTATGTGCAGATGAACAGGAAGTTAGAGCAGAATTCAGTGCCCAGGGGCTGTGACATCACCATCCTGGGTGTCATGGGGTGCCACAGTGTGGCAGGCAGGAGAGGCATCCATCAGAAGGATCAAAGGGTCCGTGCTGAGGTGGACAGCACAGAGCCTCCTGGTCAACAGGGGCATGGCTGTCACAGTGCTGCGTACCGGCTCTTCCACCCCCGCTGGTTCCTGTGTGTGGGGGGTAGCCTTGGTCAGCTCAGCCAGTCTATGGGTCTCTCCCACCCTACCAAGTCTACACCCAAAGATGATGGGCATACCTCTGCTCAAGATATTTGCAAAAGGAAAGTATCTTAACTGCCTATTACTTTGGTGTCTTAAGGGGGAAAAGAATGTATTACCTTATATAATTATACAGAGCTACTCAGAATTTACAAAAATTCATACAGATCTCTAAGGTTGGGTCCAGAATCTCCTGAGCAAGTCAGTGGAGAAGAGCAAACCGTTTTTACCTAACTAGCAAGAGGGGGCCATGCTGTGTGTTTCCAAATGCCAGCTCATCTTCCAATTCCTGTGCACTCATTATCACTATTTCCTGGCCTCTCTTGGAGCCAGAATGAGGCCATGTCATTGGGTTTGACATGGTAGGTGATGGGAGGTGACCGTGCCTGGCCACACAACCTCTGTGTCATTGTCTTGGTTGGTTTTATATGTCACCTTGACTGGGCCACAAGGCACCCAGATATTTGTTTGAGCATGATTCTGGGTGTGTCTGTGAGGATATTTCTGGGTGAGATTGACATTTGAATCAGTAGACTGAGTAGAGCAGATCGCCCTCCCCAATGAGGGTGGGCCTCATCCAATCTGTTGAAGACCTGGATAGAAAATGAGCCTGGGTGAGAGGGAACCCTTCCTGTCTCACTGCTGAGCTGGGACATTGGTCTTTTTCCTGCTTTCAGACTGAAACTGAAACACTGGCTTCAACAGGAGCCAATGTTTTATTGGTTCCATAGAAGACATATACATCTTCTGTTGGTTTTATTTCTCTGGAGGATAACACAGTCATCATCCATGCTCTCCTCTCCCTGCCTTTGGAGGCTGTGTGGTCATGCATTTGATGAGAGCGAAGAACACGGTCTAGTCACTGTTGAGGGAGAGCTGCCTGACCCCATCAGACTTGATGAGGATGGGAAACCAGCCTTTACTGTATTATACTACTGAGATTTTGGGATTTCTATAGCAGCTGGTGTTAATTCCATAACACACCCCCCTCAGAAGGGAAAGAAATACCAGTTAACGTAAGGAAATGGGAAAGAGACTTTTGAGAAGCCAAGTCACCCAGGTCAGGAACCTTCTGAGAATGTTCTAACAAGAGTAGATCCAACTTTGGCTCCAATCCCCAGAATATCTTGTGTACAGGGATTTCACTCCTTCACCCCACAGCTGTATCTGTTGCTACAGGGTCCAAACTGCTGGGCTGAGGGAGCAAGGGCTGGGGGGAGGGGGTGTCTCAGCTGGGCTGGCAGAGAACATGTAAACAAATTACACAGTACAATAACCATTATGGATAGAAAGAACAAGATGAGAGAATACCAAGAGAGTAGCAGGGAGGGCTATGAAGATGTGTGTGTGTGTGAGGTGGTGGTGGTGGGGGGGGAAGCCTCTTTGAGTAAGGAATATTTAAATGAAGATCTTTAAAATGAGAAGAAACCAGCCAAGCCAAGAATGGGAGCAAGGATATTCTAGTTAGAGAAAACAGCCCATACAAAGGCCTTGAGGCAGGGTGGGGGCTTTGAGTGCTCTGGGAGCTGAAACAGACCAGTGCAGCTGAAGCACAGGGCACAAGGCAAGGGCATGTGGCACAGATGCAGTCAGGGGCAGGAAATAGCCAGTTGGAGTGGGCAGAGCAAAGTAAGGACTGATGACTTTAATTTAAGGGACTGAAAAGTGATCAGAAGGATTTCTTTCTTTTTTGAAGAGTCTCGCTCTGTCACCCAGGCTGGAGAGCAGTGGTGCGATCTCGGCTCACAATCAGGATTTTAAGTCAATCAGGGATGTGACATGATTTGCATGCTGAAGGATCACTCTGGCTGTTGTGTGAATAATGGACTGGCAGGAGAGAGGGAAAAAATGCGGGGGGACCATTTAGGAGGCCAAGGCAGTGGTCCAGGAGAGAGACGGGTGGTGACTGTGGAGATGAAGAGGAAGGGACGGGGCTGGGAAATAGTTTGTATGGGGTGGGGAGAAAAGAGAGTGTCAGGAATGACTCCCGTGTTCCTGACTTGATCCTCTTGCATAATATGGTGTGATTTCCTGTGATGAAGCAGGCTGGGAGGGAAGGTCCAGGGACCCCACACAACCTTGAGGTCCCATCTTTGTCTTGATGATAACCCCGTGACCCTCCCAAGGCGTTTGATTTGAAATGTAATTTGGGATCACTTTCTTGGCCTCCTCAAGTGAATGAGATTTGACGATGATTTCTAAACTGTGGCATTCTTGTTATTAAAAACCCTCCTCTAAGGAAGCAGAATAGATGCAAGTCTTTATCATCCGGGTCCCCGTCTTCCCAAGTTTCCTGGGGTTGGACTGTGTCCGGCGGGCCACTCCAGCAGCAGGAGGCAGACACAGAGCCTCTCCTACTGCATCCCTTCACCATTTCCACCCCACAGCACAGGCTGTGCCCTCTCCAAATGGGGGACTGTGCTTCACATGCAGGAAGGGGAGAAGCCACTGCATCCTGAAAGAACATGAATAAATATAACTTGTTTTCTGTTTAATTATCCAGTCTCCTGAGAATGCTCAGTCATGGCTGTGTTTTGTAAACAGGCATCTGCAGACCATTTTGAACAATTTACATCAGTGTATTTGTTTTTGATTCCAATTTCCCGAGTGTGCCACGGTGCTGATGAACTCCTGATGAGGGGTTCCTGTGCCAGCTATCAGCTCTGCTGCTCCCAGGGACCACGGAGCTCCTGCTGCCTTCTTTTTGTAAAGGAAACATTGCTCACAGCCTCCCAGCCCCTCTCTAAGCACGGCTCCCAGGGACCTCCACCCTCTACCTCCTGGTCCAGGAGGAGCCGTGATCAGACTCTTCCTCACTATGGAAGACTCCTGGTATCCTGGTTTCAGGGCTCACCTGAGAAGCTCTTACAGCTTGTTTGCTGAATATTTAGTAACTTGGGTAGGGAGTTCAGCTGAGCCCAACTGTTGGAAGGGCAGGGGCACTGGCCCCTGATGGCCTGGTTTGGACTTTGGCAGAGGGGTTCAGGAGCAGAGTTTGGAAAACCCTCATCCCTCTCCAACTGATGACACTGCGGGCACGAGCAGAAAGCGGAAACGTGGAGTAAGGAAGCCCTCTGAGTGCAGTGGTAAGAAAGGAGGCTGGAGATGTTGGGAGCAGGGCTGGCGGGGCCTGTGGTCTGGTGAGGAGTCTATGTTTGATTTTCTTACAAACTGTTGTAGGATTCTATGCAGGATACTAAAATGGTCTGATTTACACCTTTAAAGACCACCTGTGTATTGGTGGAGATGGTCTTCAGCTGCATTAACAGAAAATCCTGACTGGAAATGGGGCTGGCTAATTCGGGAAATTTGACTATCTCCATCACGAGAAGGCCCCAGTGCATGTTTTCTGGGCAGGTTAATTCCATGGTTCCAGAATGTGACCAAAGCCTCAGGCTCTCTCTTTTCTGCCCTGCAGTCCTTAGTACGCTGCCTTGATGCCCGTCGGGGTTACCGGGAGGCCTACAAACAGTTGGAGGCATCACATGTAGGTACACATCTGGTGGAGAGGATGTGAGTTTTAAGAACTATAAACAAAAATAAAATCCTAAGATACCCACCAAATGAATGGACCGCCTCTTAGCCAAGAGGACCCCAGAAAACTCTTAAAAACTGAGTTCCCAGCCATGCAGGGAACAAAGGTTGGATATGCCTTGTTATATCCACTCTGTTTTGCAGTTTAGACACAACAATGGACCAGCATTCATGTTAAAACAGAGCTCATGAGAGTGACAGGCCAGGCGCGGTGCTCATGCCTGGAATCCCAGCACTTTGGGAGGCCGAGGTGGGTGGATCATTGAGGTCAGGAGTTTGAGACCAGCCTGGCCAACATGGTGAAACTTCATCTCTACTAAAAATACAAAAATTAGCTGGACGTGGTAGCACATACCTGTAATCCTAGCACTTTGGGAGGCTGAGGCAGGCGGACCACTTGAGCTCAGGAGTTCAAGGCCTGCCTGGGCAGCATGACGAAACTCCACCTCTACAAAAAATACAAATAATTAACCGGGCATGGTGGTGAGTGCCTGTAGTCCGAGACTACTCAGGAGGCTGAGGTGGGAGGATTGCTTGGGCCCAGAAGGTGCAGGTTGTAGTGAGCTGAGATTGCACCACTGGACTCCAACCTGGGCAACAGCAGAGTGAGACCCAGTCTCAAAAAAGAAAACAAAAAAACAAAAATAAACCAGTGCCAGAACAGACTCTTTGTGGTAATAAAATACCAAATTATAAATGGGACACAAAGCCATGCCAGGCAAGGGTTAAGTCTCGCACCCCATGTTTGAATAAACTGCGCTCTACCTGCCACAAGGCTTTTCCTTTCCTCTAGTGGCTAAACAAGCACTGGCCTTGAGATAAGCAATTCTGGAACAACTGCAGCTCCCCCGGAGGCCGACTCACTGCCCCAGCCCCTGTTCTGCAAGTCACAACTACAGCTGCAACTGGACACGAGACTGATTTCAGTAACCTTCTCCTGATAAGAAGACCACTGACCCTGGACTGATCCTGGCTGGTTTACACAGGCTGCACACTTGAGTGCCTTCGCATCCTGAAAAGACCTTTTCACCTATAGAGCCTAATTGTAATAGAGTTAAATGTTAATTTTCCACCCCAAAGTGAAAATGGGTCATATGTTACATGCATGTTTGTATATACATACACATGCACCAGGACCACCTTCCTAAATATCCACAGCTCCTCCCGTAACCTGTAGAATATATCTACTTGGCCAATCACATTCAGCATAAAGCTCCAACCCCAACCCCTTCTCCTTCCAAGCGCCTGTCTCTGGTCTTTTCTGCAGGCTGCACTGCCCAGTCTGCGGGATGGCCACCTTGCAGGCTGTATCCTTTATAAGAAAGAAAGTCTCCTTTTCTAAATTGACACTTGTGTGATTTTTTTTAAGTTAACAAAACAAAGAAACTTCTCCAAAAACTCCCCAGCCGACTTCCCCTCAGGTTCATTGGCCAGATCTGTGTCACATCACTCCTAAACAACTGTGGAAAAACCATCCTGACTGGCACCAGGACGTTGGTGGCTGTGGGGAGAGGTGGGCAAACAGGTTCTGTCAGGAAGGAGGGAGGGGTGAGGGTGTTGGGACAGCACTCTGTTGGTTTGGGTGTTGGGGGGTGGATGATAGAGGAGGCTGCCACCCAGGCATGGCACTCCGGACCGAGCATGGCTCTGAGAGCAGGTGCCGGGGGGGACTGATTGGGCCACCTGCTGGAAGAGGGGCCAACAGGCTTGACTGGATGGGGAGATTGAGGGAAAGGGAGGAATCCAGAATGAATACTGGGTTTTTGACCTGAAAAACTGTGTGGGTGATGGTTCCATTTGCTGAAAGACTGAGGGTTAGGATAGACATTTCAGCTGAGATGCAGGGTTCTGTCTTTAACCATGGGAGGTGGGCTGAGGGGGTAATCAGTTGGATATGGGAGTTTGGGGCTCAGGAGACTGGCCTAGGCTAGGCATGCAAACTTGAAATTCACTGATGCATAATACTTAGAAACACAGGATCACATGAGATCCCTGGGGAGAGAGTGTGGAGTGAGGAGAGATCTAAGGGTGCAGTTTCTGGGACCCCCAGTGTTTAGAGGTGAGCGGATGGGCAGGGGCCAGTGAGGAGGGTAGTGCTGCAGAAGGAAGGGCCAAGGAGGGTGTGGGTCACCTGTGCCCAGTGTGGCCGAGAGCTCCAGGTGGATGAGGAGTGAGATTTGGCCATGGGCTTGGCAACACAGAGGTCATTTGGGGCCTCTCATGTTTCATTAAAGCCCTGGGGAGTGAAGCCATCTTTGGAATGGGTTGGACAGAGAACGGGAGGTGAGAAGGTGAAGAGGCATTCTTTAGAAGGGTTTTGTCATGACGCAGAGCAGAGAAATGGGATGGTAGACAGAAGGTCAAGGAGAGTGGGTTGTTATGTTTTTAAGGTGTTGTGTTTGTATGCTAGTGGGAGTGATCAGATAGAGAGGGAGAATTTCAGAAGAAAAGTCTCTGAGTGGGTGAGGCAGGGGCATGGAGCCTGAGTGGTGGCCCAGCCTCTGATGGGGCAGAGACCTTGTGCAGTGTGGTAGAAGGTGGGCAGAGCCTGGAGTATAATGGGCATGTGGGAAACTGGACCCAATGGTGGAAAGATTGGGTAAAACCCATTTGGTATACATTAGTGCTTCTCAACACAAAGCAAGTTTTCTCAAGAGACATTTGGTAAAGACTGGAGGTATTTTTGGTTGTCGCAACTTGGGGAGGGGGTGGTTTCTTACTGGCATCTGGTGGACACAGCCTGAGGATGCTGTGGAATAGCCCAAAATGCACAGAACAGTCTCCATGACAAAGAATTAAACGGCTCCAAATATCAATAGTGGCACTGTTGAGAACTATGCTATATATTAATAACCACAATGCTAGCAAGGAAAATGTGGCTTGCACACCCTTAAAATAAATACTTATCTTTCGTGTGTTGGGAGTGGCTGCCCACCCACTGCCCTGCCCTAGGCAGGGGAGATCGCCTGTGTAGATACATCCCTGTCCTAACTCACCCATGTCTTGGTGGTTACACTCTGGTGAGGCCACCTGGCATTCCTCATCTGAGCTGGACAAGGCCAAACCTTGCCCAGGGGTGTGGCTATCAACTCTCCCACAGACACCAGGCTTGGCTGGCCCACCTGTTGCTCCTCTCCTGGTGGTGAAGGGTCTCAGTGCAGGCAGCTGACTGGGAGGGAGACTCAGAAGAGTGGGTGTCACCACCGTTATCATTGTGACATAAAACCAATTCCTTTGCCTTTGCCAAAACTTTTTCTCTTAGGCAGAGGCGTGGCAGCAAAGTTTTAAAGTATTGGGATGTGAGAAATCTCTTTCCCTTATGTGGGACGTTTCTCTCTCTCTTCGTCTTGGGTAGGTTCTTTAAATGATCTTTCAGTGAGAACCCTATCATGCCATGTATGCTTTGTCCAAGGACAGGTCTTGGTAAGAAAAATGCCTCCTGTTTCCTCTCCAAAGACTCCTCCGCCATCTGTCAGTTTGGAAATCTCCACATCTTTACCCATGGCAAATTGCTTCTCAGCAGTACTGATGTGGCACTTGCTTTAGGAGGCGCAGGCAGAGGCTGCCAGCTGACTGAGTGAACGGTCCATTTTAGGGATGAATGAACCAAAATCTCATCCACTCTCCCCATCTTAACAATTACAGCCAGGTGCCCTCCCACTCCTCTGAAACCACACTTTTCTCTTCATCCCCTCTGTGCTGCTTCCAGTAGGGACCTCAGCATTTGGTGGCAGCAGGTGGCCTCTTCCCTGGGAATGCTGACCATGGGGTGGGTCTGTGTGGCACCACCTCCTAGGCCCCTTCCCCCACATTGTCTTGGAGGGAGCGGGCTCCTCTGCCTGGCACTGAAGGCCTGCTAGCACCTGGTTTCCAGCCTCATCTCCCACAACTCACACTGAGCTAGACACAAGTGGAACTGCCAGCCACTCTCCTAATGTCCTGGGCCTTCCCCCATCACTGGCCACCAGGGAGGGCACCACCTCACAGAGGAGCTCAGAACTATGCAAATACGCCCAGACCGTCTCAACTCAAACTGGGCAGCCGAAAGTCAGTGTGAAAGTTCCAGGCTTTAGTGACACCTCTGCCCTGCCCTTACCCCACCCTGCCTCTGGAGGTGACACAGGTGTTGTGACTGCCCTGCACCCAGTGAGGATGCCTGTCCGGGGCCGCTGGGGCAGGGGTGGAGCAGGACACAAACCCACAAAAATAAATTTCAATGATCACAAAGGTAGGGGTGAAACTAAATGTTTGAAAAAGCATCTTTTGACAATTTGCCATGTGGTGGGCTGGATTTTGGAGAATTGGCCTGTACTCTGAATGCAGGGGAGTCACTCCCCCTCCCACTAGGGACCCACAGGCTGGTAGATGCTCCACAGGTTGCCCCTCCCCCAGCATCCCTGCAGGGCTGGTCATCCTGGACCTGATGCCACTGACAGGCCTGTCCATGTGGGGATGTGAAAGTGGAGGTCCAGAGAGGTACTGTGGCAGGACCAGCGCCCCGGGGGGGATTCCAGCTCACTTTTTTCTTCTTAGCACCCCATTTCAATGCACTCGGGTTGGAGGGAGAGGGGGACAATGATAAATTCAAGGAAAAAAATCTGGATCTCATCCTCACATAGCTAACAAGTTAGCGAAAGGTGATTTAAGACTTAGACATGGTGCCTCTGCTCATTCTCCCACAACCCACCCAGCCAGGCTAGGGAGGGGGCAGGGGAAGCCCCCCGGGAATAAGTGCTGTCGCGACTGTCCCTTGCCCCATTTATACTCCCCGGCAACAGAAGACTGATTTCTCTTGATCTTGTGTGGTCTGTTTGCGGTTGTGGTGCTGATGACTTCACTGTTAGAACTGAACAGGCTCACACAGGCAGGGCCACTGCAGGGGTCCCAGTGCCCTGGGTGGAGGGGCCACATGCACAGCCTGAGCAGAAGTCTGCATCCTAACAAATAGCTCCTGCATCATGAGGTCTACAGCCCATGTTGGGCTCAGTTTCTCTTTTGTACATTGTAAAAACCGGATCACATTCAGGTTCAAAAGCCTCAGAAGTGTTTGGGATAAAACTATCCTCTGGGTTCTTGGGAGGCAAGACTGTGGCTCCTTTATAAATATGAATCACATAAAGAAACCACACAGATACCCCATGGCTAGCACTGTCCTGCTCCCTCCTTCTCTGTCCCTGGAAACCCCAGTTTCACCCATGTACCCTGCTTTGTGCTGACATCTGGCTGCCGGGAGTGCCCTTATGAGGTGGTCCTTTCAGCCCACCCGTAACCCGAGCTGTGCCAAGAGGGCCCCTCTCAGTCTCACCTCCTCTTCTCCACTCTGGCCCATCAAGAAGGAAAGGGTTCTGAGAAACTCACTTGTGCTCAGGAAAGATCAGCTGACAGGAACCAGGTGTGTTCCCCTCCCAGGTCCTGGCTGTTTCTGGTCTCCCCCAACCTCTCCAGGCCCACCTGAGCCTTCATCTGCAGAGGTCTTGAGAAGGCTAGGGTGGTCTATCAGTCCGCTCTTGCATTGCTATAAAGAAATATCTGAGGCTGGGTAATATATAAAGAAAAAAGGCTTAGTTGGCTCACAGTTCTGCAGGCTATACAAGCATAGCACCAGCATCGTCTTGGCTTCTGGTGAGGCCTCAGCAAGCTTACGTTCATGGGGAAGGTGAAGAGGGAGTGAGAGCAAGAGAGAGAGGAGGAAGAGCCAGTCTCCTTTCAACAACCAGCTCTCCCGTGAACTGAGAACTCACTTATCACCAAGGGGGCAGTGCTTGGCCATTCATGAGAGATCCGCCCCCATGACTCAGTCACCTCCCACCCGGCCCCACCTCCAACACTGGGCATCTCATTTCAACATGAGATTTGGAGGGGACAAGCATCCAAACTATCTGCGGTGGGAAAATGATCCTGACACCAGGAAGCCTCCACTTGCCCCCAGCTCCACAGATGCTGCACAGCACGGCCTGCCTGCAGCCCAGGGGCCAGCCCAGCAGTCCCCACAAAGCCCTGGGAGCCATCGGTGGCCACTGGCTCCTTCTGTTAAATCTGGGGTGCTTCAGGAGGGCAGAGTTACTGTCTCAGATCCCAACACGGCCCTCTTGGGGAAAACAAATACGGCGTGATTGGAAAGCAGTCACCAGTGTGGAAATGTATCCATCCACGCAGCTGCTCACCATACCCTAGAGATGAGTTTCTGCTGGGAGCCAGCCCCGGGTGCCCTCTGAGAAAATCTACAGCAGTCTGACCCCTGGCATTCCCAGCTGGGCCAGCCTAGCTCTGTTGGACCTTGTCCTCTATGTCCACAGGACATCCACCCTGGGTGACTTGTCCCATCCCTCCCTTATCTCCCCTGCCAGTTCCACCTTCCCAGGCTCAGCCTCATCATCCTTCCCATCCCTCCTTCATCTCCCCAACCAGTTCCGCCTTCCCAGACCCAGCCTCATCATCCTTTCTGGCTCCTTCAGGTCCTGCCCTCCAGTCCTTGAGTCCGAGCACCTTCTGCTTCCCAAGCCTTTCAGCTTGGCCTCTCCTCCACTCCCATAGCCACAGGCAGAGGCTCTCCAAAGGGCTCCTGCTTGCAGGCCATGTCCTGGACATGCACCCTGACACCTGGGACAGCCTGGAGACCTCAAGTGTGAGCTGGCTTAGCACCTTCTTGAGTCTTCCCTGGCAGCCCCTCACTCACACCTTCCTCTTGCACCTCGTGTTGGGATCACAGCCTATCAGGGTGCCCTGACCTGGGTTTTGTGCCACATTCTGTGGAGGTCAGGTCAATGGGACACTCTGTGGGGAGGCGTCAGCTGAGAAAGCAGCACCTGGTGGGGAGGGTGGGGTGAGGGGTAGGTGTGGTTGAGTGGCAGGAACAATCTCTGCCTGGCTTCCACACCTCCTCAGTGCCTTGCACGGGGCCTGGTGCTCAGCCGACCCCAACAGACATTAGCTGAGTGAAGGAGCCATGCTTGCCAACTGGAGAGGAGGAGAAAAACGGGTACTGTATACACTGAAGGGCAAAGGAAGGCTGAGGAGCAGTGAGGGTCTCAAGGTGCTTGAGCCATGGCAGGCAGCAGGGAGAGGGGCAGGGGTCCTGGCACCCTGGTTTTCCAGGCCCCACAGCAGGCACCTCACACCCCCAGCCATGAGGTACACTTGTGGGTGAGGGGAAGGCCTCAGGGGCTACACAGATGACACACAGGGGCTGCACTGAGCTCAGCTGATGCACCAGGCGTGCCGCTCAGCACTGAGGTGGGGGCCTTTCCCAGGGGCCTCATTTTGCTGTGCTGAGCGGTTGAGACTTTACAGCCTACCACCCACATGATGGGGGATTGTCGAATGGCTCCAACCAAAATGTACTCTCTCTAGAGGCTGGTGGCAGCCCTACAAGTCCTGGTCATCTTGTCTCCACCCAGGCCCACAATGGAGTGCCTGAGCCCTCGCTAAGTGTGAGCGCACCATGACTACACAGCTGGCAGCCCCAATCCCACTGCCTGAGCCCAAGCACTCCCATGATTCCCTCTCTGGACACCGTGAGCCCAGCCAGCACTGGCCAGACAGCTCTGTGCATGCAGAGAGCAGAGCCCAGGTGTGGGGGCCCCTGTGGGCAAACCCAGGGTACACAGACCACAGCACGCACACCCAGCACGGCTGCTGATTATTTTCAAGGTCCTGACCTTGGGAGCTGAAAATGAGTTTCCTTTCTCCTGGCAGCTTCTACAGACGGATTAGGAAGTTGTGGGCAGAACAGCTTTGTGCTGTCCTGAAACAACACTCTGGTTTAATGAGCTCCCTGTACACGCAGGGCAGTTGTCAGTGAAATCTGCCTATTAAAATGCATGTGGTTCAGAAGGAGGCTTGGCTCTCTCCCGGCTGAGGCCAAGGCTATGCCCGGCTCCTGCCTCTCCACCCTTCCCCAGGGCTGCTGTCCCCATGGGCTCGGAGAGAAGGCGGTGAGTCAGGAACGCTGTGGAGCAAATCACTGCATGTCAGCAGAACCTGGGCTTCAGGATGCCTCTGTACCTCTGTGAGAGGCAGGTGAGGCAGCTGCCTAGATCTGCCCAGTCCCTCACTGACTAAGGAGTGGGGGAGTCTGTGGCAGCAGATGGTAAAGGACACCTGTGTCTCCACACCTGTCCTCTGCTTGCCTGGTGTCCCGGGAGCTGGGAAAGCTGGATCAGGCCTAGGACCCCCTCTTGGTCAGCCTGCAGCAGCTGACGCAGCCTCTGCTGCCCTGCTCAGAGGGAAGCCTGGGCAGCGGAGGTCTGGAGCAGTGACCACAGCTTCCCCTTTGTCCCTGGCTCCTCACTCGGTGTCCTCAGCTTTGGGAGGGTCCTGACGTTTCTGGATCACCCCCATGGGAACCAGAAAGGGATGTGTGTGCCGCTGCCCCCAGTGCCTTCTGAGAGCACAGAGGTCCCCACAATCACACAGGTGGAGGGTCTGACCTGCCAGCTGGGCAGGGTGGGCTCCTGTGCTGTGTCTCCGCACCTGGAGTCTTCCTGATCCCATGTCTCAGAACCACTTTTCCCAGGAGGAGGAACAGTAGTAGGAAAAACTGGGTGATGTTGATTCAGCAGGTTCTGGGGATAGGGGAAGAAAAGGCAGGAGATGGGGTCTGGGAGGAGGAGGTGCAGGATTCTGGTGGGGGGTGGTGAGGAGGCGGGCAGAGGACACATCCCGCACCTGCCGCCTGAAAGCTGCAGACTGTGTTTTCATGGCGCTGTGAGGGCCTCTCCCTGAGCCCTGGCTTAGGAGGGCCCCGGGACCCATGAGAGGGCCCGGGGCTGGGGTTAAACAGGCAGGGGCAATAAAGACAACCCATTTTTCACAAAGCACACTCGTATCCACAGCTGCATAAGCCCCACAAGGAGGCTGGGTGAGGAGCATCTGCCCATCTCACAGATGAAGAGGCTGAGGCTGAATGAGGTGAAGCAATTTGCCCCAGGTCTCAAGTGGATCCTTTCCCCTGATGCCCAGGCTGGTCAGAGCAAGGGAAGCACCATGGCCACAGTGGTCCTGCAGTGCCCTTGCTAAAGCGGGGACTTGGTGTTGCTCTCCTGCCAGTGGATACCTGAGTCCATCGCTGAAGATCTGTTTCAGAAACTGAGACACACCTGGGAAGGAACCGCCTGCCATGCTGTCAGTCATTAACACACAGGCAGAAGAGCCTGCTAGATAGGTTCCAAATCGGGGAAGTGTGGTTTGCTGGGGGCAGAGGTCAGGGTCCAGAGAACAGGAGGAAGGTCATGAGACACAGGAGGCAAACTCTTCCGACCTCCACATTTCACTGGCTTGGCTGGGGCAAGAAGGGCTGTGTTTAGAAGGCACGTGAGCCACACATTCAGGCTGGGCAGAAATGAACAGTATCACTGAGGAGCTGTGTCTGCCACTGACTCTGGAGGAATTTGCTTTCACTAGCATCAGCCATCTAACCGAAATTTTACCTTAAAAATGCCAAAACTAATGGGCTCAAATAAAGTGTTAGCTATTATGTAGTAGTTTCTAAAAAACCCAGCTGGTCACAACTCAAGCTTTTAAAGGGAGTTCACTTGGAAAACCTAGGTGCCAGAGACATCACGTAATCAGAACAGAACTGATAAACCCACTCAATAGGCTTTAGCACGAGCACCGTTTTCACCAAGAGTGGAGGCTGGATTCCTCTTCCTGGGAGCTTCCTCTGTTGTCGCCCAAGCTCCCAGATCATCAGGTTACAGCACAGAACACTTTGGGTCTGGTCAACTTTGGTCTGTGCCTTCTCACACCACATGATGGAGAATTTTATGCTGACTCCCAGGGCTCCAATGCCCCCCGACCTGTGTGCTGTCCCCTACTTTGAGTGAGACAAGTCACTACCCCCCTACATTGGCGTTGTTTGAAAAGTTGGGCTAATGTGCATTTGAGTTCCTGGGTGACTGAGGAGTCCTGGGGAGCTCTGAGGCCTTTGCAGGTCAAATGGGAGGTGGTGGAGGCCCGGCTCATTTGTCTTGGTAGCCCGGCTTCTGCAGGAACACATTCTAAGTGCAAACCTCAGCTGCCTTCCTGCTCATCCCGTGACAGGGAGGAGGGAGTGGGCTGTTTCATTTTTCCTAACTTCGGAAACAATAAGACATTTTTCCTAACTCCGGAAACAATAAGACATGGAGACAAGAGCCGGTCACTTTTGGAAGAGTTGCCAGGCACCTGCAGAATCAGGCCCCTCAGGAAGCCTCCAGTGAAGGTATCCAATGGTATACTTGCACAGATGTGCAAAGACATCTGTGACCAAAGACGCCAATTGCAATATTATCTAGTGAAAAACTAAGAACAACCTGAATATCCATCATCAGGGGATTGGTTATTATGTTTTGGTTTCAAATAGAATTTGAAAGAGCCAGGCAAATCTATTTGTACTGACCTGAAATGGTTTTAAATGAGAAAAGCAAGTTGCAAAACAATGTGTGGAGTCTGATCCCAGTCACAAAAATACCTGTGTGGTGTTTGTACATGCAGAAAAGAAAGCCTGCGTGGGTCCAAGCAAATTGCCAATGGAATTTATCCATGGGGTGTGAGACGGGGGATAAGAGAGCAGTGGGATTTGGGAGGGATTATCTTTCAACTTCTTATGTGCAGTAATGTACAATTAGCATGTATTACTTTGAAACAAAATATATTCCAAAAGAAAGGAAAGAAAGCCCTGAGGAACATCCCTGTCTCAGGGTCTAACGACAGCCACACAGAGGCAGCTGGGCTTGAAGGGTATGTTCTTAGGAACTCATGCTCACTTAGGTCCTGGGGTTTTTCAATCAGCCCAATGCTCTGGCCCAAGCCCTCAATAGAGGTGGTCCTTTGCCTGCTCCATGTAAGGGGTGCTGGAACTGTTAATCCCATTTGCCTTTGAGCTCACTTTGGTTGGGGTCTGGAAAGTTCTACCAGGCACATCGGTGTGTCCTCTCTCATCTCACTGGGTTGCTGACTGCAGACTTCACTGCAGCTCGGACCCTTATGAATATGGGTTTGGTGAACACTGTGCTTGTAAAGCTTAGAGAGGAGGTCTCGAATTTGACAGCATCTGTTGCTGCCTACCCAGTTCCGACAGACGCCTCCATGCCCACACACCTGCTCTGCTTCTCTCTCTCCTTTCCTCTCCAGTTTCTTTAATTCAGGTCAACCTTACCTGGTAGCCCCTAACTCAATAAAGTATGTGTGCCTAACATGGCCCTTCCTGCAGGGTTCCACTTCATTATCTCCATAATCCAACCTGGGACTGGGTAAGAAGAGCACAGCCACTCTCCAAGTGATTTAACGAGATGCTTTAATGATGTATTGAAAATGAACATTGACCCCAGGTAAGAGGTGCTAAACTGATACTTTAAAAGCACACCATCCATTTCACTCTGATGGACTCTCCTCCTTAAATCACCGTGTTGTCATTTTTACGATGCAGATCTAGCTATTGAGGCTACAGGACTGTGAAATGTCATATAAAAAAGCCAATAAGAAAAAAATAAAATTAAGTTGCGGGGAGTGTGCATTAGCATTTCAAAAATATTCTGTTGCATTATGCTATTATTCTCTCTCTGTCAAGGGGCACTGGGATCCTGTCCTCCCCATAAAGAGACTGTGCCACAGAATGTATTAGCGCTCCATTCCTGAAACGGCGTGGCAGCTGAAGGGCATAGTTACAATAATGGCAAAATACATTCTGGACTAAATTTGATAGGACGTGGGGGCAGTCCGCCTCCTCTGATGACAAAGTCCTGATTGCTTCTCTCCTTGTTGGCTCACTCCTGTGGCTTTCAAAGTTTTGACAAATGAATGTTTTCAGCATTTCTGCCCTGCAGGAAAGTGAGGAATGAGATCTGCTGAGGTGAGGGTCTGACTCTTGCATTTCAGATGACAATGTGGGGGCTAGGATTTTGTAAAGTGCAGGTCACCCCCACTCTATGCTCTTCTGCCCCACAGCTGTATGATTACCCCAACATTTTCCAAGGCCCAGAACTACTCCAACTGCTGGGTCTAGGGTTGCATAGTCATGACCCACTGTGCCATCTAGAAAGGACGAGTTTAATAACTCACAATGGGCCTTGGTCTTCAGGACTGGAAGCCTTTGAAAAACTTTACTCCCATCCTTGGAGCTCAAACATTTGGCTCTCTGAGGTGAATCTTCCCTTGTAACTTGGAGTTCAGTTAGAGCTGCTTCCTGAGCTTGCCTTCCAGGCCTGAGTTGGGCCAGACAGAGGGAAGTGGGTGCAGTGGGAAGAGGCTCTGCTAACCCTTGCCCGCCTTGAAGGGCCCTCTCAGTCTCCTGGGTAACTGTGGGAATGTGATTCCTTTCGATGGCTCTTAATTTGCCCAATTGGGGAAGATGAATCTAGTGCCCCTGGTAGGTGATTACATTAAGCCATTGAGACAATTGCAGTGCTTTATCTGGGACTTTTCAGAAAGCTGACTTGTTCTTTAGGAGCCATCGGCTTAATGGAATTCCACTGTGTTATTTTCCAATGTGATGTGCTGCAAGATGGGTTTGGTCAGCACTTTGGTTTGGGGAATATATTTTCATTTGAGAAGATGCCTCTGCTGGGCTTCTTGTGGCATTGGTTTTGGAAGCACAGATTCTCAGCCCAGCCGAGGGAAGGCCACGACGACACATACAGGGTGCAGAGAGCACAGACCTGATATAAACTTCCTGCCAGGAGTGGTTAGGTTTCCCGCCCCCCACCGCCCCACCATCAAGCCCAGCTAGTGAGATTCTGTTCTGAATTGAATTTTAGCCTTAATGAGATACCAAGTCCTTTCTGTTCTCAGTAACGGAGACCTTGAGAGTTTTTATTAGAGAGGGAGCGAGACAAAACTTTTCACTGTTTTCATGTTCCTAATAACAGCCTAAGTCGTAACCTGAATTTTTATGTAACTAATTATGACTGTGACTTGGGTATGAAAGATTTATACAATCAGAAAAGAAATTACCTGGGTTATCTCTGAGCAGGCGGGGGATGAATCGTGTAAGGAAGTTAATCAGTTTTCTAGGTCATACAAAAGGCACCTGCACGGTGCTGGGTGGCATGGCCAGTGGCAGAGGGAGGGAGGGATGCAGGGGATGCCTTCCTGAGACCTCAACGGAGCTGCTTTTCCTCCTCCACCCTGAAGAGCAGCCAGCTTTGACAGGGGGCGGGCTTCGGAATTGATACTTTCTCCCAACATGACTTTCCTACCCCCTGCTTCCTAAGACCGACGCACGGGACTCAACAGTCCCAGGGAAATTAAAACACAGTGAGGTGAGTGGGTTAATGGGAAACAGGAGACATCTCAACAAGGGGAATGCACCAGGAATGTCAATTCCTACAATCAGAGCGGAAGCCAGAATTCTATTAATTTTTGCGCCTTAAAGTTTCATTTCAGTTAAAAACAGGGACTGAAAATTAATGACACAGCCATTTCTCGAAGCTCACAACCAGAGGAATGAGTGTTTGCCAAGAAGCAATAGCTCTTGTAACACTTACACTCACTGCATTCTTAACGCATTGTTTATCTGTGGAAAAAGCAGTTTGCCCAGCGTGGCGGTAAGGAGGGCATGATGGAAAGCCAGCGTGGAGGGAGAGAGGAGGCACACGCGTGCAGGGCCGTGATGTGCATTTAGTTACACGACGGCTTCTGGAAGCCCACAACTGATTAATATACACGGGCTTGTTCATTTACTCAGCATTATGTTTAATCATTTAATTTCACAAGAGTTTTTAGATCTTTTAATCATCCTAATATTCTTCTTATTGCAACATATTACTAAGCTGTTAGTTCAATTCAATTAAAAAGTGTCATCCAAAAGTAATTTATTCCATATGCGTCGTTAAGTGGATACCCCAGATATGTCTGCGTTTTAAAGGAATAATAACTCTTCCGATTTTATTAGTCTGTAAATGAGTGCGCTGTGTTAGCACTAAAGGCAGCATCTCGAGTGGTGAATGTTCGTAGGCATTGATGTGGCAACAGATCTATAACTGTTTCTCTGGATTTTGTACTAAAACTCAGAAGATGAAAACTCGGGCCATCTGTTAGGACTTGTAATTCTCAGGTGGCCCCTGACACCCAGTTTGACTTTCTGATGCTGATAATATTTGTCATAGAACAGCGCTTCAGTTCCCCTTCTGGGAGCTTCTTGCCCAGGTTTCCCATCCCCTGCAGGAGCAGGACGGATTGGGCCATCAAGGGCCAGAGTTGCATGTGCTAGGGGCCAGCGCTGGGCGTGGGGAGAGGTTAGTGCCTTATTACCGTTCTGACCTTTCTGTTTGACTCCTGTGATACTTCCTCTGTTCTCTCCAGAGAAGTGCTGTCCAATGGTATGGCAATGCAAGCCACATATGTGATTTACATTTCTTGTAGCCACGTAAAAAGAAGAAACAGCTGATAGTAATGTAATAATATCTAAACTATTATTTTAACATAAAATCAATGTAAACTTAGTTAATGAGACATTTACCTTCATTTTTCACAGAAGGCTTTAAAATCTGGTGTGTATTTTATACTTACATCTCAGTTTGGACCAGCCTAATTTCAGGTGCTCAGCAGCCACACATAGCTAGGACTTGTAACATAGCCATGTTGGAGACTCAGCTCTAGAGTCCTCAGGCCTGGGGCCCTGTGTGGCCTGTGGCTGTGGCTTACCTGGGCCTGTGGCTCCTCTTAATGGAGGAGGGAACTACTTGGGGTCAGGGTTACCTGGGGGATCTTCCTGAAGAAGTTGGCAGCCCTGTACTTGGAGGTTCTCCCAAGAGGTACAGAAGAGTGGATACTGGCTACTGATGACTTCTGAGGTTTGTCTTACCCTGAGGTTGCAGGAACCCAGCAGGCCCCAGACTGGTGGAAAGAAATAGCTATAAAGATGCTTGTGACCATGTATCCGTGTTCACAGACCTTTGCGTAGCTGAAGGGAAACCTAGTTTTGCAGGTAGCGGAAGGAGTAACCCACTCCAGGGACAACAGGGAGCTCTGCCCAGGGAGGGTCCATATCCACCTTTCACTCCACCGTCCTTCCCCCAGGCATGAGTCAGGGCATGCAGGAGGTGCTGACACACAGGGGAGGTCCCTTCTGCGCCTCCAGCAGGGGACTAGCCTGATTACTGAGCTCAGAGAGTCAGCTTTGTCCTTAGCCTGCTGCGTCCCACAAGGAAAGATTTACTCTCCTTGGGGAACAAAGTCTTCCATGATGAAGACATTTGGGATATTAATGCCTGCACTTTGAGGCCTAAGTGTTCATTTTTCTTCGGCAAACTCTCAACACGGCCAGGGCGGTGGCTGGGGCTGATGGAGTCGCTTGCAGAGAAGTCCTCCAGGCAGGCAGGGATGTTATTTAATACTTGAGTCTGGTGACAGCAGTCAAAGGTGGTTCCCATTTCCTGGAACGTTAAGCAGTTAATCCCCTGGGCCTGTGTCCTATTTGGGCCAGCACAGGAGCCGTGAGAAGTCAGGGACAAATAGAGAGACCTTGCAAAATCTTAATACCCTTCTCTACTTTTGCAAAGTGCCATGCTTATTAATATCTCGTTCTCAGAAAAAGGGCAATCTGTGCTTTTTTTTTTTTTTGAGAATAGCAATAAAAAAGGAAAATTAAATTAGCAACTCTGTCTGAGCTTCTCATCCATTCAAGTGTCTTCAACTTCATAACCTGTTAACTTAAACTCTGACCACCTATTTAAGAGGTTTCAAGAAGATACCAGCATTCTGCCTGGCCCCATTGGAATGTCAGCCTAAGAGACACAGGTCTGAAGCCTGGGGGGCTGGTCCTGAGTGAGAGGGCTCTGGTGGGGTGGTGTGCTCAGCCTGCCCATGTGACCCAGAAAGCTAATCCTTCCGTCAACACGGGCGGTCCTCGCTCCAAAGCACACACTCAACTCCAAGAATTAGTCAAATACAATTACACACATGAAGTGGCCTCTCCAACCCCTCTTAAATAATGGGGAGATAAAACTGTCTTCAGAGCAAAACATCACAAAGAAACTGCACTTAGTAATTAGGACAAGGTAGCAGTAATAGCTGCTAACAGTTATTTGGTGCCAACTGTATACCTTCCATGCATAGGACCTGCTACATAATTTACAGGGCCTTGTGTAATATAAAAACACAGTTCCCTTTGTTTAAAAAATTTTAAGAATTTAGGCTGGACACAGTGGCTCATGCCTGTAATCCCACCACTTTAGGAGGCCGAGGCAGGTGGATCACTTGAGGTCAGCAGTTTGAGACCAGCCTGGCCAACATGGTAAAACCCTGTCTCTACTAAAAATAAAAAAAAAATTGCTGGGCTTGGTGGTACACACTTGTAATCACAGGTACTCGGGAGGCTGAGACAGGAGAATCACTTGAACCCGGGAAATGGAGGTTGCAACGAGCTGAGATTGTATCACTGCACTCCAGCCTGGGTGACCAAGGGAGACTGTCTTAAAAAAAAAATTATAAGAATTTCAAGATGTGGCCAGGCACAGTGGATCATGCCTGTAATCCCAGCACTTTGGGAGGCCCAGGCAGGCAGATCATCTGAGGTCAGGAGTTCGAGACCAGCCTGACTAACATGGTGAAACCCTGTCTCTACTAAAAATACAGAAATTAGCTGGGTGTGGTGGCGGGTGCCTGTAATCCCAGCTACTTGGGAGGCTGAGGCAGGAGAATCACTTGAACCTATAAGGCGGAGGTTCCAGTGAGCCAAGATCGTGCCACTGCACTCCAGCCTGGGCAACAAGAACAAAACTCTCTCTTAAAAAAAAAAAAAAAAAAAAAGAATTTCAAGATATCAACAGCAGAGCATTAAAGCAAGCATAGGCCCCTTCTGAGTGTGGACCGCTGTGTGACTACACATGTCTCAAGCCAGGAGGCTGCATTGCATCAACTGGTTTAATTCTCACAACCAAACACATACGAATACTCTCTCCATTTCACAGATGAGCAAACCAAGGCTTAAAGAGCTAAGGAGACTGTGGGAATGAAGGTTTTGAAGTGGGCTCAGTGGAGAAAGAAGCAGTGGGAGAGCTGAGTCATTAGGCAGCACATGGCAAGTTAGCAGAAAACCCCGGAGAACAGCAGCAGGCTGCCCCAGAGTCAGCCGTGAGCGCTGATTTAGTTTCAGGAAAACAATAACACTGTCCCATTAAATTAATGTTGTTAATTTGAAGTTTATTGGTTTTGCAGTTTGCTTTTATTTCATTTATAAATTTGTTTTAGCTTTATGGCTGTGAGAGAGCTCTCCACATAAGAAACGTGTACCTGGTTTTATGTTTGTACATATTTAAGTAACATTATACTAAATATAACTCAAGTCAACAGAGAGCAATCACAGTGTTTCCCCTTCAAGTGGGGTCTGCACATTCCTCAAGGAGGGAAATACATCTCTTGTCCCCCAGGGTGGAAGCCATAGAGGGTGCTCACAACCCTGTCCTCAGCTGGCTGCCAGCAGGGCTGTCCTGGCTGGCTTGGGGCCTGTGCTGGATCCCAGTGGAGAGGGAGGGCATGCGTAGCTGGCTCCTCTGAGCAGGTGGCTGTCTACAGGCTGGGGATGGCAAGGCCCCAGAAGGCCTGTCTGGCCCTGGCCTCCCTCCTGGCTGTTGCCCTACATTCCTTTGCCTTGGCCCAGGGAGCCCTTAGCCTTATGGCAAATTCTTGAAGAGTGTCCCTGACCCAAAGGCAGGTAGGGCCCTGTAGGAACACCCAGGGGCTGAAGGCCATGGTGGGGGAAATAGTAATGACCCCTCAAGACTGTGTCCTAAGCTGGCCCTGAATGGGTACCTTGGGGCCAAAGGCCATCCCTCCCCACTCCCCACCATGGTTAAGTGTCTACTCTTTCTTATAACAGGAGCATGTTCAAAACCAGGCATCAATATCTTGTTACTCTGTGCATATTCTCCACCAGCAATTTGATGCCAAGAGATAGATTTCCGATAGAAATGCATACCAAAGACTTGCACAAGAACATTCGTGGGACCATTATTTATAATTTTCCCAAACTGGAAACATCCCGGTACATGAAGCCAGGTGGTATATTCTTACAACAGAATATTATCATCAATGAAAAGGAACAAACTCTTGCTATAGATGAAGTGACAATAGGCAAATCTCACAGACATAGTTTGAAGCAAGCAGCCAGGCACACAGAGGTCATTCTGTATGAGTCCATTGACATAAAGTTCAAACATAGGCAAAATTACTCTGTGGTATTAGAAAGACAGGATAATAGGCTGGGAGTGGTGGCTCACGCCTATAATTCCAGCACTTTGGGAGGCCAAGGTGGGTGGATCACCTGAGGTCAGGTCAGGTGACCTCAGCCTGGCCAACATGGCGAAACCCCGTCTCTACTAAAAATGAAAAAATAAATTAGCCAGCTACTTGGGAGGCTGAGGCAGAATTGCCTGAACCTGAGAGGTGGAGGCTGCAGTGAGCCAAGATTGTGCCATTGCATTCCAGCCTGGGCGAAAGAGCAAAACTCGGTCTCAAAAAAAAAAAAAGAAAAGAAAAGTGGGATGATAATTGTGTCAGGTAGGAAGATGGGTACGGGTATTGGGCACGGGCAGGAAGTGGGGTGTCTGAGATGCTGGCGGTGCTGTATTTCTCATGGGGACAGTGGCTGCACAGCATGCTCTTGTCTGCTTCATTGAGCTGTGCACTTTTCTATGTATGCTACACTCTACTTACAATCTAAAAAATGACTGAAATATTATCAGAGAAAACATAGGGCTAAACAGCACATAAAATATTTACAGAGGGAAGAATATATTGCTATTCCCCATCAGCTCCCATCTCTCTGTCCCTAGGCAAGTCCTGGGAGGAGCCTGCAGGAAGGCTGGGGCCTCTTACGTCTGACTTGCCCCTTGGGGTGGCCCCTGCTGCTCTGGATAAAGCAGCCTCATGAGTGGGGCTGACTCTGGGGGATCCTGGGGCTCCAGGCTTTCTTCCCCACTGGAATGATGTAGGAGGAGGCCCTCTTCTGAACTGTTATTGGGGGTTCATGCCAGGGACACTTGGTGCTGATGTGAATTCAGCGAAATATAAAGAACAGCCAGTCCGGGGTGGGCAGGGGCCTCATAGCAAAGATGCCACACAACAAAGGGTTTCATCACCCTCTTTCCATTCCTGTGACCAGAGCTGTGTGCTCCTCTGAGCTCAGTCCCATGGCGTGGAACATGCGGCCCTCACCACAACAGCAGGAGGGTGAGCCTAATTCACAGGTGGGAAAAGTAACCCCACGGACCTTAAGAGATTTGCATGGGTGCCCCCAGGATCACCCCCAGCACATCAGAGGTGACTGGTCTCATGGCTTGTACAAAGTGCTGCTGGGCTGACACAGTGACATTCAGAAGCAGAGAGGTCCCATGACAGCCTGCAAGAATGGCCAGTCTATAGGAGGGCCAGGCATCCTGTCCAGAGGCCCGCCTCCCCAGAGCTCTGGGGTCCCATGTGGCATGTGTGTTTGGAGCAAAGGGGTCTTGTGAAGCCCTGTGTAACTCTCTCAGCTCCCCAGGCCCTCTGCCACACCTTGGCTGCAGTCTTGGCTTGTGTTCCCAAATCCTATTTGTCTTCCAGCCACACAGAGAGCCCTTCCATTTTCAGGAGTCCCACCTCCCAGCAGGGCTCTGTCTGTGCTGGAACTTTCTTTCCCATGTTCCGGCAGGGCTGATACCAGTGTATGCTTCCTGCTCTCTCAGAAGTTGGGTGCGTCTTAGTGATGACTTTTTCCCTGCAATACAGTCTAAGGGAGCTGAGACCTGGTCTCCTGGCTGTCCTAGAAGGCCATATCAGGTGAGGTGGCATCGGGAAACCTCTTGGGTGACATGAGAGGTGCAAGGAAGACCTCAGTGGAACACTGTACCCTAGAAGCTGAGCTCAGATGGACACGTCCCTCCCTAGAGAGGGTTCTGACAGGTCTGCAGGCCACTGTCATCTAGAAAACACCAGCCACTTCTTCACAGTTATGCAGGGGCATTTCTTGCTCCAGACCAAGATATTAGGCAGGCATGAACCCTTCAAGACAATCTGATCCCCTACTCCTCCCACAGATGAATCAACTAAGGCCCAGATGGCAAGGCAGCCTCAGGTATACAGGGCAGTAACAGCCTTCCTGGACCTGAGTGGCTGAAGATGTAGCTGCACATGTGTTTTGCCCGCCCTGGACTGGGAGGCCCCAGCCCCTTGCCAGCCCTGCTCAGCAGGCTTATACTGTGTGGCTACAGCTCAAATGCTGCTACGAAGCTGGGGGTTCGTGCAAAAGAATGTCAGTTTCTATAGAGTTCTTTTGAACTGACTGTGTGTTCTCTGTACTTCTAGTGCCCTAGACCAGGGGTTCTCAATCTCTAGGTCCACGGCCTGTTAGGAGCCGGGCCGCAGAGCAGGAGGTGAGTGGCGGGCACTGAGTTCTGCCTCCTGTCAGATCGGCAGCAGCGTTAGATTCTCAAAGGAGCACAAACCCTATAGTGAACTGTGCATGTGGGGGATTTAGGTTACACGCTCCTTATGAGAATCTAATGCCTGATGATCTGCGGTGGAATAGTTTCATCCCGAAAGCATCTGTTTTCCGCCCCCAACTCCCAGTCTGTGAAAGACAGTCTTCCAGGAAACCAGTCCCTGGTGCCAAAAATGTTTGGGACTGCTGCCTTAGACTGTTGTCAACAGGTGGGGCCCAGGAGCCTGGCAAGGAGATGCAGGCTAAGTCTGGGTTGGCCATGTGCACACATCTCCTAGGATGGTCCAAGGGGAATGTGAACACAGGGTGGGTGGAAGCCACAGGCTCAGAGTGGTCAGGTGGGGTGGAGGGGCCACAGGGCTTGCAGGCCTATGAGACCCGAGTCCGGGCATGAGGCAGGGTCATGTGGCAGGGGCATCCTCTTTGGGGCCTATGGTGGGTTGAGTAGTATCCCTAACCTCTCACCAAATTCATGTCTATTAGAACCTCAGAATGTGACCTGATTGGAAAATAGGATCTTTGCAGATATAATTACTTAAGGATCTTGAGATGAAATCATCCTGGATTTACTGTGGGCTTGAATCCCATTAGTGGTATCCTCGTGAGACGAGGAGAAGACATGGAGGACAAAGGAGGCCCTGTGAAGATGGAGGCAGACACTGGAGTCACGTTGCTGCAAGCTGAGGAATATCAGGAGCCACCAGAAGTGGAAGAGGCAAGGGCCTGGAGCCTGTGAAGGGACTGTGGTCCTGCCAGCACCTTGATTTCTGAGTTCCGGCCTCCCGACTGGTGAGAGCACACATTTACGTGGTTTAAAGCCACTGTGTGATCAGCTCTCCTATCAGCCCTAGGAAACCCATGGAAGGTCCTTTATTGCATTCAGGGAGCAAATCAACCTCTAGCACCCTCTAGGCCTCAATGTGGCCACCTGCTGTGACCCCTGGCCAATCACAGCCACATTCATGGACGCGAGTTCAGGTGGCAAGCGGCAGGTGGGCATGGGGATGGGGTGAGGGGAGAGACCTTGAAATGGCAGATTGTAGGCTCAGTTGGCCCACTCAAAACCGCTGCACTTAGCACAGAGCTCGCCGCCTCAGCCCAGGCATAAATATTTGTGAGCTGAGTTATTCTCAGTCAAGACTGATGCCATTTGGGACATGGACTAGGCCAGGGGTGTGCAGATGAGGCATAAAAGTCATCCCCAAGCTGCTCTGAAAACTGCTCTCAAAATGTGGCAGCACCAACTCCTCAGCCCCAAAGCAGGTCTCCAAGATACTGCCCATGACTGGAAGGCTCCCCTCGACTGCTTGGTTTTGCTCCTGGTGTTTGCCAGGGCTTAGCACAGAGCCTGGGAACACACATCCTCCAAAACCAAGGCCCACTCAGAGCCACAGGGTAGCCACTGAATGCAGAGTAAAGACCACCCTCCTTTTGTGATGGCCTCCTCTACAGCTTCCCTGGCCTACAACGCTCCAGCGACACTGGCCTGCCTCCAGCCTTCGACTACAGCAAGCTCCTCCCTGTCTCCAGGGCTCCTAGACTCCTAGACATCTGGCTAGTTCCTCTCACCTCCCTGTCTCTTCCTTTACATTCTCAGACAGGTGCCCTACCCATAACTGCCCTATCTAGAGTAGATTGCCACTGTTTTCCTATCTTTCTCCCCAGAACTGTAAGTTCTCCAAGGGCAGGAACCACAACTGGCTTTGTTCACCATCAAATGCTAGCAGCCTGCCCAGTGCCCTACACATGGAACGTGCTGGGTAAACACTTGGTGGGTGAGCAGTGAGCCTGCACACTGGTCCCTGTGTCTGGGACACCCCCTGGATTGCTCTCAATGAGGAGTCACTTGTGTCCTGCCGTTTCCACCAGCCCGCCCTTGTTGGAGCCCTGAGACAGCTGGTTCTCTCCTTTAGCTCAAATCCTGGGCCTGGTGTTTGTGATCTGCATTAATGGCCTAGAGGGACACTTGAAGGTCTTGAGTCCAGAGACCCCATAAGGTCCCTGCTGACTGTTGCCTGAAACCCTTTTCCTAGGAAAATATCTCTGAAATAGGTTGGACTTAGGAGGCAAATAATAACATTAGTAAAATCTGACATTCCCTGAGCACCCTGCCTCACACTCTGCTAAACCCTTTATACACATTTTCTCCTTGAACCCTCAGAACAACGTTTCTGTACAACTACTTCCATTGTACAGATGAGAAAACTGAGGCTCAGAGGGGTAAATCTGCCCAGCTCTGCAGGATTCTCCAGCTGAGCTCCCTAAAAGCTGCTGCAGTCCTGGGCCAGGACTCTTCTATGACTTGGGCTGAATAGCTAGAACCAGAGAATACAAGTGGAAGGCTATGACGGGCACGGAGATGGAAGGGAAGTGGCCAGGGAGGGGTTTTCTTTTCTCCTGAGCTACCAGTTGAGGGTCTGCACTGGCAAGGCCCCCTGTTCTGGACTAGGACAGTCTCAGCCCCTAGGGCATAAAGAGGGGATATAGATTTTGGAGGATTTGGCTTTTCCAGGGCATGAGTTGGGTCTCAAAGGAACAGGTCATGGGGTTTGGGTCAGGACTTCTGGGAGAGTGGTGGCTGAGATTTCTCTATACGAGTTGTTGACAAACCTGGGTCTGAAATCCAAGGTTCTAGGCTCCCAGACTAGAGACCAGGCCAGAGCCTGGCCTACCAGGTGGGTGGAACTAGTTGGGAATCTGAGGACCTATGTTTTCCCCGAAGCATGAATTCATAGAGCACTCATGATGTGCCAAGCCCCATGTAAGCTTTTGGGAATGGCGGATGAGTGAGTCCAGGGGAGGGAGATGAGAAGAGACATGGGAAATGCTTGGTGGGCATCTGTGGTGTCCTCAAGGCCTCTCTGAGCAGGGAACACTTGAACTGAGTCTTAAAGGAGTTTGCCCAGAAGATGGGAAGGCTAGGGCCTGAGGAGGGGCTTCCAAGCAGAGGAAGCAGTATGTGCCCTTCTGTGGGCACAGATGAACAGGGCCAGTAGCACTAAGCCACGTGCTCAGGGAGTGGTAGAAATTCCTGAAACACTGGGGCCCCAGAGGAGTCTTCCTGGTGATCCTTGTATGTTCTAGGGCAGGAAATCTGTGGCCATTTGGGGGAGAAGCCACCAGTTCTGGTTTCCTGCCAGCTCACAGTTGCATTGTTGAGTTCCAATTAACATTCACGGAATAATTGAAATATGTAATTGGAAAACTCAAAATGCATTTTAATCCCATTAGCAGCAGGATCATTTCTCCCATATGATTCTTCTTGGGGGTGAGTTGGAGGTACAGCAGTGGCTCCTGTGGGTGGGAGCAGAGGCCTTCTGTTCTGGGAATGACAGCCATCCTCTCTTCATGCCCTGGGGGCTGGGACTGCTCTGGTGTCCCCTGAAAAGAGACCTGAGTTACTTCGCCTGTGAGTGCAGCCTGCTGACTCCATCTGGTCAGTGGGAACTGCCCTGAACCCTCACCTGTGCTCAGCCCCATCGAACCAGGGTTTGTCACACTTGCCCTAGTCGTCTGAGGCCCTGAACTACTGCTCTGAAAGGGTCTGTACTGACCTTGTTACCACAAAGAGGAGAAGCCCCTTTCCCAGGAAGATAACTTTCTCTAAACAAATACTACGGTCTTGCAATGCTCATCTGACACTTGTCTCTTTCCAAAGAGATAGCCATTAATACTTGTCAAGTTCTGAGAAATGATTTGGGAGCAGAGGGGCATGGAATGTCTGTTAGCACAAGGTTGGGGTCCTGGGCTGGAGGAGATGCACCCCATCAAAGTAAATATGCCACTGTTTTCTTACCAGGCACAAGGCAAACCTGCTGCTCACCTCTGAGAGCTGCTCATCTGTGACAGATATTTTCGAGAGTGGTGGTGCAGAAACTGGGTGTCCTGAGCCGTTTGCACCCTAAAAGTGTGCTACCCTTCCTGGGGTCCTCTGGGCCTCTAAGCCTAGCTTTATGTGTGTGTGTGTGTGTGTGCGTGTGTGTGGCAGTGTTCTCCAAGGCTCTAACGGGGCCCTGCTGTGCCTTAAGACTCCAGCTAGTGGAGCTGGCCCTTGTCCAAATGGTGGACAGTGACCTGGGCCTTGTCTTGGAAAGATGTGTCCATTGGCAAGTGATAAAGAAAGCAATACAAGTCACTGAGATACAGCTGGTGAGGAGTCCACTGCATGGTCCAGATCCAGGGGACAATCTGCCTTCCACTTCTCTCTCACCTTCTTGTTCATCCCAAATAATGCCAGACACATGGTGGCATTCCTTCCTATACAGACCTGGGGAAGCAGATTCCCAGGGATAAGCAAATTCTAGTGCTGCTTGGGGTGGAATTGAGAGCAGACCCTGGAGGTGTTTGGCCAGAAGGTACAGATGCCAGGGGCAGTGGCTCATAGAAACCATTATGAAGAATTGGACAGTGGGCTGTTGGCTCACAGCAGCATGGGTGTAGGGCAGTATATTAGTTTGTTCTCACACTGCTATAAAAAACTACCTGACACTGGGTAATTGATGAAGAACAGAAGTTTAGTTGATTCACAGTTCCTCAGGCTGTACAGGAAGCATGGCTGGGAGGCCTCAGGAAACTTACAATCATGGGAGAAGGCAGAGGGGAAGCAAGCATGTCTTACTAGGGCACAGCAGGAGAGAAAGAGCAAAGGGGGAAGTGCTACACAGTTTTAAAACATCAGATCTTGTGGAAACTCACTCACTATCATGAGAGCGGCAAGCGGGAAATCCGCTCCCATGATCCAATCACCTCCCACCAGGTCCCTCCCGTAGCATTGAGAATTACAATTCATCATGAGATTTGGGTGGGGATACGGAGCCAAACCATATCAGGCAAAGACCAGGAGACATATGTAGAAGGCAAGATATTATCTGCACAGATGTGGGAGGGGGCTGTTCAGCACTGGCCCTTCTCCCTCACTGATCCAGCTCCAACCTCAGAGAGACCATCTGCAAATCTGGAACTCCGAGCACTTCATAAGGAGCAATTCTCACAAGTCCATGCCCCCGAGTCAGACCACTGCTAATCAAAGTGTTGCTTCCTCTAATTAGAGTGAGTCAAGTCATTAAAAATACTATCTTTTAATTGTTGGAGTGTGACATTTCTTCTTGATCCTAAGACAGATGCCCCTCAGGGCAGAAGTGGGACTGGAGGGAGGGGAAGGAGTAGGCAGAGGGCAGCAGTAGTTCCACTGCTGAGGCCCTGCTGATGTGAGCAGTGCCTGCCCGGGCAGTCTCCTCCCTCTACATTCTTGCCATTATCCTCTTCCTCTTCCCACCCAACCTGTGCAGACAGCCCCTGGCATGTGCTGCTCTGGAACCACTCCTTGGACTCTGCCTTGTGCACTTGCTTTTTTACTTAAGTCCTTGGGCAACCCTCCTGGAGAAGATTCAGGCATCCAAAACTTGGATGAACCCCCATCGGCCAATATTCTTGGCATTCTCTGCTCTTTGAAATGGTTATAAACTCTCTTAAGTCAGAGAGGATGCTCGGTGTCAGATGCTGGAGGAAATGTGACACGGTCCTTGCCTTCCTTAACATATTAGCTTTTTGCTTGGAGGGAGTCCTAGGGTAGGGTTGGGGAGTAAACAGACCCATGGTAAGAGACAGGCTGAGTAGGGTGTCAGGGTGCTGTGAAAGGGCTGGCTAGGGCATGAGACCTAATGAGCAGGCAGAAGTGCTCAGACTTGATGAGTTGGGAAATAGGGAGCCAGCGAAGGCTCTGGAGTAAGTGGGCACAAGATGATAGGTGATGCTATGGAAGGCCCATTGGGTGGCCCTGAGAGTGGTCAGAACATGGCACTGAGTCATCATGGACACCCTTGGTGTTGTCCCTTCTAGCTTGGCTAGTTCATGAGGGAACAGGGAGATTTGCACAAAGTTTATTTGCCCTCTGTTTATAAATGGGCAGGGCGCTGTTTGAAAGAAGAGAGAGAAGGCAAGAAATATTTGTAAACAATGAGAAGAGAAGTGAGAAGACAAATGGAAATCTTGGTGGAGGTGGCACTGCTCAAACTCTGTAATAGGAATAATATTTCAGCTTTGACCAGTGTCCTGGCAGAAGGAGGGGAACACATACAGCTCAAGTGAGGTTCAGGCAGGTGCCAGCTGGCTGGGACCCTAGCCTTTCCCTGAAGGCTGCCTCTGGCACCAAAGGTTCTCTCTGACTTGGGCAGGAAAGGTCCCCCATTCCCTTGGCCCTAAAATATTACCCTCAGAACTGCCATGGAGTAGGATCTGAATTCTCACATTTTCCTCTTAACAGTTCCAAAGGAATGATTTCCCAGTTTCCTCCAAGGCCAAGTGCATGTCCTGCCACCACAAGGAGCCTCCCTCACTCATCTCACGTGATCTTCCTCTGTGAGGAAGTCACACAAAGTTCCCAGCTGTGGAGTCGGTCACACAAAGCTCCCTGGTGAGTCAGTCTCTGAGGATCACTCAGACTATGAGGTTCAATGGCTCCTTTGCTGCCCCAGCTGCACCCAGCTCAGCACCGCCTGGCCCGGTTTGGTGATTTGCTTTCCATAAACCTCAGAATGGGCCCGCAGGCTAGGCCACGTCCAGGCATAGACTTTACCAAGACCTGTCCACTGGGCTCTCAGCACTCTCAGGGTTGACCACGAGTAACCCTGCACAAAGTCCTGGGACGGGAGCTGGATCGGTGGTCCCATCTCCCAGGGCACCAATAACTCAGCTCTGCACCAAGTCCTGTCCTGGGTGCCTGAGCACAGCAGAATCTAACCTGTCCTGTGTCCATGGCACTTGCAACCTAGGTGTGTGTGTGACATGGTCATGACACAAGGCTGACTTCTAAGCATCCCTGGGTGTGATGTTGTGCAGTGCTTAGGAGTCTGGGTTCTAATCCCAACTCCACCATTTACTGACTATGCAACCTTGGGCAAATTTCTTAACCTCTCTGGACCTCAGTTTCCTTTTCTATAAAATGGGACTCAGAATCTGCCTCATAGACTTTTAGTAAGGTCTGAATATGTGAAAAGTATTTAGCATGTATCAGGCACATGGTTAACACCTGCTAGATACTAACAGAGAGTGACAATGGACCTTAGAGCTTTGGAGGCCCTACCCAGATCTCCACATTCACGCATGTAAAAATACTTGTAATGAGGCCTCACTTTTTCTGAAGAGATCTTGTTTCTGTGGAACACGTTTTGATGTACATCCACCTGCTATAAGTTAATCGTCTCTTCAATCTTGACAAAAACCTTTCTTATTACCCATAGGCTAGGGTTCAAAAGGCTTAAAAAATCAACTCATGACCCATGTGGCTCTCTGGAGCCCATGGATGTTGCTCCAGCTGGGGGCCACGTCATCACATTGGCCCTCCACTATGTATCTGAAGCAAGGTAGGATAGGACTGCAGGCAGGGGACTTAGGGAGGGCTTCTTGGAGGAGGTGGCATCTGAGCTGGCCCACAGTAGACTGCAAGGATCCTAACAAGTAGATGAGCCTTCTGTGCTGCTTTTTGGAAACAATTTTGTTTCTCTCTGTTTTTACTCCAAGTGTCTGTGAGCATCTGGAAGTTTTAAGACACACCGATCACCTCAGTGCTGCCCTCAGACCACATCTCTCCACGGGGCTTCAGTGGAGCATTTTCGATCCCATAAAAAGAATACCTAATTTGAGAAGTACTGATTGTAAATATCATTCTGTCTTTCTCACTTAAAAACAATCCCTTGACTCTGGGCAGCCCCTGCCTTGCCTGGTTGCATTTCCATCTTTATGTTCACAAGTCCAAATACCAGGGCTTTTCAGGCAGAACTCCTCAGCTTCCAGTGTGTTAAAGCTTTGTAGGTGACTATTCTACTGAGGAGGTGAACACTACTGCTGGGAGTCTGTGAATGACAGCTGCATGCACATCTGTTGAATCAGCAGTGGCTCGGGATGCTACCTGGGTGCTGGCCTATGATGGAGGCCGCAGTCGGGTCATTTCATTTCCTAAGATGCAGGCATGGGCATCCCAACGAGCTCAGCCCTGGTTCTGCTTCTCCCCTGCCCAGAGCTTTGGATGGCTGTTCTTGACTGCACATTCCAGGCCTGTATATTCTGACTGATCTCACACTGTAGTGCCAACTGCCCCCTGCTACCTACACTCTGCTCTAGGATGACAGCAGTGCTGTTTCTTGAACATATTCTGTGTCCTCCAGCCTCACTTCTTTCTTTGCTCCCACTGTTCTTCCTGCCCTTTATTCCAATCGCACACATGCTTCTGGATGCCATTCAAATGCCAAACACCACCTCCTCCAGGGAGCCTGCCTTCCATGACTGCCACATCACAAGCACTCTGCATCTCTCCCTCATACCATATCCCCAATCTCCTGACTCAGGAGAAACGCTGTTTCTTTTGGACTTGGACTTGCCTGGATTTAATCCCAGCTGTGCTATTGCCCGACCTCAGTCATCTCATCTGTAAATCGGGGTTAATAATAGTACCTGTTTGAGGACTGAATTACATACAATAGAAATGATTTAACATAGTGCCTGGCACAAAGTAATGCCTCAGTAAAGAACAGTTATTATTTTTAAAAATGATTAATGTATTTTGAGTATTCCAGCCCCACCTTTTGCTAACTAGGTAGCCCTGGGAGTGAGTGACTTAACCTCTCTGAGGGTAGGGCTTTGCAGACTCTGCAGGCCTTAGATGAGAGTTTTGGAGACAGGCTGCAGGGGCCCCGTAGTAGAGGCCCCTCTGTCCCAGGGGTCCCCCACAGTGGGACAGGGAGCCCCAGATGCCCTCAGTAGCACAGCCAGGGAGAGGCTGCTACCTGCCCCTCCCAGGCCTGTCTGGGTTTGCCCAGGCGCCACTCCTGGCCCACTCGCTGTATTGAACTATTTGGAGCGATGCTGCTGTTCATCTGGAAACAGTGTCATATTCAATACCCACAAGAACAAACACAGACCCTGCCCAGCCACGAGGGGCTCAAAACCTGTCATAGTCACAATGCTCAGAGCCCCCAGCAAGAAACTCATCAAGATGAAGCACCAAGCTTTTAAAGAGCCTCCACCTGAGCCCCTTGGCCCTGGATGCTGGGACAGGGCCTGCCCAGGGAGAGCCTTTGTGTCCTGGAAAGTGGAGGTGGATCCAAGATCCTAAGGTGCCTGTGAAAAGGGCTCTGGCCTCGCTTGACTGACCTATCTGAGTGGTAGCCCCTGTCAGGACAGCTAGACAGCGCTGGAGGGGGCATCTGGGGACTAAGCATCACTCCATTTTTCTGGGTCGCATGTCCACCTTGATAATTGTTCCTCAGTTACAGGAAAACCGTCTGCTCTCTTTCTACAAAGACCGAGGTGAGGGTCTGTAAGAGGCTGCTCTCCATACCCTAGAGCTGGTGCTGTGCCATCCTCCTGTCTCTGGAGCCTGGGCTCGGAAGCACAGCCTGGCCTGGAGGAGGCCCTTGGGCAAAGAAGCTCCACAGAATGTATGCCCCTCTTTGATGCAGCATTTCTCAGGAGCAAGGTCAGCTCCCAGCCACCCTTGGGAACTGGGATAACAGTGGGAATCCTGGGGGCTGCGAGGTCTGGAGCCTCAGGGCAAAGCAGGGCAGAGATGAAAATGAGGTCACAACTCCAACTCCAACTGCCCCGCCATTGATCTGCCCACCTTTAGCAGGTACTTAATACTGAAGGAATTATATTCTTGAATCACCACTCCTAATCCTTCCTCTGAGCCTTTCTCTCACCTTGAAGTAGAGCTCTTGCCTTCTCTGTCTGTCCAAATCTATCCCATCTTCATTCTTCAAGATCCAGCCTAAGCCCATCTTCTTCCAGGAAGCCCTCCTGGCCATCCAGATGGTTCCACAGCACCTATCATCCCAATCCTGTGGTTTAGCACTTGATATTTACATATCTCCTTCTTGCCTGGGAGCCCCACTTCTCTAGATGGGTTGGGAGCTGCTGAGAGCAGGGCCTGGGCTGCCACTTTCTCGCTTCCTGAATGAAGGAAGGATTCCTAGGATCTTCCTTCCCTAGGATCCATGCTGAAGGAAAAGGCCTCTAAGACACAGGGCAGAGGGGCAGGTGTCCTGCTGTGGTGGGCACCTGTCTTCCAGCTTGCCTGACTCGAGGACTAGTCCTGCAGCCTGTCCTGGCACAAATGTAGCCCGAAGCCTGACATTCTGCCTCCAGAGCTGCCCAAAGACCAGCACCAAGCCCTTGACTGGTAACACAACCTGATGGTACCATGTCTCGGTGATGGGTGGGGGGACTTATTTCATTTGGCTCAGTCAGGCACAGAGTTGTTTATTTCAGCTCTCTTTGGCTGTCAGTTCACTTGGCGAGAAACAGAAATGGAGCCATGACTTCTGAAACAAAAATAATCTTGTCTCAATTGCATTTGTATTCAAATGCGCAAAGTAAATTCCAGGGCCTTTCTGAGAGTGTGCCTGAAGTGGGGCCTGCGTGCAAAGGGGGTGCTGATGGCTCTCCATTCCTGAGAGTGGCCAAGATCAAGAATTCAGCCTCAGAACACACCTTTGGCAGCCAATCTGTTAGGCAGCTGCACAGGTGCAGCACCAGCAGGAACCCTGTCCTCCCTGCCTGGTGTGGCCCCTCGCAAAAGCAGCCTGGTGATTAATTACTGTGTCCTGCCATCCAGGACTGTGAGGAGGAGAGTGAATAAACGAGAGGGAATTTTATGTACCCGTGATGGGCAGGAGACAGGTGAGACTGTTTGCTGCTCTAAGTGAACAGAATGTCTGGAGCTGCATCAGAGGGCACTTGCCATGCCTGCACCTCTGCTGACCCCGTCTGCCGCCAGCACTGGGCGAATGAGGAAAATGGAGCTGGGGGCAGAGCTCCTGTGAGGGCCATTGGGGAGTCCTTGAGCCTCTGCGGCATGGAGACAAGGCAAAGTTTCCAGCCTGGGTCTCCCCTCTTTGTCCGGCAACCCTGCTTCCCAGCAGACCAGCAGCCTTGGGGAGGGGTCCCACACGGGTGACTAGGGCCCCAGGGAGTTGTACTTTCCACTGGGTCTGTGGATTATGATGTGGCTATCTGAAGCCCCTGAATTTTAGCTCCAGGCATTGTGCCTAGGCCGTGTGGTCTCCCAGGATGAGGTAAAGCAGGAACCACAGGGGCCACAGCAGAGGGTGGCATGTGGCCTCCAACACAGCCCCCCTCGGAGCCCTCTTGGATGGCTCTAAGCACTGCCCTCAGCTCAGTGACCTCAGCGCACTTGGGGAAGGACAGGCTGGCAGACAGGGGCCCATGGCTCCAGGCCTCCTGCCCTTGACCTGCGGTCACTTGCCTGCAATGTGGACCGCTTCCCTTCAACATGACCCTCTGTAGGACCCCACTGAAATGCCAACGTGGCTGAGTGCTGGCCAGCCCATCAGGGAGGAGCTTGAGCCCAGTGAGCCCCCAGTGCTGCGCTTCCCATTCTCATGCCACATCTCCCAGTCCCTCAGTCTCCCCAGAGCCTCCGTCTCCGCCTCCCCACCCTTCTCCTGAGCCTGCGCTCAAGGTCACGTGCAGCTTCTCAAAGACTCAGCCACCCACTTGGAAGCACTTAACGATCTGATTACAAAAGAAGTACAATGGGAAGGGGGAAATATGTTGGTGATACAGGAGACACAGGAGGGGAGGTGAGTTTGGGGGAAGAGCGGGCAGTTTAGTCACACTCAGTGTGTGGTGCCTCTAAGTAATGACCCTTGGACCCCTTGGTCCCCTTGGACCTTAGGGACAACTGAAGATCTGGTGCTGGAAACCTCATGCCTGGAGGCTTGAGTGGGACAAGACCCTCCCCAGGGCACAGTAAATTGAGTGGAGCAGCATACCTGACTGTCTCAGGCCCTCCATCTGTTTTTGTAAATCAAGTTTTATTGGAATACAGACACATTCATCTGTTTACATCATATCTACAGCTGCCTCACGTTACAATGTCAGAGTTCAATGGCTGTGGCAGACACTGTATGGCTTACAAGGCCTAAGATGCCTACGTCCTGGCCCTCTACAGAGAAAGTATGAGGGGCTGGCAGAGGAAAGGAGCTCACTTTCAAAGAAAATGGAGAACACGTGGCCAAAGAGGTGGACAGCAAATGAGCGTCTCAAGGAGAGAGAGGTCCAGAGGGCCTGATCTGCAGAGAGGTCAGACTGGATAAAGTTAGGAATGTTCTCTGGCTATGCCAACTGCAGGGCAAGAGTGACCTGTTGCAGGCCTAGGTTCCTGTACAGGTGTGGGGGAGGTGGGGAGGGTGTGGACAGAGCACAGAGGGAAGCCAGGGGTCAGGATTAAGGCCATGGAGTTGATGAGAAGAGCCAGCCTTTCTGAAGACACTTGGCTAGTTCAGTGGGAGGGGAGAGGGCTGTGGGTCATAGGGTACATGTGTCAATCCCCAAGCCCTTCGATTTCAGACCTAAGCCTTGAACACTTTTCTAAAATATCGGAGACTACTTTCCTACCTTGGTTACAACTGTCCAGCAGCTTCCCAGACTCGGCCCTGCCAGGTCTTGAGTCTCCACCGAGACCCATGGAGATGGGCACTGGCAGATGGAGGATCTCAGAGAGAGGGGAGAGGTAGACCCAGGGCAGAGCCTTGGGGTCGTGCTGCCCTGGTAGTGCCCGAGCCTGGGTCAACTCGCCAGTTCTTTCTCCATCTCTGACCCCTTTTCCACACCAGAATGCAGAAAACAAGTCCACCTTGCCATGCAGCCTTTTCTGACCTGTGGCTCCCAACCCTTCCTCCTGGGGCTGTACTGGCCTCTGAGTTCTCTTTGTGGCCCAAGAGCTCAGACCACCAGGCCTGCCTGGAAGGGGCCAAGGGGTGTGAACCATGCCCTTTCCTCCAGGGCCCAGTCCTCCTGCCTCTACGTGCTATCTCCCAAGGCTGTGCCTACCTTCCCCTACCTTGCACAGCTTGAGCACTGGCCTCCTGGGGTGTGCCATCACGATTCATCACAGTGGTGCCACAGCCAGGCCTGAGGCCCGACTGTGAATCGAAAAAAAAAAAAAAAAAAAAGAGTGTGAAATAGCAAACTCATCATATGAGACTCTCACGCTTCCCAAGATGAGCTGATTCCCATTAACAAAACACCTTCATTTTCAGAAAATCCATGTTCACAGCTTGCTCTGTAGAGCCTCCCCCACAAGTTATGATTTATATTTTATTACAAGGTGAAAAGAGACAAAAAGAAATCCTCACAAGGGGGGAGAGAAAAAAAAAAAGCCCACTGACTCTTTACAGCAACTCCCAGGGCATTTGATTTAAAGGGACATTGTCATCTTTAATGTTTTCATCCCAAGGAATTAGAGAGCGCCACTGTGATAATTTAGCAGCTCCTGATTTTAGGGGCAGCCTTCGTGGTCTAGCTTCACTGTATTTCCCTTTTTATGATTCCAGAGAGTATTTTCTGAGAGATAATAATGTTGGGTGATATTTCTCCTTTGTCATGTGGAGGCCTGAGAAGAAAATTAAAAGAGATCCTTTCTTCTCCCCTCTGTGAGGCCAGGCTGTGGACTGTGGAGGACCATCACGGCCACCTCACGCCACTCCATCTCCACAAGGCCTGACCCTGCCTTCTGGCACCCCCAGCGCTGAGAAGGAGAGGCAGGCAGCCATCTTGGCCCTGTGGGGAGCTCTCAGAATGGTCTTCACTGTTCAGCTCCTTCTCTCCCGACCGCCACCCCAGGCAAGGGCCACAAGAGCCTCCCAGAGTCATCTTTCTTTTTGTGTCCCTTTCTGTTCCCTTTTTCATCTGTGTTCAGGTCTTCTACTGTCTCTGGAGTTTCCTAGCCCTCATGCTTCCCTGTGGGTGTCCACGGGTCGGTCCTCCTCAAACTGACTTTGACCACACCCTCCATGCTTCCCTGGCTTCCTTGACACGCCAAACTCTGTGGCCTGCATGTCTGTGGCAGAGAATGCTCTGTGTTCACCTCAACCAGAATCCATTTCCTCCTGTGGACACAGCTGGACTACATTTCCCAGCTCTTCCTGTGGTTAAGGGAACCATATGACTGAGTTCTGGCCAGTGGAATGTGTCAGGAGGGATGGGTGCAAGGGCTTTGCTGGGCTCCAAACCCTCTCCGGCAAGCCTCTCTACTCTTTCCATCCCTCTATATACCGGCCAGATGTAGCATCCAGTAAAGGAATCTGAGGTCCCAGGAGACGGAAGAACCACAAACTGAGAATGCCCGAGTCCCCATGTCACCGTGTGCACAGAAACTGAACACCAATATTGATCTGTTACAGGAATGAAGAACAAATCTTTGCACTAATAAATATTGCACTAAGCCCCTGAGATTCGGGGGTTGTGTGTGACTGCATTTAGCTCCCTAACACATGCCCTTGCTGCTCTCATTCTAATCCCTCCCTCCAGCATCATTTCTTCTCTTTTATTTGTCAATGGCATGGGACACGTTGGCCATATCAGATGGTCTGGAGCCTTCCCATCTGTTCTTATGCTTAGGCTGTTGCCTCTGACTGGGATGCCTTTCCCCACTCCCATATCTGCCTGTGAAATCCCATCCGCCCTCCTTTGTGAAGACTTGTAGCATCATTTTGCTTAGCTGCATTACACCCTCCTCTCAGTTTCCATGGCGTTCTTTTGGCAACCATCCCACAGCCTTTTGCCTTGTTTTTGCACACATCTTGTTTTCTCATAGCAGAGTGAAATTCTCGGGGCCAGGGACCAAATCTTACTCATGGTCAACCTGTCTGTGTTGGAAGGTACACCATGGTGTCCAGGGTGTTAATTTTGGAGGACATCCCCTGATTTGAGTTTCATCTCTACCACTGTGTACAACTTTTTGATGCCTCAGTTCCTCTTCTGTAAAATGGGGATAAAAAGAGACCCTGCCTCAAAGAACCTGCTCTTAGGGAGAGAGGGAAACCCCCTGCATGTGCCATGTGCCACCTACTGCCCCTCTTTGCTGCAGTCACCTGCCGACTCTGGGTTATGCCCCACCCCATTTCCTGTATTGTAGCCTATGGTTAATAGTAGTCTCCACTACCTGCAACCTGTGTTAGCGCCAGGTGATTTAAACACCCAAGTTGATTATCTGCCAACTCTCCACCTTACAGGCCCTCACTCCATGGCCATATCCTGGAATCCAAACACTGTCATTACAAATAACAGCAGCCTGAAAAGTCATATCTTCAGGCATCCTACTCTCTGATGACCTCCCATCTCTTCGGTTTATTCTGTCTGGTATCCAGAGTCCAAAAATTCTTCAGCTCCACCAGGAATCTACTGACCAACTGTATGCCTGTCACCTACTGTGATGTTGCTCCCTCCTTACCATGGAATTCCATGGAATTTAAATCACTGGAATGATACTGTTGCACACACTCAATTCCTTTACCCCTCTTGACAACCCTCCAGCCCTGGTGAAATCTGTCTGGGTGCTGTCTGCTTATACCTGGGTAGCTGAACATGCTGGGGAAACAGCCACCCTGCTGACTAGTCTCACTTTGGATTCAGGACTAGGACCCTCAAGTGGGTCCGAAAGCTGCCCAGAGATCACACCGCCTCCTCTGCATCTGTCCCTCTTTCACTCTCCTACACAATCGTTCCCGACCTTCTTCTCCCTCCTCAGGCTTCCTCCCCCATCCTCACGCTCAACCATGACCTTGCTTCCTGATTCATTGAGAAAACAGATGTCTGCATATGCACCCACCACACCGACCCACCCATCTCTATCGGCTCACACGCTCAGGCTTCTTTCCTGTTAACTGGGTCTGCCGCCCATGCATCTAAGACAATCCCCAGCCTGGGCCCTGGATTCCACCTCCCCTCGCCTACTCAAAGAAGTCATCTGGTTGTACTGCCTCTTCCTTCCACAGCCTCAATTTCCCCTTTCTACTTGACTCTGCTCATCCACAGACATGCCAGTTGCCCCTGTGTGTTTGCAAAAGACTTCTTGGCCCTACTATCCTCTTAGCTACTGCCCTATTCTGTACTTTGCTGCAAAACTCCTCAGAAGAGTTATCTTCACTTAGTTTCTCCAGTTCCTCTCTTCCCACTCCATTTTCAACCCAATCCAATGAGACTTTCGTACCCCTCTCCCATCCCATTGCATGGAAACTGCCTTTCAAGTCAAAGACCTCCAAACGACTAATACAGGTCTCTTTTCTTTGTCCTCATCTTAACTGAGCTTTCAGCACTTGGCACAGCTGACCGCTTCCTGACTTACTCTTCTCTTGGCTCCCAGGACATTGCACTTGCCTGGGTTTCCTCCACCACTCTGGCATCTTCCTCTCATTCTCTTTTGGGGCTCCTGCTCCTCTTCCTGACCTCTTCCCATCAGAGGCTCTTAGGGCTCAGTCTTGGCTTCTCTTCTCTATCCACACTCACCTACTCAGTGATCTCATCCAACTCATAGCTTTAAACGCTGTCAGTATGCTAAGGGTTTCCAAGTCTCCATCTCCAGCCTAGACCTCTCCTCATCTATCCAACTGCCTGTTCAACATTGCCACTTGAATGTCTGATAGCATCTCAAACTCAGTATGCCCCCAAGTTAACTCCTGATCTTCCCTCCCAAACCTCTTCCACCCATGGTCTCCTCCGTCTCAGTTAATGGCAACTCCATCCTTCCACTCCTCATGCCCAAAACCCTGGAGTCATCCTGGACTCTCTTCTTTTTTAATAACCACATGCAACTCATCAGCAAATCTCTTGGCACCGCCCTTCAGAATACACCCATGATCCAGCTTCTCACCATCATCGTGCCCAATACCTGGATTATTGCAACAGCTTCCTAACTTGTTCACCTGCTCCTACTTTTGCCATGTAACAGTCTTTTCTCAAAACAGCAGTCAAAGTGCTTCCTTTAAAATATAAAGTCAGATCGCATCCCTTCTCTACTCGAAGCCCTCCAATAATCTAGTTTTATCCATTGTGAAAACAAAAGTGCTTAGGTCAGGACTTCTGACCCTGCCCCCAGCTTCCCACACCACTCCAACCATCAGACCTATTCTTACCTAGGGGGCTAGGACACATCTTCCTCCAGTGACTGCATGGCGAGTGCCCTCACCCCTTCAACACCTGGCTCACATAGCCCCTCTGGATGAGGCTTTCCCTGGGCTATCGTATTTAATTTTGGCCACCCCTGCCCTGCCCTGCCCTACCCTGCCCTCTGTGTTGCTGTTCTCAAAAGTACTACTCATGTTGTAATCTACGCTTCCATTGTTGTTTATCTGTGTCCTCTCCCTGCAATGCAAGTTCCGTGAGGGCAAGAGTTTTTGTCTGTGTTGAAACCTGTTGAATCTCTGCAGCCTAGAACAGCTCCTGCCAGGAAGTATTTGTGTGAATGACTGCGCAATGCCTCCAGGGCTAAGCGCTTTTCACTGGCAGGCCTGCCTTGGGGGCTGGGGCTGGTGGGGACACTGCAGCCTCAGGTGTAGGTTCTAGGGGGGGCACCTCTGAGGTCACATGGGCAGGGAGTACCTGCCTACCTTGACGGCATCACGAAGTCTTCCAGAGTTCATAATTGCACCCTTTGATGGAAAACATTTTGAAAAAAAGCTCTCTATAAGAGAAAAAAAGGACAATTTTTCATGCCAAATAGTGTTACCAAAAAAACTGCTTTTGCACAAATGGTATCCTACATGCAGGATCTCAAAGCATTTTGCAAATGTATATTAATTGGTTATCACAATATCCCTGCCAGACAGAGGAAGAATCAGTCTCCTGAATAAGAAAAGAACACTTGGTTTTCATGATTAAATCAAGCACAAAGATGGAATGTGTGAGCCCCAGGGTTCCAGGAACAGAGGAGGGTGCTCCCATATGTCCTGAAGCCAAGGTTCGCTGGGACTCCTGGGTGGCAGGTGGCCTCATCAGATGTGCTGATGGAGTGCTGGAGCCATCATGCATGGGTTGGAATTTTTGGTCTACTGGGTGACTGCAGGCAATTACTTAATCTCTCTGTGTCTCTGGCTCTTCACCTCTAAAATGAGACACATGGGCTGGGCGCAGTGGCTCACGCCTGTAATCCCTGCACGTTGGGAGGCCCAGGCGGGCGGATCACGATGTCAGGAGATCGAGACCATCCTGGCTAACACCATGAAACCCCATCTCTATAAAAATACAAAAAATTAGCTGGGCGTGGTGGTGGGTGCCAGTAGTCCCAGCTACTCGGGAGGCTGAGGCAGGAGAATGGCGTGAACCTGGGAGGAGGAGCTTACAGTGAGCCGAGATTGCACCACTGCACTCCAGCCTGGGCGACGAGCGAGACTCCATCTCAAAACAAAAAAAAAGAGACACATGGTATCTTTTCAAAAGGATTGAATGTCACTAAATGAGATAATGTTAAGCTGCTCAACACTCAGTAAATGTTATTAGTAATAACAAATGTCACAGTACACCCACTGGCCACAGCCTCCTGCACTCTGCCTCCTTCATGGGAATCCTGTGCACCTGACTGGTCCCAGCTCCCACAGAAGTCTAGAGTGGGCACATGAAGTCTCAGGAAGAACTTGCCAAATTGGGATTAGGACCCCTGAGGCCTCACTGTAGTTCTTCCTGGACTCTGCTGGGTAGTACAGATTCTAGAAGCCAGGGTGTTTCTGATGGACTGGGCCTTGCGGGACAGGATGCCAGGTGGGGTGGGCAGCGTCGGGACCAACAGTCCTCCATCCCTCATCTGGACCAGCAGTCCCCTATCCCTAGCCACTGGTATCTGCAAGGCCAACACCTGCCAAGTTTGAGGTACCAAAGGGGTCTCCTGAAACAGATGCTGGTGACCAAGATTGTCTAGAATGACTTGAGATGCAGCATAGCTTAGTAGGTAAGAACATAGGGTTTGAAGCGGAACTCCTGGGTTCAAACCCTGCTCTGTAACTCTCTAGCTGACAGGTGGGCAAGTTCCTCTAGCATGGTGCCTCCGGGCCTCATCTATAAAAAGGGAATAATGAGAGTTCCTCCCTCATAGATTGTTGCAAGGATTAATGAATTCACTTAGAATAGCTTAGCATCAACTATCAATGCTGTATGATTTCCTGATATTAACTATGTGGCTTCAGAGGCAAGCTCTGCAACACACGGTGAGCCCTGCAATGCTCTGCTCCTGAGGAGTGCGATGCCTCTACGCCAGGTGCTGGGCATGGTGTCTGCCCATCCAGCCAACGCTCCATTGTGGGTGGGCTTCCCCACTGTGGGTCCTGCATTGGTTTTCCAGTAATCAACTTGCAGACAGGATGACAGGGCCAGGCTTGTCGCATCACCATTCTTTTCCCAGGGCCCAGTCCAGAACTTGCCTGGGGCAGATGCTAGGCATGAATGAATACACGAGCGCAAATATTCACCTGTTGTTTTGCTTCAATTTGGGGTGTTTCCTTAAACTCCTGCCTACTCAGAGCTGAAGTCCAAGAGCTTCCTAACCTGTTGGTTTTGTGACTTCAAAGACCACATCTATGACATCTGAGAGCTGGAAACTCAGTCATGGTGCTGATCCATGTGTCACCTGTAGGGGTGTCTCAGTGCACTCTGGAAGCTTACTGTCCTCTGCAGAGAACTGAGGGACAGCCGCTTGCCAGGCCACTTTCCCTGGAAGGGCTCATGGCCTCACAGCATCTTCATCTGAGGATCAGGAACCGGGGCTGGAGACCAGGCGGCCAGTCCCTTTGGTGAGACTGAGGCCCAGGCCAGAGCCCTTATGGTCATGCCATTGTAAGGACCGTACTGCTCCCCTGGGATGTGGGCTACTCCCTGCAGCCTGGGCATCTTGGTGGACATTTTGTTTGTAGACATTACAGAGCTTGTAAGGGCCTGAACCTTCTGAGACACTGTTTTCAAAAGGAACAGGTTGGGTGCAGTCAGTCTAGTCTAACACAGACTTTTTGAAGTCACACTGCTCAGACTGGGGCCTGGGAATATTTCATCTGCTCAGCCGCCTGGCTAGGGCTGCTTACAGAGGGGCTGGGGCCTGTGGTCTCAAGGGCAGGGATCATAGGTTTGGGCTGAGTCTGGCAAGATCAGTTACCTCTCCTGACTTCAAAGGGAGGTGCACACATGAGTACAAAGGCTCAGGAAGGGCCCACATGGCCAGATGTCCCCCAGTTTCTCTCCTTATGTCCATTTAAGGCAGAATAGCATCTGCCTTTAAGGTGCGGCCACTATTGCTCCTTTTCCAAACCCCCACCTTCCTCACAGCTGGCCCTTCTGCCACTAAACATTCCACATTTTCTGTGTTTTGCCAAACTCAGAAGCCCTTAGGTTTACCAGGAAGCTCTGTCCATCGCTTGGCCCCCATTCACAGGACAGTCATTCTGTAAGTGCCCTAAGCGCTCAAGCCTCAAGGGTGTCTGTGGAGGCTCAGGCTGCAGAATGGCCATATCCAGTTGCACCTTGCACCTATTCTGCTCTCTCTGCACTAGGGGACGTGAGGAAGGAGACACGGTGGCCACATCTCCCACAGGGACAGAGTCTGCTTGTTACCAAGTCTGCTCGTTCACTCAGCACTTCCAGGTGTCAGGGGTGGCAGGGCCCTGGGCTAGCCTTGCTCTGGAGCTTTCTAGATGCTGAGTTATTTAACTGGTAGTACTTTTAGGCCCAGTTCCCCACCCACCCCTGTTTGTTCTGTCTGAGGCAGCCAGGAGTCGACTCCACTGCCCTTAAATCCCCTACTGTGCCCTGAACATGGAGCAGTGGCCTCCCCAGTTGTGGCCTGGTACAGCTGCTGCCTGGACAGTATTCAGCCTGGGCCTTCCTGCGAGCTCCTCCAAAGGCTGTCAGCCTTCACCAAGGTGTCAGCAAGTTACCCTGAGGGATGGGTGTTCTGAACACCCATGAAAGCCAGGGATGTGACTTTTGTTTCCAAGTCATCATTTCCCCATTGTTGAACCTGCTGCCAAGCATCAGCACATTTCCAAGCACCATGGCACAGAGGTAGACTACTGAGGGTCAGGACAAACACCAGGGCTGGAGGTGGCTCAGAAGAGGAGCCTCTGGAGGTGCATTTATTTGTGGGAGCTGAGAAGGAATGGATATTTGATGGGGTTTGGGTTTGAGAGATAGCAGCCCTCCATGGGACACCTGTTCTGAATAACAGGTCTACTGCTCGGGCCCACTTTCTCTGTGGAGCCAGAGCTTTGTCAGGAGGTTGGAGGTGTCAACTGCTGTGGTTCTGCAGGACAGTCATCCTGCTCTTTTCACACTGTCATCTGAAAGGGACCCAGGTAAAATGTGTCTGAAAACACCTGTGGCATACGGACTTCATGACTCAGAAAAGATGCCAGTTCAGGGACCCTGCCCTCTGCAGCAGCAGAGGTGAACAGCTCCCAGAAAGGGTCTGCCTGACTGAGCCCACCCTCTGCCCACCCCAGAGTCACACATCATAGGGGAAGACACAAAGACTCCTAAGAGTCCTGGCTGGAGCAGAAGTGCAGCCAGCATCCTGCCAAAGTGCTCAGGTCTGGAACTGTCACACCTGGCTGGGAGTTGGGCTCTGCAGCCCCAACCTCCTTGGGCCTTGGTTTCCTTATTTTTGGAACTTGGAGGTCAGGAGAGGTGCTGCCTGCCAGATGCCTCGCAGGGCATCTGGCACACAGTGAGTGCGCAGCCTGCAGTGGTTGCTGGGAAGCAATGGGCTCTGGAGAGCCATTAGCAACTCGCTAGTGGGGGCTCTGTCTGAAGGGGTTTGGGAAGATGAGTAAGCTGAGAGACGCCACTTAGATGGAGAACGTGGGGTGGGCTTGGAGGTACCGCTCCATACACTGCCCATCCCACCACCTGTGGAGGGGGAGAGAGTCCTTTGGGGCCCATTCCCACCCCACCTGGATGCATTTTGCAGTCCCAACAAGTGTATAAACAGTTGTTCTGCCTGAAGCACGTGTCTGACGACAAATTGCCCATGCCATCTGGAGAAGAACAGCTCTCCAAGGGCACAGCTTGCAGGTTGCCCCAGGCGGCTTGCACAGAGGCCCCTTGCACCTTCCCTGGGCAGATCTACAAGGGGAGTGGGCACTGGATGGGACTCTTGCTGCAGTGTTAGAATTCTGGCAGAAGCCCAAAATGGAAAGCCATTACCAAATACCCCCATGCTAAAGAGTGACAGAAAGCCACCTCATGGTGGCGACCAAACTGCTGAGTGCTCCTCAGCTCACCACCCTCCTCAGCCCACAGCCAGGGGAAGATTTGGATTCACCAGGAAGTCTGAGCAGAGGAGAACAAAACTCTTCTCCCGCTTGTACCTGTGCTGAGTCCAGCCTGTAGTTCCACAAACTAGTTATGAGTGTTCGCTTGCCCCAGTCAAAATCAGGATCCCAAGGGTCCAAAGATGCTATCAGCCTTCATATGTAAAGGCAAAAATCTGGGACCTCCAGAACCCCACCAAATCCTGTGTGAGTTAAATGGGAACTCGGGGCTCTGAGCATATGGCCGTTAGGCGTGTCCCCTTCTATGTAGACTCAGAACATCTGCTCCTCCATCCACGGGGAAGATCTCCCATTGATTTATTTCCATGCTGCACTTGTGATAACCTTTCTCTTCCTGCTTATCAAGAACACAAATAAATACCCAGAAAGATCAACTTCCACAGCCACTGCCATCCTCTGACTTCACTGCCATTCTCTTTCAAAAAGGGAAATCAGATAAGACTTGGGTACGAACACTTTACTGCAGAGCACATTTTAATCCCACTCTACCTCTTGCCTTGGGCCTCCTTATGGTATCCAGGGAGTCTCTGGGAGGCATTGGGTAAGGACTTGTCAGATGCTCTGTTATAAAGGGTGCTAAGGGTGGCTTGGCACTGTCCTGTGGGAGGCCAGCTTTGGGGGAAACAGGAGTTCCACCAGGACAGCAGTGAGTAAATGGGAGCAAGGTGCCAAACCGAGGGATGACTGCAGGTTCCATGGTCCTTCTGTGCCCCCCAGCCACCGGCTCACAGACCACTGTGTGGAACCATGGTGGGCTGCTCACCCGGTGCGTGCCACATGTGGGCAACAGGATGCCTCGACCATCAAGGGGAACCCTCAGGTCTGTTCTTCCTTCTCTCTGGGAACTGCCACAACAGCTCTGAACATTTTCTCTTTGCTACAATTTTTTAAAAGTCCACGATGGTCTTTAATCCCTAGGACAAATGTTTGTCAAGCACCTACTCTGTGCCAGGCTGAATGCCCACCGCATGGAAAGTGCTAGGCTACTCTTCCCTGCTCTGCTGGCCTTGTCCACCCGCTGGAGCAAGACCCTTGGGCTGGAACCACCCTGCCAGCTCTCAGAGGTCACCCCTACTTTCCCTTTGTTCTTTGGTGCCTCCTGCGTTTGTTACTGTGTAGTCCTGCTGCTGTCTTTGCATACACTTATTAGTCCTGTGGCCTCTGCCTATATTTCAACCACCTGGCAACTCTCCTGCTCTCAGCCTGCCTCGGTCCTCAACCCAGAGTGAAGGTGTGGGGAATAGCTGGCGTCTGGGTTAGAAGAGGTGCTCCTTAGCCCTTGGGGCTAAAGAGTTGCTCAGGAAGGGCCACGATAAGTAGGGATCAGTATCGCTGATGCTGAGAAAATCTCAGATGGGGCACTGGCCCATCTTCTGGGGGTTTCCAGCTCACTCCTCATCTGCTGCTTCAGGCAGGCAGTAGTAGCTCAGGTGTCCAATGGCTCTCTCTGCCTCTCCAGGGACTGTCTGTCCCCAGGGGGCCACTTTGGTGCTGAGGCTTCTGAGCGCCCCGGCCTTGAGGGTGGCCCACAGCTCTTCACCCAGTCAGTTGCTATGTCCCATGTAGGTGGAGTTCCTCTTACATCCCCACCACTCCCTAACCCCAGGACACAGTTTGTTCCCATGCAGACCACAAGCTGGGCCTTACAGCAGTGGTGGTGGGGTTTTACAGGGTGCTGTCATGGAGCCTGAGAATAGGTGATCAGAGAGGAAGGAAGGAGCAACAAGCGAGAGAACGAGTGATGGTGCCCTAAGCATCCTTCCCAGGCTGGTACAACCTCAGGCAAGGTTTACCTTTCAGAAACACGCCAGGGTGGGTCTTCTCCACACCTCGGGACACCTGGTTATCACAAGGTACCTCAGAGCTCACACCACCTACACCCACGCTGAGACAAGGGCAGTGCTGGCAGGCCAAGGAGGCAGCGGGCTGGGGGCCTCCATGTTACCCTCAGTTTGGTTTCTGGGCTCCTGCCTGGAGCCTGGGAGGTAGCCTCGGTCATGCAAAGATCTCCCTTGAGATGCGAACTCTGGATGACTCAGGCATTCACATCCTAAGCCCCGTCAACACTCCAATCCAAGGGAGCAAGCTGAGAAATCGGGAATGTGACCTTCAGTGCTTAATTGCATGTTGAAGTCCTCACAAAAGCTTTGCAAAAACATGGAGATTTATAAGGATAATATGGTGCTATCCTAGTAAAAAGCTGACATTTAAATTGTTCTCCTTTTATATCTTTGTAATGAAATTCTTTGTTTCCTCTGCAGCCATTTTTGAGTATTTACTAACATTCAGAGAGCTCTCTCCTGCAGGCAAAATTTCAAGCTTCATGACGTCAGGCTGGGCCGTGTGACACAGGAACACAAGACTGTAGTGGAGCCCCTGGGGGAGTTCTTACTCCAGGAATAGCGAAGGACAAGGTGTCCAGCCACCCCACTCCTGCCTCTCCCTCCAAGAGGAGGGTTTTAAAAAATCACCAAAGCTTCATATTTTAATGAGTTTTCTTTGCAATTTATATATAATAGATTTTCAATAACAACCTGTAATTAGTTCATTTTCTGCTATTCAATTGCTCTGCATGGAGGCCATTGACAACTTCCAGCTGGGATCTTTAAAAATGGAAAGTGCTTGAAGACTCAGCTCCAGACAATGACTAGAAAGTGCCGGGTCCCACCATGCAGCTGTTAGAAGTAAACCATTGAGATGGGAAAGGGGCAGTCTGGGTTTGAAACTTCCAAGTGTGGGAGAAGAAGAAACTGCTGCAGGGTGCACTGACAAGCAATCACCAGTTCTGGTTCAGAATCAAGCCCTCTGTGGTGTAATGGGGGGCAGAGATTGTTCCACCCAGAACCCTAATGCATAGATGGAGGCCCCATTCCTGCCACCCCTGTTCCTCATGCAGATGAGGCACTCATCAGACACTTGCCAAGGGGCTCTTGACAACTTTTCCTGCACAGTAGGGGCAGGTGGAGGCAGGCGCATGCATCAGTTGTGTTTCTGTCTTTATATAGCAAGGGACAGCCAAAAAGGACAGAGTCCAGACCCCAGGACATCAGGAGGTCTTAGATAACATGTCTAGGTCCTAGGAGGTCTTAGATAACAGCTCTGCTCACACGTCTGTCCCGACAGTCATCACTGGAGGCCTTCAAAGGCCAAGTCCAGGTCTCCAGCTGATACTCAGTCCCCTCTCCAGCGGCTTGCAGGCTGGTGTACCTGCAGTGATGGGGACTCACCACTCACTGGGCAACTCTGGAGAGGCTGGGGAGGGTCCCTCTCAGAACCGAGCTAAGCCGGCCTTCTGCAAGCCCTGGCCTGAGTCTGAACTCTGCCCCCGGGGCCCTAACTGTGGTGCTGGCCTTTCTGCCCTGGGTATTGCCTCCTCCCTCAGGCAAGCCCCTTGTCCCTTGGGATCACATGCTCCCCCGGGAAACCTTTTTCCTCACCCTCTGTCTGGTTATCTCTAGCTCGCCGTTGAGGTCTCTGCTCCGACGTCCCTTCCTGACCTCTCTGGGGACAGTTGGTCCTCCTGCACCCAGGACGCTCTCTCAGCTCCTACTTTGTTTATTGGGTCATCTTTCTGTTCCCCCACCCCCGCCTCTCTACCCAGGTGGCAAGATCCTCATGGGCAGGGCCTGCTGTGGTCTTGCTCACAGCTGAGTCTCTGCCCAGCGCTTCCCCGAGAGTGAGCTCTGTGTGCGTTTGCTGACCTAATGCTATCTCATCTTCCATGGTTTTCTTCCTCCTACACTTCCCAACCTCAATTCCTGACCCTTTCCCTGTGTTGCTCTCCCTGCTCTGGTCAGGCTCCTCTGAAAGGCTCAGGTTGCTGGCCTGCCCTTTCCATACCACTCCATGCCAAGTGTACGGATAGGAGAGGAGACAGGGCCTGTCCCTCCCTGCCCAGGAGCTCACCCTACTTTCAGAGAGCCTCGGCCTACAGCAGCTTCAGGGTGGACCCGCTGGCCTTCCCACAGTGGTCTTCCTTCCACATTTGCCCTCACCTGCAGTGGGGAGCTTGGGTATTTGTGGCCGATGGTTTTGCTCCAGAGGCCTGACCTGCCAGCCTGCCAGGGCCCAGCATGGAAATACAAACCCATATTCTATGCCTATGGATCATTTCCAAGGTATGCAGATTTACACAGCCAGCAAAGCTGACCTCCAGGTGAGGTGGCAGGAGTTGGGCTGGGTGGGGCTGCTGGTCCTGGGCTGCTGCAGCCAAGGTCTGCTGCATCATGAGGGATGTGGCTGTGGGCCGGCAAGCATGCAGGGCTGAGGAGCGGGCTGAGCAAGAGCCCTCCTCTGCACCCGTGGTTGCCAGCGGTAGAGGTAATTATGCAGCCTGCCAGCTGACCAGAGCACTTACTCTGAGGAGGGCTGAATGGCCAGTTAGTGGCTCTGGGGTCAGGATGAGAGCTTTCCAGTGGGAATTGCTTTTATCTTCAATAAGGCGTCATTAGCCCATGTGAGAAGCAGGGGCTCCCCTCACACCCAATTGCTCATCCAGTGATTAGGGATGTCTGGACTGGGGATGTCCAGCTGCCCTGCTCCAGCCGGGCTGATGCTTCTCTACCAGGGGCCCCAGCTGTGTGGCCCCAACAAGGCACTTCCTCTGCCCCTGTTTTCTCCAGGCCCCCTGGCGTCATGCAGGGAGCCTCTGGGATCGCTGGCCACAACTTCATGTCTGGACTCCTCTGTTTGCCCAAGGTATTTCTCCATGTCCTTCATGCCCTCAATGAGCAACACTGACCAAGGCCTCCCTGGGTGACATACCCCATGCTGCACAGGAGTGCAGGATGAGTGAAGCAACCTCTATCCTCAGGGAGCCTGCGGTCTAAAGGGGGAAGGAAAACAATGGCATGGCACAGGGTGATGGGGCACACATAGAAATCTTCATCATCACCCTCACCGCCACCATCATTGACTTGGTTAATGTTTGCCTAACACTTACTATAGGCAAAGTCTTGTGCTAATCACTTTACATTAAGTAGCTCCTTTAGTCCTGAATAACCCTGTGCATGGTTGTTATTCCCATTTTACAGATAGGAAACTTAAAGCCCAGTTTAACCTCCGGTAGGGAGCTGTCCAAAGTCACACAGTTAGTCGCAGAATAGAGATTCAAAACCAGGTCTAGCTTGGACTCTGGAGTCCACACTCTTAATGATCAGGCCACAGCCTTGTTAACCGAGGGCTGTGGGCACACAGAGGAAGATGTGTGGGGCTTGGTGGAGGAAAAAGAAATTGAGGAAGACCTCCTGGAGGAGAAGACCATTGAGTTGGGGCTTGAAATTTAGGGAAATCACTGTGAGGACAGTGAGATTCTCTTCAATGGAGAATGCAGATGTGTTGCAAAGTTTGTTTAAATGCATGAGAAAGTTCTAGAATCAGACACGCCCATTGAATCCTGACTCTGCTACCTGCTGACTACGTAACCTTGGGTTAGCTACTTCTCTGAGTTTCAGTTTCTTCATCTGTGAAATTGGACATAGTGTACAATGCTGACACATGTTAAATGCTGGGTATCACTTTATACAACTGGAGTACGAAGAGCCTCTTACTAACCACAGCAATACTGACAAGCAAAGTCATTCAAATGGAACACTGACTGTGAACCCCGTCCTCCAGTGCTGGCCTCAGGAGCTCACATGGCAGTCTTCTTGAAGCCCTCTCTATACACTTGAAGTCAGGACAGCAACCCCACTTCTGTCTCTGGGAGGAGGTGGTGAGATCACCCCTTCTGTCTTCCAATTTTCAATTCCTCCCTTGGCCACTCCAGCTTTAACGTTTTGTGCCCTTGAGAAAATGAGGGACCAAGGGCAGTGAATCAGTTCTTCGGCCACTTTATTTCCAAATCCTGTGTGGCAAAACCAGTGTCTTCCTTTGGGGTAGGGGGAGTCATTGGCACCTATAGTCTTGGCTTCAGTCAGAACTGAGACCAGCTCATAGACATTGCTTGCTCTCCAAATTCAAGAGCCGAGTAAATTCAGATAAAATTTTTGATGAACCCCATGCTATTTAAAATCTTGTTACTTACTATCCAAAACTCAGGAATGAAAGGGAGTAGAACAAAGCAATATCCTTGCTATCTAAACTCCTTGTCTGAACTCACCCTATCCAGATAAAGAGCCAGATAGATCTGGGTAGTGAGGATGCTTACGGTTACTTATTTTACCATCCTGCTCAACACAGGGTGGGTGTGAGGATTGCTTGAGATAGTGTGTATAGAAGTCTGGTATGGGGCCAGGCACTATTAGTTCCAGAGGATAGTGGCGTGGTAAGTGAAGCTGTACCATCCTTTCACTTAGCAGCAGAGAAGGTGAAAAAACAGCTGTAAATTCACCAGATGACCATATCATCTGTTTCATAGAGTTGCCCTGGCTGTAGTGGTAGTGCTGTAGATTAAAACACTGTTTTCCTTTCTGCTTGCCTGGAGTTTACACATGTCAGAGGTGAGGAAGGGTGTCTGGCTCCCTGGCATTCAGCACCCCAGGTCCTCCTGACACTCTGCCTGTGTGGTCCCAGGACATTAACATGTGAAGCCCTTTATGCTGCACTGCTAGCTGCTCAAAACCTTCCCATGCATCCAACACATTTGTGGGTTTTGCTCTCACAGGAGTAATTAAAAGGACAACTATTTTCTAAAGAGCAGAAGAAACTTGCAATGAATTTAAAGTGAGAAAAATCCTTGTTTTAGCAATGTGTTTTCCCCTGATCCCAACCTGAGCATTCAGAACAGTGCAAAAACCATGCATTATTGGGAAGCCTTTTAGATGAGCACCTTTGAGGTTAATTTACTGTGATGAACAGACAGGGCCAGCACACACCTTGCTTATGGTGACCCTGGAGCCTGGGTCTCTGCCATGGCAGGGACAGGTGGCACTACTCCTTGTTGGGGTGGCGGGAGGTGGTGTGGGGAAGGGGAGGCAGAGGGCATGTGCTGGAGAAGGACACTGAGCCTTTAGTTCCTAGATCAGCCTGTGGTTTGGGAAGCCAACACAATGCAAAGAGAATGTTTAGTTGACAAAAGGAAGAAGAGGGGGTACCCTCATATTTCATTCTGGTCCCTGTACAGAGAGAGGCAATTGGGAGCCTTGGCTCCATCTGACAATCAGAAAGAGACTTAACTGACTCCCATGACTAGGTACTGCCTGCCACCCTGGAGGAGAGTCACCTGTTCCTCACAGCCAGGAAGGGGGTGCAGCCCCATCACGAACCAGCTCAGCACAGACAGCCACCAGCTGTGGGACTCCTAGCATCACCCCCCACCGGCCGCAGACTGTGGCAAGCATAGCCCAGCCAGGGCCAGGCCAGCTGCACGGGAAGACATGATTTAGGAGACCTCTTCCACAAACCTCAAAAACTGATAAATACAACTCCCTTCTCTGGGGAAAACAGCCCCAAACCGAACATCCTTTAGTAAAGTGATTGACTCTGCATCGGTAGGCTACAGAGCTGGAGTCACCCCACAGACCTCACCCTGCCTTACACCCAAGGACACCAGCAAAATAGAGACTAGAAAATAAAATGCTAATGCCTCAACCTCTGCCAGCCCATCAGCTCTAGTTTTTAAAATTAAATCCAGAATGTTGTTGCTGAAATGTCTGAGATATTACTTTCTGGGTTTTAGTGAGATTTCTTTAATGCCCATCGATTGCTGGGTAATAACTTGTACCTATATGTCTCATTTCAATTACCTATTTAAAATTCGCTGAACCATAAATCTATTTCCAGAGCTATGGGAATTTAGTTTAGAGTTCCTGTGACTTTGAAAAACCATTGATCCCCATATGCTCCAAGTGGCTGCATGTCAAGCCTTTATAGTGGGGGTTAACTCATTTTGTGGCTTCCTTAACGGCTATGAGTTTACGTTTTATTGCATATCTATTATTTGGGCTGGGCTGCGATGAATGTTTTGGCTGTCTCGTTCAAAACAAGTCCAAGGCGACAGCAGAATCTAATTTGTTTTAAAAATGATGATTATAAAGCTTTCCAAATAATAATCCAGGAACGAAGGGAGCTGACACCACATTGCTCTGTATGTGACATGTGGCTGGAGGTCAGGTAATGACGTCCTTCCCTTTCCAGGGTAGCTCATGTTTATAATGACCTTACTAGGGAAGCTGGAGAGGCCTTCTCTTTCATCACAGGCAATAGGGATGCTTCCATTTCCTTGAGAGTAAAGCCAAGAGCTTGCTGTTTGGCCCCAGACCCATTCATGGGAACTGTGCTCATAAAGCAGAGGCTGCTGTGGTACCAGGCACCAAGATGGTGCCCAAGCAGTGCCATTATCTGCTTAATGATGGTATCCTGGGACATTAAGTAATGATGCCCGGTATGCCCTGCAAATCCCTGAAGTCCAGGCTTGGCCTCTGGCTCTAAAAATGCACTGAGCTTTTCCTTCATAACTCCTTTGGTAGAGGGGTCTAGGCTCAGAAAGCGTTTTTGGGAATGTCTTGGAACTATCCCCAGAAAACACGTTGCTGCTTTCCTGACTCGGAGAGCTGCTGTTCCTGTAACCTGCCCTAGCTGCTCGAGCCTACTCTTGTTCATGTTCCATGGAATCATCAAGGAGTCTCAGTGTGGGGAGGCAGGTGGGGAGGATATTGCCAGAAGTAGACTCCGAGGGCAGGAGAGAGGGTCTTGTCCAGTGATATGTAGGTCAATGTTTAACAACCGGCTCGCTAGAGAAGAAAAAATGTCCCCCCTTCCCTTTTTTGGTAGCATCTGTGTGGTGTGAATTTCTATGATGTAAATATTCCCAATGTGGCCAATTTAACGCGACCAAGTATTTAACTGCTTGCAAAATTCCTGAAAATTTAACAATGGGCTCTCGTGAACCAGGTTTGGGGAGTTGTGGATACTTCCACACATTCCAAATGTATTTCCAGATGTATTTCTGGAAATAATCTCTTTGGCCCACAAGACAAACATCTCCACAGCAGGATAAGCCTACCAGTCATTCTCACCTTATTATGAACCAGCACAGGCAGGTATGAGTTTGACTAGTGGGCAGGGAGGAGGATGATGGGGACCCTGCACAGTCATAGTAAATTAAGCAAAGCCCTGGAACTGGGGGGTGGACTTTGGTACTAAGGATGATATGAACTAGAAAGGCCCCTGAAACCAGGTCAAGCTCATGAACACTTCCCATAGGGAAGAATCATACTTGTTTCTCTCCTCTTACATCATCCAAGTACCTCTCTATTTGCCACAAGAGCCCTGCTTGCCAACAAATCACAAGGATCCCTCTTCAGGCCTTGTGCAGGTGTGGAATAGCAACACCCCAAAGAGATGTCACTCCGAAGCAGGAATACTTTGCTGGAAAAGGGATTCCAGGTAAAGGTTGGGGTTGAGGGAGGATACCAGGCTCTGTGGCTCAGGGCCCCTGGGGGTGGGGTGGGCTTGCACCCACATCCTGAATGCCAGGGCTTACACTTAGGAACTGTGAGCTGGCAGGTCACACCCAAGGGTATATGCATTGTCCACTTTAAGCAGAGCTTGAATATCTTCTAACGTAAGGGGCTTCATCTCTTTTGGGCCAAGGATGTCCTCTCTAGTCTCCAGTGTGGGCCCAGCACCGCCGTTTCCTCTCCCCTCTGCTGACCCCTGCCTGGAGCTACACCAGGCTCTTGTATCTTGCATTTCTTGTAAGTCCTGTCCCAGCACCACCTCTGGTTAATGTAACCTCTTGGAAGATCACCTTAGTAAAAGATACAGGTCCTGAAGGCACCCATCCACTTGCATATGTACCAGGTACTCCCTGGAGGGGCACTCAGAGTACCTCCTGTTTTCAAAGAGCACCCACTTTCCCTTCTTCTCCAGGGATCCCCTGCCTCTCTTCACTTTGGACCCTCACTCTCCATTGTCCTTGGGTAGTCACTGCTCCCTGCTGCTGCATGGCCAAGCCTCCAGGCCCTCCTGCAGGGTGTTTTCCTCCAGACAGGGCTCGCCACATGGCCAGGCCATAGCCTGAGGATAGCCCTAAAATCTGCTTCCTTCTCCTTCAGTCATAGAACCCCCAAGGGGGTGCTCACAGTGCCCTCACAGCTATGCTTCAATTACAGTCCTGGCCCCTCAAAGAGCGAGAAAAATCTTTATTCAAAAGGAACAGGGCAAGCCCTCTCTGGCCCCATCCACTCTCCATTTAGTCTTTTCTTAAAGCTCAGGCTTGTTGCAAAACAAATTCAACAGCTTTTCTCTGTATAAGAAACCAACCTGGGAGACAACTGAGGACAGACTCCAGGCACCCAACAGCATTTTGGTGCAGGAGCACCTGCGGATATAAGCCCTTTTCCCACTAGGACCCAACTTACGGAAGGCCATGTAGAACTCGCGGAGAGTCAGGGAACTGTCACTGTTGTAGTCGTCAAATCGGAGGAGGTCACCTGGTGAGCAACCAACTAAGTCTTCATCCAGGTCCTGCTTCTTCAGCACATGCTGCGGGGTGAGGAGGAGAACAAGGCCAGAGTCAGGTGAGTTTAGAGTCATGGGCATTGATGAAAATGACTCAGGCCACGAGGGAATCCAGGGACAGTTCAGTGGGCCTTGAGGGGTACCTGAAGCTCTTTGGCTTTGTCTTGTCTGACTCCTTCATTTTATGGATGAGAAAACGGGCTCAGAGAGGGAAAGTGGCTCCCCCAGGTTCACACAGTGCTTGGGGCAGAGTCTACACTAGAGCTCAGGTGTGTCTTTTCCCTGTCTAGGCAGACAGACCAGACAGTCTGAGATGGGAATCCTTGAGGCCACCTGCTCTACTGCGGTGTGCTATAGATGGGGAGACAGGAGAGAAAAGGCCCCATCAGATAAACCCAGCAAACCGTGGCTGAACTCAGTGTGGGGACAGAGGTCTGCCAGCTTCCAGCTGCACAGAGCTGGAGGTCACTGCTGCATCATGCACCCACCCACCACCCATCAGCCCTTACCCATGGCAGGCAGTGCTGCCTGGACACAGCACACTCCCAGACCCCTCCGCTCTATCCACCTAGACCTGAGCTTCGCCCCTGCCTGCCCTGTCCTGCCCGGGACACAGATGTCCACCTTTGTGACTCTGGCACGGAGGCCACAGATGATATAGGCTCTCGTAAACTCCTCTCCAGCTGTGGTCTGAGCCATAGGACACAGAGGCCTGCCCAGCATGATCGGCCACATGTCCCAAGGTAACTAAGGGTAGAAATTCTAGGCACCCTCACTCAGCTGGAGCTACAGCCAGAGGCCAGTGTGCTCAGAACTGAAGGTCTTGCAGGGAAAATGCTCAGAAGGAAATCTCAGAAGAAAGAAAATGATTTTGTTTTATTTTGGTGCGGGGGGAGGGAGGCAGAGGCATTTTCTCTTTATTTAACATTCTCAGCTTGGTCTGCTGTATTAAAGGCAATTTAATGTGATAATGTTAAAAAAATGACCCTTCACCAAGCAAGTAAGAGTGTTCGATAAAAGGGAGATCAACCATAATGCCTGAGATCAATCTTCTGAAGATGGAAATTTCCCTTTGTCTATTTCTGCATTGGAAATTGATTAACTTTTTATAGGACTGACGAGTTTTTCCCCAGCACCTTTGATTCAGTGTCAGGGAAAGGCCCACTTTAGCCAGGCTCTGCTTGGCAGATTTATGAAATAGACTTTAACTATATTAAATTTTAAAGAGGAAATCATTGTCCAATTACCACACTTCTTAATGGCTTCAGGTGCCTCAGGCCACATATCTGCCAGGTTAGAACGAAGTGTCTGGTAAGGTTCTGTTTACCTGGAGCTGTGTGGGCCTGGATACCAAGATCTCACAGCAGCTTCTGTTAAAGACAAGCTGATGCCACCTGCCCTCGGTGCTCCCTGCTCAGTAGTTTGAGGAATTGCCAGGTGCTTCTTCCTGCAGGTAGCTGTAACTGTCAGGACCTGGGATTTTCCCAGAGCAGCCTGAGTCACCTGTAGGTCCCTGGACCTGCCCCTCAGGTTCTTAGCCAGAGCTGAGACCTAGTGCTGATGGAGGTGGTGACATGCTGGCAGGGTGGTTGCCCTGGGGGCCATGGGCAGCAAGTCTCCTGGGATACACGGCTTGAATGGGCTTGCATGAGCTGCTCAGGTATGGGTGAGCAGAGCAGAGTCATCTGAGATTCCCAATGTGCTTCCTGGAAGCAGGCTCAGGACTGCCTGGAACAGAGGACCTACATTCCAAAGCTTCTGGTGGCTGCTCCTTACTAGGGTTCTGTGGGTACTTCCTGTCTCTACAGACCTTCAAGGAACCATGTGGTGCCTCTTGGTGGGAGCCATTCTCCCCAGGGAGATTCCGAGTGCTCTGAGGAGAGCAGGCGCATGCATGTCAGTCTGCCAGGGTTTTATCTCAGTTCTATCATGTCCCAGGCAGTGAACAACTCAGGCAAGTTGTCTGATTTCTTAGAGCCTCAGTTTCCTCATCTGAAAATATCTGTGAAGTGGGATAATAGTAGTCTCCTCCTTACAGCAGAGGATGGTCAAAAGATTTAAGGAGAAAATAATAATAATGATGATGATGATGGCAACAATACTGATGACTCTCTCTATTGAAGCACACCATGTGGCCAGGCACGGTGGCTCACACCTGTAATCCCAGCACTTTGAGAGGCCAAGGTGGGCGGATCACCTGAGGTCAGGAGTTTGAGACCAGCCTGGCAAATATGGTGAAACCACATCTCTACTAAAAATGCACAAATTAGCTGTGTGTGGTGGTGTAAGCCTGTAATTCCAGCTACTTGGGAGGCTGAGGCACAAGAATGGTTTCTGCCCAGGAGGCAGAGGCTGCAATGAGCCAAGATTGCACTGCTGCACTCCAGCCTGGGTAACAGAGTGAGACCATGTCTAAAAAAAAAGAAAAAAGAAAAAAAAGAAAGAAACATACCACATGCCAGGTACCACTCTAAGGCATTCACTGTCTTAGCTCATTTAACCCTCATGATGACCCTGTGAGGTTCACAGATGAACACAGAGGCACAGCAAAACGACATTGTCTCCCACGGTCCACTAGCTCATACATGCTGGAGGCAGCACTTCACCTTAGGCAGTTTGACTCTAAAGTCTGCATTCTTTGCCACTATCCTACATAACAATGAACCCTTCTGAGTTTATTAATCACAGGTCAAGGGCCTAGCTCAATGTCAAGCACATGGCTCAATGAATGCTAGGGCACTCCCCACCCCACTTCCTCCCAATGACTGGGCCACAGCCTTGAGAAAGTCCCTGTGCCATGTTTAAGATTTCTTTAAATTGGCATCAAAGGTGGGGACCTGTCTTTATTATCCATCCACTGGGTGGACAGTCTGTGGTCACAAGAAAAGAGCTGCCCACCACCCCCCACCACCCAACTTGGGGAGGCTGATCTCATTCTCCTTGCAGATCTTGTACCTGCTTGGTGTGGCTCTAGGGCTCCAGACCCTTAGAAACAAACCAGTAAGCAGAAGTAGGAATGCAGGCCCCTCCAGCCCACCCCAGCTTTTCTACCATCAGGACTCTATAGGCTGCTCCCTGCAACTGGCAGTGGCTGTGGCCCCAGTGTGTGAGGTCACTCTTTCCTTGCTTTCTATGCTGCAGACACTAACTACCCCTGCACCACCCTGTAGCTCAACAAAGGACATGTGTGCTGTGTTAACACTGCAGTCTCGCGGGAGGGAGGCAAACCGCAGGGTGTAATGCAAGTGTTTTCCCAAATGAGAGCAGGGCTTGGTGGGGGTCGATAGGTAGACACAGGGCTTTCTGCAAACAAGCAGGCTGAGGTTTGGGTTCTTGATCTTTGGATACCAAGGAGCAGTACTGTCCTAAGATAGAAGATTTGGGGACTTCCATGTTATAGCTCCAATGGTGTTCAATGGAAACCAAGTACTGCTTCCTTGTAACTTTTCTGCTGAGTAACTAATCCTACTCAATGAAGAAAAGATTGATTTCCCAGTCAAAATATGAGAGACCAGGCCCTCTGAAGTGAGTTTTTTGCCAGATAGCTGAGAGGGCCTGTGAAAGCTTGTTTGTAAATAAAGGCTGAATGTGGCTGGTGGGAAGAAGAACCTGACCTCATTTTGTTTGTGAGATGTTCTCAGAGGTATTGAACACACGCTCTTAGACACCCGGAGTGGGGGTTGGGAAATGGAAAACTGGATTCCTCCATAATGTGACTTTCACTGAACGCCATGCCCACCTGAGCCAGTTCAGAGCTGCTGAGGTGGCCATTGCCATCTGCATCTAAGTCCCTGAACAAAGATTCCACCAGGACGCGCTTCTGGGAGGCAGGGTCTTGTCTACTGTCTTCTTCCTGGAGTGGCTGCAGGCGGGTCTGGAGTGCCAGAAGGACGTTCTTCAAGCGGGCATAGCCGGCTATGGTGCACGTGTCACCTGAAAGAGAAGGTGAGGTTATTATAATGAGACTTATCCCGTGGTCTTGAGAGAACGTTCTTGCCACTGGTCCATTCATCCATATCACTCACAAATAGGCACTGGGCATTCACTATGTGCAGTGCATGGTGCAACTGTAGTCAATGGGACTTGTTTGTGTTCTGCTCACCAATTTATCCCATAAATATTGATTGAACATGGAATGCATGCTACACATGATGCAAATGCTGGGTGGAACCTATTTGTCCAGCTGACAAATATTTATTGAGCACCTACTACAAGCCAGACTAGAATAACTGCCAGATGGAATGGGAAATTCTTCCAGCAGAATATATAGCGGCAGCCCCACAGAGGTTTTAGGAATGCCGCCCCCAATTCCATTTTGTAATCGCTGGTTTTTGCCTTAATCCTACCTTAAAGGCTGCTTTTGAATACTTGGCCTCCTAGATTAGGGAGTTTTAGTTAACAGGACTAATAAGCCCTGCTTATGTTAATTAGGTACCCTCCCAGAGCTGGATTACTTCAAAACAAACATATACACAAGTCTATGACCAAGAAACAAAAAGCAGCTTTACAACATTAAAACCAAAGCACACAGCTTGTTTTATCCCAGGCGTGCTTGCTGAACGGCAGCAGAACCGTGCAGTGTTTGGACAAGTAAGGCCTGGGATGCACTGCAGCATGGCGTAGTTTACCTTGCTGGTGACGGGCTTCTAGGATGGACACTACGCAGGGCATGGCCCATACACTGGGGCTGCAGGAGTGTCAGCAGAGAGGGCAGCCCCTCCAGCCCCACTTCTCATCTCGCCGGGGGATGAGTACTTTCAGCGCCTGGCTTTGCTGAATCCTGGAGAATGGGCACAGGCTCCTCACTGACCATTCCAGGTTGAAGGCCAATGGGTTGATGGAGCCTGGGGCTCTTCTCTTTAATTCCAAGGCCAGTTTAGGGCCTGAGGTAATATCCCAGAGTTGGAGAGTCATTAGGAAGAAGTGCTAGAGAGCATGGGCTCTGAGGTCCCCTGGGTTTGAGCTCCAGCTCTGCTGCCATCATGCATGTAGCCTTGGGCAGGGTGTCTCAATGATCTCATCCGTGAAATGGAGATATCAGTGTCTCCCACACGGGGTCGTTACGAGGATTAAATAAGATGTGCACATACAGGCCTTTGCACCGGCGTGGCACCCAGTAAGGGCTCATAACATGATAGCTACTCCCTCCCTTGTCATTATGGGAACCACATTTACTGAAGAGCAACTGTCAGGGAAGCTACTGGGAAGAAAGGGGTGATGGGGAAGTCTGTCTGTTTCTTTCTTCTACCCTTCCTCTTTTCCTCCTTCATACCCTCCCTTCTTCCCTCCCTTGATAAGCCTGGACAGCCCAACCACTTTTTCTTGTGCTTGTTTATATTTCTAGATTTTCTTCTAATTTGGGGTCAATTGATTTCCACCAGAAACAGATGCCCATTACCATTTCCTCCTGCATGTTTATTTAGAAAAAAATCAATTGCTGTGTTCAATGCAATCAGATCTATTTGCTCTCTGGGAGTCTTTGTGCTCTGACAAGAATGCCTCTCTCCCACCCCTTCACCTTGCTCGCATCCCTCTTTTGACTAGTAGGATATTGATTCCTGAGAGTTCTTGGGGCCTCCAGTTGGCAAACCCAATTCTCAAGTCTGTAGAGCTACATGGCATTGAAAACAGTGGCTTTGTCTCCCTACAAAACTTGCTGGGTTCTTCCTTTTTCTAGGCCTGGATAAGGATCAGTTTGGGGGAAGGGGAGGAATAGTTTTGCCCGAGTCTAGCTCCTCACTGCCTGAAAGAGGATGAACTTTGGTCCTGGCAAACGGACCAGAAGTGGGGGTACAGAATGAAAGTGGAGGTGGGGCTGGCTGCTGGGGTAAATGGAGATGGATGTGTGCCTATGTAAGGGTCTGCAGGAGCCAGCACTGGGGGTGCTCCCAGGACTTCCTGGAGTAGGGGGTGTTTATATCCAGATACTGAAAAACTGATGTACACAGCAGGTGGATATGGTGTCAGGAAGAGGCTGTACTCAGAAATGCTGGTGAGTAATCGGGCTCTAAAGAACATGCCACAGCAGGGCAACCTGAAGGTGAGGCCAGGCTGGGTCAGAAGGGCAGGACACCGCATCCTTGCAGATTCCCCCAACCTTCCTCCTGGACCTTGGTAGGGTGTAAACCACTTCTGAGCTGCCAGCTGCCCTGGGCAAGGTTCCCTTCTGGAGCCTCTTGTTTCGTCTCAGGACCCCAGTGGCCAGGCCGGACTAGGCATGGAGAGCGCCCTGGGAGTTCTTGGGATCACCAGCTGGCAAACCCGTTTCCCAAGTCTGCAGAGCTACATGGTGTAGCTGGGGTCACCCTGTGAGCAGGGGTCTGCAGCTAGATACCTCCAACACCGGCAGGCGGGGGAAGCCATCCAGGTGGGTCTTGCTGGGATGGAAGTGGGGTGCTGTGGCATCCTCCCCAGGCTCGGCCCCTCCTCACATCCTCATAGCTGCCCGTGAGCACAGAGTTCTGGCTGCTTCACCCTGGCAACTGCCCAGCAGACACCTTCTGGTCAGGAAGGTATGTGCAGGTCTAGACGTCAATCATCTGGGGGAAAGGGGTGGGTCCCCCAGGTCTCCAGCATCAGCTCCCTGAGCCCATGGTCCCACCCTCTGCTAGGGCTCACATTGCCCAGGCCCCTCCTGTCCTTTTACCAGCGTTTATTTACATACTGTGTGCCTGATGCTGGGCAGCTTCTAGTTCTGGGCACTGTGGGTGCCTGTGGTGGGAGGCCAAGGGAGGGATGTTCAGGATGAGACCTGTAGGATGAGGAGTTGTGGGAGGAAGCAGAGGGAAGAGCAGGCCAGGAGCAGGACTGTGTGTGCAGGAGCTGTGGTGCGGCACATCTGGAGACTGGTGAAAGCTGGTGTGGCTGGGCTGGAGGGGCTGAGTCAGGTGGAGAGTGAAACAAGACAGGCAGGAGAGGGCAGTGGGGCAACCCAGGCAGAGCCTCCAAGGCCGTGGGGAAGTGTGTGGCCCCACACATCATGCTGTTCAAAACCTCCGTTGTCATTTCTTCCTTTTACTGAGGGCACTCCATGCCTGGGCCAAGCTTGCCACTGGGGTCCTGAGATGAACCAAGGGATTCCAGGAAGGGAATCTTAAATTCTTCTTTATCCCAGGAACAATTGTGCTTTAATGAGTTGCAAGAGAGAACTCTGCCCAAACTCAAATCATGAAGTCATCTGTCCGAAATTACTGAGCTCCTCTGGTGCCCGACAGCACTGGGGAAGGGCTGTGGACCCTGGAGGAAAGGTGGCCTGATGCTGGGAGCTCTGCTTCTGTGCAGATGATCACTCAACATCCCAAAGTCCAAACTCTCTTTCTGGGAAGGATTTTGATCCTTCATCTCTAAGGGCTGCCCTCTTGGTGGCTCCCTGCCTTCACTCCCTGCCTCTGTCATCCGAATTCCATAGGGCTTATGGTGGGGTGGGGGAAGGAAAACTTCCTTCCTTGCCTTCTTCCAGCTCCCAGAGGCAGATGCCCCAAAGCTGCAGCCTCTGGCTCAGTCTCCCAGGATAGCTTTCTCCCTCACAGCTGGCCTTGGCTTCCAGGATGGGTATCTTCCTAGCAAGGTGTGTCAAAGTCATAGGTTACCAAATTCCAGTTTTATTTTTACATTCCTGCCCCCTGCTGGTTTCACTGTGGGGTCAGATAGGAGGAGTGACTCAGCTGTGTGGAGCACTGGGCATTTTGGACACCACTGGACATGGTCTTCAGCTAAAGGCTCCCTCCCCACTTCCAGTTTCAAACATTTGTCTAATTCTAAAAGAAATACATGCCCATCAAAGAACCACTTGGAAAGCACAAATAAATATAAAGAAAGAGAAGATAAATCATCCTGAAATCTACCTCCCAGAGGCAGCTGCTGTCAACACACTGCTGGCCAGAAGTGAAGCTGGGCCCTCTCCATGAGTGACACTGAGCTCATGACTGAAATGAGCTCTTTCACGTAGTCCAGCCCTCGTCTGCTGTGCGGGCTCCAAGGTCTGTTTTCTGATCTTCCTCCTATTCTTCTCAAATTCCAATCATTTTGGGCAAGAAAGTGTCAACACCCAAGGTTCATCTCTTTCTTATCTTCACCCCAGTCAGCCCTGCCCACCTGCCCAGCAATTCCACAGGTGACTGCAAGAGAGGCAGGGGGTGTGGGGGGACCAAGGGGGACAACTTCAGCAGCAGTGATCACGGGGCATGTTCCTGCCCAGAGGCCTGGCATTGACTGTCCCCCTGGCTGGAGTGCTATTTACCCAAACCTCCACCTGGTGTACTCATCTTGGCCGCTGCTTAAACATCACCTGACATAAGCTGGCACCCCTTACCTTCATCACTCTCCGTGCCCTGATGCTGCATGTGTGGGGCCTGGCTCCCAAGGAGGGAGGGAATCAGATCTCTCTGGACAAGGGCAGGGTCCAGTCTTAGCCTTGGTCCACAGGATACTTTCCTCCTTCAGAGGGAAGGACCCTGGGGTGTGTGGCAGAGGCTTGGGGATCACCCCACCCCTCCCTGGTGCCCCTGTGGGTGATGGTCAAGATGATGTTGAGAATGATGGTGGCAGGCCGGGTGCGGTGGCTCACGCCTGTAATCCTAGCACTTTGGGAGGCCGAGGTGGGTGGATCACCTGAGGTCAGGAGTTTGAGAGAATGGTTCGAGAGCATGCCATGAGGAGCCCTGAGCCAGGGCCAGATCCCATCGCCAGGGCCTCTCCAGCTTAGCCTGGGATGGGGAGACTTGGAATACAGTTGAACTTCAGCATTGATTAATCCAGAGTCGTGACTCTTCCAGAGAGAAGTTGGGATGCTTGCATATAACCTTGACGTCCATGCCTTGAATGAGGCTCAGCAGGGGCTGCCCGGTTGGGACCCGCAGGGGACCTCCTTCATGAGTGGGCAGGACCGCCGTGATTTGGACTGAAGAGGTTTCAGCCCACATGTTTGGAAAGTCATTTCAGTGTTTCCTCTGAGTCTTGCTGGTTTCCAGGTAAAGAGAAATTTGTGCTGCCACAAATAATGGGATTTTGTTTTTGCCTTTGCGGTAACCTTGGGTAGGTCAAGCCTTACGGTGAGGTTTGGAGAATTTCAGGGAAGCCCCCTCCATAGCTGGAAACTCCCTGTACTCTGAACACAGCTGCCCTTTCTCATGTTGCCCCACTCCCTTCCTGTCTTAGGCCCAATCTACCTGGTCTGTAGGAAGCTGTCCACTTACACACACACACACACACACACGCACACACATGGGACTGCTTTCTCCCTCAGCCTTCCTTTCTGCTTGCTATGAAATCCTTTCTGGGTGAGGCTTGCCCCAGCCTTAGTTTGGGCTCCCCCAAAGCAGTCCCTGAGATGAGGATCTAGGGGCAAGCAGCATATTTGAAGATGATCCCAAGAAGTGCTGGAAGGAACAGGAAGTAGACTGGGAAGGGAGAAAAGCCAACAAAGGGTACAATCATGAGTGGGTTGCCGCTGTGGCCAATGGGAGTTCAATCCCATGGGGTCCTCAGAGGGACTGTGTAGAACACACCGCAGAATTGCTCCACTGAGGTGGGAGGGAGCTGGGATATTTTTCTACCGACTTCCATCCCTATTAGCTGAGGTTGCTCTTGGAAGAACTGACCACCTCCAGCTAGCAGTTCTGGACCTCTCAAATGAGGACTGAGCACATGCCTGAGACCAGAAAATGCCCTCAGACTGAAGCTGCAGGTGCCTGGGATAGGATGCTCTTGGCAAGTGTTACGGGGAATCGTCCACCCAAGCTGCACATTACCTCTGGGGTTGACTGAGAGAAGCTGGATGGGCTGCTTTCAGCATCTGCTATGTCCCCTCAATGGGATTACACGTTCTGAGCAGGCAGGGGTTGGAGTGGACAGTTCCCCATGCAGCAATACCGTATGAAATACTTGTTGAATGAGAGGACCAGAGTCCTGTGGCTCCAGGGCAGACAGTCTCATGAAGCAGCCAGGGTGATGGGTTCACCCTGTAACAACCTCGTCTAAGGTCTTCAGGTGGATACAGACTTCATCATAGGCTGCCGTGTCTACCTGATATCAACATTGCTAATGACAGTCACCACAAGGCCAGGCAGAGCACTGGATGGGGGATCAGGAGACCACCTGACTTTAGCTGTGAGACCTTAGGAAAGGCATTCACTCCCCTGCCCTTCCTACTCCTGTTCCTTATCTTAAAATGGGGATAATAATAGCCTCTTACTGCCTTCCAGGGTCATGACATGCAAGGAAATGTGAGGACATTAGCAAGTGGTTGGCCAGGCCTGGGGTCTTCTCTTGGTGAGATGGGCTCAAAGCCCCAAGGGAGGGGTATGACTCATTTGTCTTTGTCCCCTTTACTGTGGAGCCTGGGACAGTGCTCATGGCTAAACAGAAGAGAGAAGATGTCCTGATCTCCCTCCCCCGCTCCCTCCCTCCCGCCCGCCCGCCAGTGCACATGCCCCGTCTGGGGCTTCTCGGGGAGACAGGCTGCATGTCCTGATCAGCCTGACACTGACAGCATCGTTGACAGGCTCTGTGAAGGGCTCAGCCACCTTCCTGCTGGCCTGGGTACCCTCCATGCCACAGGGCTGGCCTGGCCAGCCCCTGGCCCTGGCCTTGGGCTCCTTGCCAGCACATGTGTGGGGCTCCTCCTGCTCCCAGACCAGGCCTGCTTTGGCAGATAAAATATTGATCAGTCTGCCAAGGAGCCCAGAGTGTGATCCTATTTTCATGTCAGAACTTCGTAATGAACTACATTTATCAAGCCCGTTCTCCATGAGAAAGGTCAGTCGCAGATCCGGCTAAGTTGTTATGACACCTCATTAATCTAGTTCCCTCAATAATTGTCCCTCTTTGAAGATTCTAATGTTCTCCCATTCCCACTGCACTCCCTCGACACAGAGGAAGATGATTATAGCAGGAGAACAGGCACATCCACATTTAATTTTTGAGCAAAGGGAGATAGGTAGCAGGTAGCAGTCTCTGGAATTAAATGTCCATCAAAGAAACACTTTTTATTGCAAAACAAAGGGAAGCAAGGGAGACATTGTAAATATTCCATCAGCCACTTGTGGCCCTGCCAGACTGTGCTCAAAGGGACCATCTTCATTCTGTGGCAGGTGAAGCTCCTGTTACAGGTGTGGGTGGGACTGGGAGACTCCGAAGCACCAAGGGGAGGGAGGCGTTGTGTAATGTGGGCAATGTGGAAGCCGCTACATAGGCTGCCAGGAGCTCAGATTCTGAGAGGCAGACAGGCCATGTGGTCAAGGCCCAGGCCTTGAATCCCAAGCGTGAGGCACCTGCATGGTGGTGGGGCGGGAAAGTGGGCTGTCTCTTGCTGCCCTGTCCTACTCTCTCACCACAAGGTGTTTATTCTTCACCGACTCCTTCAGCCTCCCTCACCTAACACACCAATGCTGCCTAAAGGGGGCCCTCGTGTGCTGCCCTGTTCTCTCTTGCCAGCCTTCCCCAGCCTTCAATTTCTGTGACTTTTTCATCCACTGTGGATCATCAGGCTCCCTGTTAGACTGTGAGCTCCTCCAGGGCAGGGCGGCCTTGCTTACAGGTGTACCCCTAGCACCTGGCCCAGCACCCGCACATAGAAGGGGCTCATTCAATGTCTGTTGCCTGTATGACTGTGGAAGACGGGCGGCAACTGGGCTTGGAGAGTGGTTACAACCCTGCCCTGAGGAAGAGACAATCCCAGTCACGCTGCACCATGGTGACAGGTCTGGATCTCTGGAGGAGACTGGTGCCTATGTCACCCATCATGTCAGTTCCTTGGGGGGTGTGCTGAGCATGTGGTACATGTGGCCATGCTCACGGAAGCCCAAACCTCCATAGCTCACCCAGTGGGGACACCCCAAAACCTGCAATGCTGGCTCCATGGAGTGAACTCCAGCATGGCCAGGCTGGGGGTGGTGGCAAGGTGGTCTCTGGACATAGGTGGCATAGAAGTGTGGTGGGCACAAGGCAGCTGCCTGGGAATTGCTTCTGGACAGGAGCAGGAGGAAAGCTGCTGCCCTCTAGTCTTGGCATTACTGGTCAGGACAGCCCTGGATCCCTCTGTGAAGAGGCCAGCCGGGGCCCCTGTGCTTGAAACAGGCACCCAGGTAAGGAGGCCTGTGGGTGAATTTGGCTATGGCACACCTTCAGGAAAGACCCTGTTTTTTGCCCCGGCTCTGATCAGTAAATGAGCAGAGCCGACCCTGTGGACCATCTGTGTTCTTGGGGACAGCTTTATACACAGGCAGAATGTGGGGTCAAGGTGGGTGGGGGGAATCCCCAGGCCACTATAAGACTGCAGCTCCATGAGTCTCCAGGGTGCTGGAATTTCCCTTCTTGGGGTCACTCTACTCTCAGGAGTCCCCCATTGAAGAATATACAAAATATACTAGAGAGGGGAATGCAGGGCATGGCTCAACATCATGAAAGAGCTCAGCTGCCACTGCTGGAAGCAATCCCTTTGGGGAAGGGGGCGTGGACCAAGGGGCAGGGGCATGGGGAAGAAAGACTTGCTTGGGTGGGGGATGGTGGGTCTGCTCTGAATGCCAACAAATGGGATGAGGATCTCTCTTCCCAAACCAGACACAGGCCATCCCTGTGGAAACCAGCCACTCTCTGGAGCTGCACTCAGTGGGCTCCAGCCCCTCTTCAACCTAGCAGGGTGGCTAGAGCTCGGATCCCCAAACCTCACCTGAGAATCCCCAAGAGAGGCCCAGGGGAGAGATAGGACGTGCCCCCATCCTCTTGGCTGCCCGTCCCCAGACATTAGCAACACTGGTTGCCACACTTTCCCCATGAGCCTGATAAGTCATGTCATGTGCTGGCCCAGCAAAGCTTCGATCTTCACCACCAAAGCAAAAACCTGGCTTAATTGTCTGGCACCCACATTATAGCTCAGTGTGGCTGCGTTACAGGGGCCTCAGTTGTGATGTGTCATTCTGAGGTCTATTTTGAAACTGCTAAGCTGTGCAAAGAACAAGCAGCATTTTACTCCCAGATCTAATTTAGGAGCTGCCGTAACTTTGCTGGAGTTAGCTTAAGAGGAACAGATGTTTAACTTGATGTCAATTCATGAACATTAACAATCTTTCTGCTGCCATTTCTGGGAAAATTCAATTAACAATAAATGCCAAAACCAATGGGCTTATCTTTAAGATACATTTTAGCTAACATGATGTCGTTTCACTGACAGTGTTGACTGAGCCACAAAATTCTGAAAATTCCAAGAGATTGTTACACACATATGATACAATATATCACAATCCCCTCACAATCCCCAACAAATCTCCTCACAATCCCCAAACAAACATAGACAGGTGTACTGGAAGTCGTGCCACCTGGTAACCCACTGCCGCTGTCCCTTGGGGTCTGTGACTTCTAAGTGAATGGGTCACTATCCTCTTCTCTCAGCCCCCTGTGGCGGTGTTTATGCCTGTCATTGGCCTAAAACCACTGGCTACTCTAGCCTTGAAGGCCCTCCCAGTGGTCCCAATCTGGCTCCACTGACTTCCCACTCCCTGCCAGAAAGCCCGCCCACAGAGCTTGCCCCCAGGTGCCCCACTCCTGGCAGGCCCACTCTTCAAATCTGACTTTTCTGCCAAGGCCCAGTTCCACAGAGCTGTTTCCATCCCTTCCAAACCACACACTCTGGACCTTGGCTCTGTGAGTCTGGAGAGGTTTGTCCCTGTCCTGTCTCCTAGACTGAGCTTCTTGAAGCAAAGACTGCTCCCAGCATCTTTGCATCTCTTGGGTGAATAGCTTCATGCTCTTAGAGAACACTGCTAACAGGGACCTACAGAGGGCATACCTTCACCAGGTACTGCAGCCTGCCCATGGCTTGGAGGAACTCAGCCTGCCTCCTGTCCCTTCCATCACTTGGAGCTCTCCCTGGAACACTACTCACTCCTTAGTTCCAATACCAGCACCAGCAATGAGCCAAATGTACTCATTATACAGATGGGAAAACTGAGGCCCAGGGTGGGGAAGGGACATGACTGGACCACAGGGCTGACTAGTAGCAGATCCAAGATCAGAACCTGGATCTCCTGACCCTGGTCTTTCAACCACATAACACCAGGGTCTCAGGAAACTCAACGAAGAACTTGTTTACTCTGGCTTTCCCTAGAGGAAGCCCAGGACAGGCCTCGCTGAGGAAGCGCAACGGTATGGGAGAGCTGCTATAGAGTCTCACCTCTAGAAGGTCTGCAGGTTTGTTAGCAACAAATTTTCAGCTTCTAGAAGGGTAGCAAGTATGGGGTGAGGCCTGGAAAGCTGCATTTTAAGAGTCTCTGCTGATTCTGGCACAGATAGTCCACTGAGCACACTTTGGGAAACACAGTTTTAGCAAACGTGCTTACCTTCCCCCTACCCGACAGGGCTCACTTGGCCACCTTGCTTGAGAGCTGACTGGCTCTCAGGAGGGGCCTGGAAGGGAAAACTACCAAATTAAGTCAGAAAGAGAACCTGGGTAACAGCTGGAGGGTGCCCGCCTCTCAGCCAAGACCCAGAGACAGAGCTGAGCAGTTCCTTCCAATATCCTGGCTCTTGCTTCCCTGCAAGGCATGGTTGTGCTGCTGCCTCTAACTGGGAAACAGAGGCCAGTATAAGAGCTTCAAGAGGAGGAGGGCGTGGCTACAGGACTGGGTCTGTCTCTTGTTGAGCTGAGCTGAAAGCCATCACAGGCAGCTGAGTTTGCAGCTGAAAGGGTTGGTTCTCTCTAAGGTCACCTGCTGGCATTCGGCCATGTCGAGGTCCTGGGATCCTACACAAGGATTTTGGCATGTGAGTACTCTAGCAGCCAGGGACTGGCTGAGGGAAATCAGTGGTTACAGCTTCTTAGATGCAGCCCCTTATCCTCCCAGGATTCAAAGAGGGCCTTGCATCAAGGCTGCCAAACTATTCTCGGTCAGTTTCCATCTGGTCTTTTCCCTGGAGTGTCCATATTTGTCATTTCAACTAATTTTGAATTTTCTAGGTTGAGGATACAAGGCTCACTTTGGGACCACAAACAGAATCTGCATGTCTAAGGCTTGACATGGCCTTTTACCTGGGGTTAAACACACACGAGGCCATACAGACCTTGTGCCTGGTTCCCCACCTGTACTGCACTGGAGCAGATCCAGCCGACTCCAAGGCTGGTGGAAATACTCACCTCCACTTGCACCTGAATCTGCAGATGATGCCTCATCTCAATTTGCACCCCAGCATCAGGTCATTTAAATTAACAAAACCACCCAGACCTTTGTTAGATAAATGGTACATTTGCTCATGAATGCCTGGTTCAATTGATGTTGCTATACAATCTGCCTTCTGACATTTACAATCCCGTCTTTTATTCCTATTAGAGAAAGCAAAATTGGTTGGATTCCTGGGAGAGGGATCCACATATACTTTTTATGGTTGACTGGCACATCTGTTAGGTGGCCCCAGAGTGAAAGAGTGCTGTTTGAAAACATGAATAAACGCTAAAGCCCTCCTGGCATTAAGAACTTTATTTTTCACTGTTAGTGGAAAACCTCCACCAGCCAGATTCCCTAACAGGTCAGCATTCCTTGTGGAAGGTGGGCAACAGCTCCTTACGAACTCTGGTCCCCCTTTGCCCTGTCAGCAGCTCAGCTCTCCTCCCACTCTCCCCTACCCCAGCCCAAGAGCAGAAGCAGTAGTGCTGGACTAGCGGTCAGCCACCAGGCAGGGAAGTCAGAGGGGATGTGGGAGTGTGGGCACCTTCCCCACCTCCTATTTAATTGTATTAATTTTGTTCCCAAGACTTCCTTGGGAGGCTGCATCCTCCCAAACATCTAACTAAGGGGAAAAGGCCGGCTGTTGAAATGGAAGTAACTGCTCAGCGTCGGCGAGGCAATGGCGTCAGCGATGTCCAGAAATGTAGCTGCTTGGAGCTTGAGCTACTGTGGTCTTTGAGTGGCCACTAGGCTGGGTGGTGGGCACATCCATAGAGACACGGCCGGGTCTGAGGCTGTCGCTTTCTCCGCGAGCGATCAAGATGAGGGCTACTGGCTCCAGAGTGAGGCTGGTGGGTCAGGCAAAGGGGGCACTTTGCTCCCACATGGACTCATCACACATGCAAGGAGTCTCTATAAACGGCCTCAACAAGGGCAGTGCTGTCCCCAAGAGGCGTTTTGGAATTTTGTGGGGATGTTTTTGGTTGTCACAATGATTGGAGGGCCTTGGTGGCACTTAATAGGTGGGCCAGGGGTCCTAGCCATCCTGCCCTTCGTGGTACCATCCTGCACCAAAACTTCCACTGGCCTGGTGTATTAATCGGAGTTCTCTTAGAGAGCCAGAACTCAAAGGAGAGATATATATGAGTTTAATAAGTATTAACTTACACACCTGTAACAGGTTCTGTTTGCAGCTCTCACAAGGTCCCACAATAGATGGGGAGCACAATAGATGCTCCTCATCTGCAAGCTGAGGAGCAAGGAGAGCCAGTCTGAGTCCCAGACTGAAGAACTTGGAGTTTGATGCTTGAGGAAGCAACCAGGCTGGGAGAAAGATGCAGGCTGGGAGGTTAGGCCCGTCTCTCCTTTTCACATTTTTCTGCCTTCTTTATATTCCTTGGAAGCTGACTAGATTGTGCCCACCAGATCAAGGGTGGATCTACCTTCCCCAGCCCATTGACTCAAATGTTAATCTCCTTTGGCAACACCCTCACAGACACACCCAGGATTAATACTTTGTATCCCTCAATCCAATCAAGTTGACATTCAGTATTAACCATCACACCTGGCATCTCATCTGAGTTTTTAAATGTCTCAGTCATGGCAGCAAAACATCTGGTTAATATTACTTGAGCCTAAAATCTAATGTGTTACACAGCATTCCCTGGCCCCCAGTCCGCCAGCGTTTGGCAAAGGCATTCCAAAGATGCACCTCTGCTGTCAGTTGTAAATTTTGTTTACTATTTTATCAAGAATCATTCACCATTTTGGAGAAACTCATCTCTAAAGTAATGACACTTGAATATTCAAGTTGTCAACATAACAGACGTGTAACAGGTTCTGTTTGCAGCTGTTGTGTTCTTAGGGTTCCACGTGTAGGTGCTGACGTCTGGCCTCCATGGGTACAGCTGGTGCCCAGATATTTACATATGAAAGGTTTATTTTATGCTCATCACTTTCCCTGCATTCTCCTTTTTATCACATTGTGTTAGGCTGTTCTTGCATTGCTATACAGAAATACCTGAGTCTGGGTAATTTATAAGAAAAGAAGTTTAATTGGCTCACAGTTCTGCAGGCTGTACTGGACGTACAGCACTGGCAACAGCTTCTGGTGAGGCCTCAGGAAGCTTTTACTCATGAAAGAAGGTAAAGGGGGAACAGGTACCTCATAGGGCAAGAGCAGGGGCAAGAGAGTGGGAAGAGAGGTGCCACACCCTTTTAAACAACCAGATCTCTCAAGAACTCACTACTGAACTCACTACCGTGAGGACAGCCCTGAGGGGATGGTGCCAAGCCGTTCATGAGAAACCCACCCCCCCATGATCCAATCACCTCCCACCAGGTCCCACCTCCAACACTGGGGATTGCATTTCAACATGAGATTTCAGGGTACAAATATCCAAAGTATACTACATCACACATATATGGGATAGAACTTAGATATCTCCTTTATATCAAATATATATCATATTTGATGACATGTATCCATTTCAAGATAATAAAGGGGGGTTTTACAAAAGATGTGCTATGAAAAGGTGGCTTTAGGTCCAACAGGGGTAAAGACAAAACAAGTGATTTACATGAGCAACCCAAATCTGTGGCCTTGCTTCTTTTCACACTCGCAGGTACTGTGATTTTTAAAGAACAGCAGGAACAGTGTGGGAGTATGCCTGTGTGTGTATGTGCTGAAGTGTGTGTCCCTGTGGTTATGCTGTGGACACACGTGCACCTGTGTGCAAGCTTTGCTAGCAAGGTCAAAAATAGGGGGGCAGGGGATTCAGGGTCATGCCTGGGGGCCATGGAGGCTCCTGGCCTCCAGGAAGGGAGTCCACAGCAACCCCGGAGGAAGAGGCATCACCTCCGCACACTGGGGTGGAGACAGCAAGCCCCACTGAGGGGAAAGCAGCCCCATATAGGTCCTGGTAGGGCCTCCTCCAGAACTGGGCTCTCTCCTGTCTCTGTTCTCCCAGGACACCCCCAGGCAAGGCAAGTGTGCCCTGAAATACCAGTAGCAGTTTCTGAGCAGGCGTCTCACAGGCCTGGCGGCTCACGGTGTTTTGCTCTACTCTGTGTTGATCCTCAGCTTCTGAGCCAAGCCAAAGAGTCACTGGGTTTTAAAGACAACAAGCAGAGATTCTGGTCCTCTGGCGTGAGGGGTGCCTGGACTGCAAATCAATGCCATTGAACAGCGGTCTCCAGGAAGGAACTCCCCAAATGTTAACACATTCCACATTCACCTGCGGAAGCTTTGCTGGGCTCCTGGGGTCATTTACTTTAGAAGAAAAGGTGTTAGAGGGAAACTGCCTCAGAATGCTCTCAGAAAACAGGTCTGCTATAAGCCGGGGATTCGTGCTCTTACATGAGCTTGGTAGGAAATGGCATTTCAGAGAAGAATGACCCAAACAGAGGGTTTTAGACGTGAGATGGCTCACAGAAATTTCCTGAGGTTTGAAGATTTATCTTAACCTCTCGGACTTGAACGACTGACAGTAAATCCCTGGTCAAAATAAAACAAAACTCCACAACTCTGAAAGCGAACAGCAGCCATTTCAGGAGATCTTTGGAGTATTTCCAGGGCTTGAGCCTCTGGGAGGAGAGTGAGAAGGCGGCCTTTCCCCGTCACCTGCACTGCTGCTGTGGGGATTATCTACACGGGAAACTTATCAAAATGTGGGCAGCCTGTGGAGGGAGCTTCAGAAACCCTCATTTCTGTGAAAATCAGTGCCGGGCAGAATGTGTGCGTTTTTCAACCCGAAGCTTCTGAGCTGATGAGCAGGCTGTGGTCCCAGCTCACATCCAGAACGCAGGGCCTGGCAGTGTGAGAAGCCAGGGGCTGCCGAGGGAAGGTTGGCAGTGGGGATGAACAGCAAACCAGGTGTGGGCCCACTGAGTGTTCAGAAAGCCCTCTGCTTCCAGCGATGGAGTTGGATTCCAGACACATCTCAGCCATAATGCATCTGCACTGCTCACTCCCTGAACACTGGGAAAGGAGCGAAAGCAGCAGCCTGATGGGATTTGGCAGATGTGCTGGCTCTCACTAGACTCACACACTGAGCAATCACTCCAGCCTGCTCTCTGCCTCCATATTTATCAGTTCCTAGAGACTGAGAATGGCCTCCCGCCTGCCTTGTCTGTCAGGGTAACAGATTCAGATACTTTGAGAGGTTCAGGACCCACGGTTGATGGGAGTGACAGGGACCCTCTTGGATTCTCCAAAGGAAAGTGTACACAGCTCAGAGAATACCTGGGGCCGGAAAGGCAGAGCCAGTGGCCTGCAGCCTGAGGTTCTTCCCATCTGAGATCCCAGCAGGAGCCCTGTGCACCTGTGTCCCCATGGATACGGCACAGATCCCATGTCACAGAATTAGCATGCTTTGCTTCAGGATGTGTTTACCTGTTTTCTGATTCAGGCTTTGAAAATGTGGTTAAAATGTTCATAAAGAACTTTCCAGGCAGAAGGGCAAATACTGAGAAATCACCTGGTAAGTCAGGCTCAAGAAATGCCACTTGATGATGTCATGGCTCCTAAGAAAAACAGGAGCCATCAGCTAAATAAGCCAATCACACTGTCACCTCCATTTTTGTTTTTACCACGATTGGTGCTCTCTGTTTGGTGAGGATAACACTCTGGTAAGAGTTTCAAAAGGGTGGGGTGAGAAACTCTTTCATTTCTTTGGGAGGCTCACGGCACCCAGTATAGGCTCAGGTGCAGAGAGGACGCTGGAGAACAGGTCCTTGCATGTGCAGGTGTCTCTCTCTCTCTCATGCACACACACACACACACACACACACACTCACCCACGCTCTTACACACAGCTGTGGATCTTGGTGTGCATCCCAATGACACTGCTCCTATGGCGGCAGCTCAGCCCCAGCCCCATCCTGCACCTTGTTTGCCTCTTGGAGGCTCCTATGCAGCTGGCCCATGACAAATCCCAGACCATAGAGCCTAGGATCAGGGATAAAGGTTTTGGAATGATGTAGTCCAAGCTCCTCATTTATTGATTAGGAAACTGAGGCCAAGGAACAGTGAGAGGCCTGAGGCCCCGGGCATTGGCGATGCAGCCGGGCCATTGCCTGCCTGTCATTTTGTGCCCCACATTCTTGTTTTCTTTCCTGCCCCAGCTCCACCTCCTTTCTCTTCTGCTTCCAGCCTTCCAGTTCTAACTGTGATGGGAGAGGACAGGAATCTCTATAGCACAAGGACCATGTTGAAACCCTGCCCAGGCATAGGGGCCTCTTACTGGGCAAATCTTATTGTCACTAATACACTGGCACATCCTGCCTTTTCCTGCCAACAGCTGTGGTTCAGAAATCCAGATGTCTGGGCTGGTCATCTATCTCATCCAGGGCTGAGAAATGTAGGGAACACAAAGATGGGATTTTCAGGTCTTTTAACTGACAGGAGTGACCTGTAGCCGATTCCCAGAGCAAGGTGCCTTTGGAGGAAGCAGAGTCACACCCAGTGAGGGCATTTCCACGTCAGGCAGAGGCTGACCTGCACTGAGCAGGGCCTCCTGCATCAGGCAGAGGGTAATGTCCGAGACTGAAGGGAAAGGAAATCTGGAAAGATCCATGTTGCAGGATGTTCTTCAGGGCCCTCAGACACAGAGCCACGAGTATAGCTGCTCTTGGGAAAGGCAGAGTGAGCTGGACCCCAGCCTGAGCCAAGAGGGCCCTTCAATGCCCCATGTCTGACCTCTGAGGCATTGGAAGGGCCAGACCCCACCCAGGTCCTGAGGTCTCACCTAGGGCAGAAGGAAGCCTGAATGCCAACAAGAGATCTTTGTTTTCTACTCCACTGGTAATTTGTATTGCTTTCACTCAAAAGTCTGTCTTCCTTTGGGTGTAAAGTCTAGAAATGGTTCGAGTTCCAAACTGATAAAGCATCTGAATCCATTACCATGACAGACGAGTTCCTAGATGGTTGCTTCATGTTCTATGCGCAGCTCCCAGTCACAGTCGGCGAGGGTCCTGCCATGCTCACTGGGTCCTTCTCTTCCACACTCATATGAAGCTTTTCTTTACCTCATGGCCTCTGCTCTCTTCCCTGTTTCCCTTCTACCTGGGCACTCCTCTAAGTGGCAGCGCTGGTGTTAGCCACCTTTCTGCTTTGTCACAGTCACACCCTCTCCTCTTTCAAAAGGCTACCTGAGTAGTGGTTATGCTTGGGTGGGTCATGCTTGAATGGAGCATGGTGTGGGGGGTTTCTGGGTGCTGGTAAGATTCTGTCTTTTGATCCAGGTGCTGTTTATGCAGATATGTTCTCTGTGGAAATTCATTGAGCTATACACTTATGATTTATTCATTTTCTGTCTGTGTTATGCTTCAATGATATGTTTATTTAAAAAAAGTAACCTGATGTTTCTCAATATGTCTGAAAGATAGCAGTTGCTTTGAGTAGACAGTATTTGTCCTCAGCCAAGCCCAGGCCTAGGTACATGAGGGAGGGGTGGGAAGGTGTGGGGCTCACAGGAGAGGGTCACTGATATGGAAGTGGGGGCAGCTCATCTGGTCCCTGAGACTCTGCCATCCTGGGCTGGGCATCCCTTCAACTCAGGGCTGCCAGGAGGCCTGGGGTCTCTGGGGAGGAGGATGGGCGGGGGTGTGCGGTTTGCTAAGCAGCCTTAGGAGAAGAATACAAGGCCTAAGAGTCAGGGATCCCCACTGCCCCAGGGCGTTCTGGCCTCACCCCATACTCAGCTCCAAGAGGTATCTAAAGGAGGCTCAGTCCAGGAGCTAGGACACCTTGGGGTGTCCCACACAGGCCCGGTGAGCAAGGCTCCCAAAACACCTGGTGGTCTGTGCTGACACGGCACCACTTCCTCATGTTGAAGGTGTGGCTGGCCATGGCTCCTGGCTCAGAGGTATCAGCATGCAGGCAGGTGCTCAGTCAGTCTGTTCTTGGTGAGGGTTTGTCATGGGTGCTGACATAAAGCTGGGCCTCCTTGGAGACCCCTGAGCACACAGGGCCAATGTGTAAGGCCTGAGGAGCCTCTCACAGGCCATGCCCTGGCCTCATCGGCCCTGCTCTCCCCTCCTGGGCTCCTCAAGGTTTTGAGGACTGAAGTAAGCACCCAGGCATGGCTGGAACTCGACCTTCACGGCCCTGGTTGTTCAGCTCACATGACACAAAAAGGGACATCAAGGGTCTCCTGCTGGGGAGGAATCAAGATGGACCTTTCTGTCCCCTCCCATCATGGTCCAGTTGTGCCTGACTGGCCAAGAAGCCACCCCTGGACAGGCCCAGCCTCCCTCCCTCCACGCCTTGCATGGTTGGCCTCCTCCACCTGAAATGTCCCCCTGTCAGCCCCTAACCTGTCCCCTGGGTACAGCTCAAATTTCTTTTTTTTTCTAGAAAGCCTTCCCTGAATAGCTCTCCCCTCCCCTTTTTTGGGGGCAACAATCAGAGTCCAAATTATGCACTTAACTTTCAACATTAACTCCCTGTACAGCTGATTCTTCCTCCAGTGTGCAGTGTGATGCCCACCAAGCAGATGGGCCCTGATGCGCCAACACTGGGATCCTCGGGACAGGAAGAGTTTTGCCTTCTGCGTTATTATACCCACTATACCCATGAGGGACGCTTCTTAATTATTTGGAATGAACTAATTGATCCCAAGCTATGTGGCTTGCACTGAGGGAGCAGAGGGACCTCTACTCGACAGTGGGAGATATTTATAACCATTCCAAACATCTGGCTTGGCAGAGATAGGCAACCCATAGCTTATCCTGCTCTGTGAATTCATGAGCATGTGAATTACTTCTGAAACTTACTGTAACTCTAGATCCCAGATTGAAAATAGATCAAATATGCACAAGGCAAAGAGCTCCAAACCATAACCACGGGGCAGCAGCCCTAATCATCTTGAGGCCCCGGAACTGTCCCCGACCCTTGCCGCATCCTCCCCAGCAAAGCTGGGCTGTCCAGCTGTGGGAGGAGGCAGGGATGGGGTGGGGAATGAGCACAGCCAGCCCTGAACAGTCCTCATCACTCAACAAACAAGCACTGACCGCCCCCCACCCCGCCCGCCGCTGCACTGAGGTGTGAAGTGGGTAGAGAAGTGGGTGAGGCTTGGGCCCTGCTTTCCAGAAGCCCATGCTCCAGGACATGAGAAGATGTGGGCACAGCTGGCTGGTCAACTTCCCTTCTGGCTGTCTCTCTCCCATCCTGCTCCCCTCTCCTAACCACAGCGTCCTCTGCAGTCAGCAAGAGTGCTGAGCGCTGTGTGAATGCTCTTCCATTCAGGAGGGTGAGGAAAGGATGGTACAGGTTTTATTCCCTGCCCCCACTGACCCAGGGCAGGGGTGAGAGGCTGATTGATGAAGTCACTGCCTAGACTTGTCATCAGGGCCCCCACATCTTCTTCAACACATCCTCCTGCCCACTCCATCTAAACAACCCTATGGCCAGTTCTGTCCCATAGTCCCCTGCAGACCCGACCCTGTGTGCCCGTCTTTCTCTTGAGCCAGCTAGGTCCTTCATCCTTTCTGGGTCCTTTTCTGATTCCCCAGCTTGTGCTGGTCTCCCTGGAGCCCTTGTAGGCATTTGGCATCTAATGCTTGAAGAGAGTGAGCACCATTTCCATGACCACACTGTGCACCCTGGGGCAGGGGCTGTGTCCACCCCTTCCCAGGTCTCTTCAGATCCATGGGGATGGTGGGCTCGCAGTATGTCCTCAAGACATGTGACCACTGATGGAATGATGAATGATTTGCCCTATCACAGCGACGCACCCCTGTCTCGGGGAGGAGGAATGGGACACGTCTGGCAAATGGGCACGGGCCTGCATTCGGGGATGGTGGGCTGCAGGCCCACAGCGCTCGATTTGGGATATTGTCCTCTCCAGTAAGGTTCAGAGACCCCAACCTGCCCTTGCACCAGCATGGGGCTGGGGTGGGCAATCTGGGCCTTACCTCCAGACAGTGTGCACCAGGGTGATGAGGCAAACCACTAAGAGACATCATGATTACATTCTAGGTGGGGGCTTCTTGCACCTGTGACCCAAATGCAAGGCCAAAGGTACATTTTCTAACTAGGAAGCATCTGTTAACAGTCCTCTGCAATGGACTCTTGCCCACACTTTACCAAGTTCTTAAACGGAGATGAGGTATAACTCACGGTGGCGGCTGGCTCTGCTTGTTTAATTGGGGTACATTAGCGCTGAATTGGAGCCCGAGGCTTCTTCGAGGAGTGGATCTGGGTCCACTCATCTGGATTGCATCCACCTGAGCAAACGGCCATGATTATAGCTTTTAAATGACTTCCTAGAGCTAATGGATCACAGAAAATAGTGTGGGACTAAAAGTAAATATAAAATGAGGGAGTTGGCTGGCTTGAAAGCTGGGCTGCCAAATGGGAACACCAGCAATAATTACATTTGAAATGCCACCCATGTCTTAGGAAATGTTCCCAGCTTGTGCCTCCAAGTTTCAGGCTGAATTAGAGTCGATGCTGCACACCACTCAGAGCTTTCAACATGCGCCAGGTAGCTAAGGCTAGTTGTCCCCTCCACCAGAAAGCAAACATAAGAGCTAGAGAAGCATCTTTTAAAAAGTGAGCCAACTCCGTGGAGTTGATTTGACTTTTGAGGCAATATAGGTAGTGAATATTTTGGAGGATAGGATACTGTTTGAAGAAATGGAGATCAAATGTGAAGACAGTCATGGTTCTTGCCTACAAATCTCTTATAATTGTGTGGCCTTAGATGAGGGGGTTTGGGTGGTGAGTACGCGTGCGGAGGGCATCTGGCAGGAGAGCTCCAGGGGTGTCTGTGCATCACAGGATGTATCTGAGTGTAAGCTTGACTGTCTGGGTCCTTGGGTGTGTACATAAGTCTCCCAGGTCACCCGTGGGGAGACGTCTGATCGGCAGGTGTAAATGTTGATTGAGTCATGTTTCTGGATGACTTGGGTCACTCACTGGCCCTGGCCCTGATGAGCCCCTGGGTGTGTGCCCCTATCCCTGTGTGCTCCATGCTTGGAGGCCCTGGGGGGGTGTGCTGACCCATTTATGCCAGTGCACACTCTGGACTGGCTCCTGTGGGAGAACACAAGCGTGGCTGTGGAACTGGCCTCTACCATGCTCCATCTTCCTACCCTGGTGTTCTCAGGCCCCTTTAAATGTGATCGTTGCTGAGAGTATTTGGCTGCTTCTCCTGCCCCATGCTTTTCGAGGTTCCCAGAAACTGTGGTTCTTTGGGACGTGGGGTGGCATAAGCTGTCCAGAAATTTCCCTCTGCTCCCCATGGACACTCGGTTTCCTCAATCAAGGGCTGGTGCAGGGGAAGCTTGGAGCGGTGTCCCCTCACTCTCCAGCCTAGGTCCTCTCTTGAGCTCCTGATGTCACACCCCACTGTTGGCCTGACATTTCCCCACAATGCCCCACAGGCCCCTCGACTCAATATGGCCCAAATGGAACTCACCATCAAGATTGCTCTTTCTTTTACATCCCAACCTCCACTGACAACCCCTCCACCCAAGCCCCCTGCTTCCCAAATTGCACACCTGGCACTACCTCGCCATCCTGCCCATCCCCAACCAATCAGTCCTGGCTCAGGTCATTTCTACCACTGTGTCTCTCAAGGTGCCAGTTTCCCACCACTCATACCACCTCTGTCCTAGTTGAGGAAGCCATTAACACCCCCAGATGACCACTATGCCTCTGATCATGTCCCCACCAATCCTCCCCCACTCAGTAGCTGGAGGAATCTTATGGGGGTTCCCACTGCCTTTGGGCTGGAGCCAGGCAGGGCCCTCCCTGACTTGCCCTGATACATCTCCAGCCTCATCCTTCCCCACTTACACACCAGTTCTGGCGACTCTGCACCACACCAGTTCCTTAAACATGCCTGCCGTCACCTTGGGGCCACAACGCTACAGCCAGAATCTTGCCCCCGCATCTTTCCAGGCCTCTTCAGATCCGTGGGGCTGTGCAGAGGGCTGGCTTGCAGCATCTGCTCAAGATACGTAGTCACTGATGGAATGATGAATGCTTTGCCCTATCATGGTAGTGCAACCCTGAATAGGGAGTAGGAATAGGATACCTCTGGCAAGTGGGCACAGGTCTGCTCTTGGGGAGGGAGGGGCGGAGGGCTTTGGGTCTTAGCTAGCACGTGGCTTTCCTGCATGTCACTCTCCTGACCACTCTTGGCTGGGTTCAGCCTCCTGTGTATTCTGAGAGCCCTGGACACCCCCTCAGAGCATCGATCATTTCTGCTTCCTCTACTTGTCTACATGTCCCTCCCACCATTGACAAGAGCCAACAGGGATCCTGGCGTACAACAAGCACTCAACAAACATGTGCCAGATAAACAAAGGAACAAACATACAGCTTTGTCCTGAGTTGCTTCTACTAAGACACGCATGGCCTCTAAGTTTCCTTTGACCCCGAGTCCAAGCTGCCATAGGACAGCCCCTTGGTAAACTGAACACGAATACTCCATGCTCACAGGCCTTCCGTTTTGCTTCCCCTTGGAACCTTCCTCTAGTGAAATCCAACTCCTTTGCCTAGGTGAGAGCAGGAGAAGAGAAACCATGACAAATACATCCAAGTGTGAGATGCTCCAGCTCGGAGTCCTGTCCCTGGCTGGGACCAGCCTTGATGACCTGGGGTCTGTTCTCCTCTTCAGAGATGGGGGAGGGAGCTTCACTCATTGTGAAAAAGTATAGGGATTGGAGTCACTGTGGCTTGAGAATCCTCCCAGTTCTCTCTTTTGCTTTTATTTCCCTGCATGGGTGCTCATAGGACAGGCTGGAGGGCACGGGGTGCTGTTTCTCCCCCACACTTGTGTTCTAGGCATGGGGGGTCTCAGAGCAGAGCAGCACCCACTTGCTTGCTTCTCTCCCTGGGCCTCATTTTCTCATCTGTCAAATGGGGCTGATAATCTCTGTGCTGTAATTGCTGTAGGAGTCAAGGCCCAGAATGGCACCTTGACTGGCCTGGCTCCAGGGGAGGAGCACCCCGGATGGCAGAGAAATATTCTGCATTTTAGTGGGTCAGATTTTCATCCCTCTGAGGTGTGGGGTGAGTGTGGGGTGTGTGGAAGGTTCTGGGGGTCAATGTCTCTCCAGAGGAAACTTCCAGGGGTTTGATCCCAGGGAGTCCACGGGATCCAGGGTAGATGTCCCTTCCTGGCAGAACTGTGTGTGTGGGGCACTCATGAGATGACTGTAATGGAAACATAAATTGTCCTACTTCAAGGGAGCCACTTCAAAATGTTGTAATAACCACTAGAAACCCATTCTCTGCACACCCACTAATAAACACCTCAGTCCCACGTCACATTTCCTGGTATCTCTAAAGACACCAGGAGAAGGCAGGAAGGCCATAAAAGAAACATAAAAATACAGTTGTAGATGAGCCTAAAACCCATTTCTTTGAAGCTTCATTGATGGGAAAAGCTTCTGGCCCTAGAGAACTTAAAGGCTCATCATGCAGATATTTGATTAAGCATCCTCATATCACAGACCACGCTAAACTGGAAATCATTATGCAGTAATTGCAAATACATTAATAAAATGATGATGTGGGTTTGCTCAGGACATAAAAAAGGAATAAAATAATTCACTCAGATAACTCAACAAAAATGTGCAGGCTGCCCCCAAGACAGCTAGAAGAGAGCCTCTTGAGACAGTGCCTGGCCCTCTATTGTCAAAAGCTTTTAGGGTAAGTGGATGCATAGCTAGGCTTCAAAACCACCCCAAGGCCCAGGTGTGGGGTGCCTGAGGGTGCTCCAAAGTCACTGCCCACAGTAGGGGCCGCCAGCCCACTCTCATTCGCATCCCACAGCGGGGAAAGACCAGGCTCTAAAGGCAGTGCTCCTTAGACAGCTTCTGCAGACATGACCTCTCGGAAACTAAGAGCACAGGAGAGAGTTCACATTAACTTCACCAGTTAATGTGAATATGTTTGAGTTTCTGTACACGTTTTTTTTGTTTTTTTTTTTTTTTACTTAGGGGAAAGTAAAACAAAAATGTGTGCAGGAACTCAAACAAAAAATATGTGCAGGAATTCAAACACATTCACATTAACTAGTTAAGGTCTAGGACGAGGTCAAGGTGACTCCCTAATCATGAGCTGGCTTCCCACAGGACGTGAGTCAGGCCCAGCGGCTGGCTCTCATACCCCAGAACACGGCCTCTCCTGGCATCTCCCTTGCACGTGGTCCTAGGAGTGCCTGCCAAGCCCCCGTGTGAGTGCATGTGAAGGAAGCAGCAGGGGATGAGGGAAGGGCCAGTGGAGACCTCTCAGACAGGAACCCTTCCCCCTCTCTCTCCTGTGCTCTTTTGTGAGGGGAGCACAGCTACCTACCAACACCTCTGCTCTAACTCCAGGGCCTGTCACTTCTCTGTGCCATCCTCTCCAGCCCCTGCTCTCTGCTTCTCCATATCCCATATGTCCTACCAGGCCCACCTTGAAGCATTCTTCCTTTAGAAAACTCTAGGTGTCAACCTTGAATGTGCCACTTATAAGCTATGTGACCTTGGGTAAGTCACTTACTCTCTCTGAACCTTAGTTCTGTCATCCATGATGCAAGAACCCTAACAGTTTCTATCTTATTGATGTAGCTGTGGCCCTCCAATGTATGACAGTCAACCCCCACCTCTCCAGCCCGTAAGAGAGCTAGTACCTTTGCCACCAGGCCTAGTACCTGTTCCAGCACTGTCTCCCAGGCACTCACGGCTTCCTGTGTGATTCCTCTGAGGCTGGAGCCATCTTCTCACTGGCTCCGACAACTCACACAGAGCCCACACAGGGTGGGGTCCACAGAGGCCCCAGGAATGGACAGGGAATCAGGCAGACGAATGGCAGGAAGGGGAGCTGGAAGGAGAGCCTTCCTGTTAAGAGGGGGCGGCACTGAAGGTCTGTGATGAGGTCGCTTGAAGCTCAGGAAATGGCAGCACTGACAGGAGGGAAACAGGCGCTTGGACCCCAACGTAGTTGGAGAGAGAGGCGGCAGCGGTGGGAGGAGAAGCTGTGGGGTCAGGCTGGTCGACACCGTGGAGGGGCTTACAGGACACCGGGGGCGGATTGCAGAGAAGGGACAGGGGAAAATTTAGCTTGGAGTCAAAGAAAACAAAACTGTGTCTCTGCCAAAGCAAGGAAGTGGAAAAATCCTGTGTCAATGATCTCCGAACAAGCAGCACCATTCACCTTCTACTTACAGCACCGCAGTGAGGAGGCAAGCTGCCAACCTGCTCATCGCAGCGCTGTCACCCCAACACCTGATCAAGGAGGAACATCTGGAGTCGGCCTCTGCCTGTCTGCTCTGGCCTGGGCTGTGTGTCCCACGAGTCTTTCTGGAGGGCCTACTGTGGATGTCCAGCCCAAATCAGATGCTGCAGGTGAGCTGAGCAGAGACACCCCAGATATAGGACACCGCAGATATAGGGCAAACATCAGTTAAAAGCAAATTAACATTGCCACCCTAACCATTCCCCTTTCATGGGGACTATGAGAAAACTTGGGAAAAAGAAAAACAGAATGACTAGTGATTCTCAGACCTCTAACAAGGCCACATCGATTTGTGCATACCCCCTTTGTCGTTTGCCTTCACACTGTGTGTGTCTGCACGTGGCAGCCATAGAACCGTGGTACCTAGAGTTTGCCTTTCCAATAATCTCCCAGAATACCCTGGTTTCTGATTGCTCATGGATCCTTACACTGTAAGGGGAGCTGCTTTCCACCATCCCTAGAAAACCCACCTGCATGTGATTGTTCTAATGACTGTGGGAGTTGAGGTCTTTCCTTCCTAGGAGAAGCAGGCCAGAGACCACCCCTGCCAGCCCATTGAGATGAAAGATGCTCTTGTCGCAAGGGTGATTATTGTGCATCATCACAAGGGCTCAGGCCACCTGTCCTGGAAAACCCCATTTTATTTCAGTTAGCAAGAAGTAAAGCAGGGTGCAGATTTCCTTAGCAACTCTGGAAGAAGACAGAAAGTTCTGAGTCCTCTGTGAGGAAGACAAAGGGAGGGTTGAGGCTGGCTCTAATGTGAAATGTCTCCTTAGGGCCACTAGCGGTGCCAACAGAAAGCAGACATGCCTTGGCTGGGCTGGATGCTCAGCACGGGTGTGGAGACAGCCTGCAGCCAGCATCTGGGCTCCCTGGGAGGCTGGCCCATGGCCACCTGTCTGTTCCTGGGAATACCTGAGCAGCTCAGCAGCTTCACACAGAACATGGAGTACAGAGGACTTTTCAAAACACTGTGGCATCCTTCTGAACCCTGGGGCTTGAGAGTCTTAGGTTTTCCAAAACCACACATATCAAAAATGTACGTTTTGGTCAAACTGCTTAGTGCAGTTGAAAGACTGACCCTGTACTTGAAACAAAGGTTTTTATAACTGGAGGCTGCAATTTGGTGATGTTTGGTTGTATTCAAGGCAGTAAGAGACATTTTATCAAGGGCGCAGTTTCCATCTACTGGGTTTCTGTTTACTCTGCAAGACCTAATTCTGTATTGTCATTCCGTGAGCAACACTGCTTGAATTCAATTGCTAGATTGTGAATTTCCTCAAGCAAGTTCTATTTAGTTGAGGCCAGAATCTCAGTGGGTGGTAATAAATATCATAGCACAGGATGGTCAAGGGAAACAAAGTAAAAATCCCAAATCAAATATAATTATTGATCAACACTGAACTGCTTTAACCATTTCTATGCTAATTCCAGATAAATACATACATATTGGCATTTTCATTACATAAATACATTCACTACCTAAATACATTGACATTTTCAGCTGAGAAAATATATTGAGCAATTTAAAATTGCTCAATTCTTTGGAGAATGGAAGATAAATAAAAATACAGTAAAAGGCACAGAGCAGAAAAGGCAGCGAATTCTTATAGGCCTGAGATAGCCTGTGAAACACCTTCAGATATTTAATATGACACCACTTTCTTAAAAATTTTTTAAAAGCAAAATATGCATACCATTAAAAAAAAAAACTGTAAATAATACAATTGGATGAATTAAACAGTCTTTCTTGCCCCTTCACTATGGAAAACAATCGGTTCCCTGATCTTTCCCTGTTACTTATATGGTCTAAAACATTAATTTTTACCTCATTACATTCTGTAACTATAAATAATAAGTGTACGTTTCTATTCATTGACTCTAAAAGTGAAAATGAATAAAGAACATTAACATTCTGATGATGCAACCCTCATCCATGGCAGAAAGACACAGTGAACCTCACGGCAGGGGAGATGTCAGCCCAGGTGACTCACCTGTGCTGTTTGAAGGAGATTATTTTAAGCTTGATAGTTAAATTGTTCACTTTCTTCATCTTCCTTTAATTGCTCAAAATGGTGACATATTTTAGTTTGCTTAATATTTTATGATGCCTTTCTGGTTTAGCAATTTGCCTTCCCCAGAATTTTTAACTGCCTTAAAAAATTTATTGAGGGATAGCACATACGTATTCTTCATCATCTCTCTGAGGTCTTCCAGCTTCATCTTATTTTTGTTCCATGGAATTAACTTTCTTCTTGAAGACTTGCTTTTCAGAACCTTCTGACTTTCTCTTCTAACTTGAATGGGATTATCTCCCAGGTTTCTTACACAGTTGTCCCACATGTCCTGCTAGGGTTTTTTCATTGGATACCTGGCTTAGCTCTTCTGTTTCTTGGACCAGCTCTTCTTTCTAGGTTCCTTTTCTGTCTTGCTGGATTACACTCCTCACCCTCCATGCCCTACTTTTTAAATCAGAAAGATATACAAGAAATCTCATTTCTTGGATATCTGAAAATGTTTTTATTTGGTATAGAAGTCTAGGTACAAAATTGTTTGCCCTTAGAAATGTGAAGGCAAGTGTCTGTTCATATCCTTTGCCCACCTTTAGATGGGGTTGTTTTCTCTTATAAATTTGTTTAAGTTCCTTGTAGAGTTTGGATATTAGCCCTTTGTCAGATGGATAGATTGCAAAAATTTTCTCCCATTCCGTAGGTTGCCTGTTCACTCTGATGATAGTCTCTTTTGCTGTGCAGAAGCTCTTTAGTTTAATTAGATCCCGTTTGTCAATTTTGGCTTTTGTTGTAATTGCTTGTGGTGTTTTAGTCATGAAGTCTTTGCCCACGCCTGTGTCCTGAATGGTATTGCCTAGGTTTTCTTCTAGGGTTTTCACGGTTTTAGGTTTTACATTTAAGTCTTTAGTCCATCTTGAATTAATTTTTGCATAAGGTGTAAGGAAGGAGTCTGGCCAACAAACATGAAAAAAAGCTCATCATCACTGGTTATTAGAGAAATGGAAATCAAAACCACAATGAGATATCATCTTATAACAGTTAGAATGGCGATCATTAAAAAGTCAGGAAACAAAGTTCTTCAAAGCCACATCATCGCGGTCAAAGTAGTAAGACATGGACAGGTAAACGTAGGAAGCGTAGAGCTCCAGGTTGATCTGGCGGTTGATGGCGGCCTCTGAGTCCTGGTGGTAGTTCTGGCGCACCTGCGAGGTGGACGCGGTCATCATGGCGGAGGCTAAGGACAGGCGACGGTGGCGGTGGCGGTGGCTGCGCGGCGCTGAAGCGGCGGCGGGGGCCTTGGGGCGGTCCGAGGACGCGGTGAAGAGGTGACGGAGTGCTGGCTATGGGGGCGCGGCCGGGACGGGAAACGAGCGCGGTTCCCGTCCAAGCACTGGTTGAAGCAGGAAACCTCCCGACGACTCTCCGCGGAAGAAGAGTCTCAATGAGGAAAGGGGAACATGCCCGAGAAACTGAATGAAGCTGCCAGAACCCATAGAGTTGGCCGAATTTCCCTCAGGATATTAAGAAACCAGACCATTGACGAACTGGGAGAGCGGGCCCCCTGAAATTGTTGATGGAGTGTGCCTTTACATTTGGAAAAAAAATGTGAAATCAGTCCCACTACTGGAACTTGCACAAACTGGCCACTGACCAAAAATGACCCCATTTGTGTGACCTTTCATGAGACACCATTACCTGAAATGAGCAGGTTGAAAGCCCATCCAAGAGAATTGGGTGATCCCACGGTGACCAAGCTTGGCAGAATGGGAGCCACCGAATCTGGCTGGCCCAGAGTATCTCCTTTGACAAGCACACCCCGGGGAGAGCAGTGATAATTGAAAGCTAAGGCCCTCAGGCTAATTCCCCATAGCCATGGGGTTGATTCCCCCCTGGTCCACCAAGGCAAGTGGCATGCATCTGGGGTTTCATTTTACGCTTTCTATAAGTTTACCAACAACATCCAGACTTAAAGTCCTTGATTGTACCCATTCCTTTAAATAAAGAAAATTTGGTAGCTCCCCGCCCTCACCCCCAAAAAAAAAAAGTCAGGAACAGATGGCTGGAGAGGGTGTGGTAGAAGCAGGAATTGCTTTTTAACAACGGCTGGTGGGAGTGTAAATTAGTTCAACCATTGTGGAAGACAGTATGGCGATTCCTCAAAAGGATCCGGAAACGCAGAAATACCCTATTTGAACCCAGCCAATACCCATTTACTGGGTATACACCCAAAGGATTATAAAAATCTTCTAACTATAAAAGACACATGCAAATGTATGTTGATTGCATGCACTATTCACAATAAGCAAGAGACTGGAACCAACGCCAAGTGGCCGCATCAACGTAGACCCAGAATAAAGAAAATGTGGTCACAAATACAACAACAATGTAATACTATGCAGTTCCATTAAAAGAATAAGTTCATGTCCTTTGCAGGTGACATGAAGAAGGCCCAGAAACCATGCCATTTGCTCTAGCAAACTAACACAGGAGCAGAAAACCAAACACCACATGTTTCTCACCTCATAAGTGGGAGTTTTGATCAATGGGAACACATGGATAGAGAAAAGGGAGCATCACATACAAAAAGGAGGGCCTGTCAGTGGGGTAAGAGAGAAAAACGGAGGAGGACAATACCACACAGAACAACACATATGAAACAGAGATAGGGTGCAACACACAAACACAACACAAATCACAAAAAACAAAACTGCATACAGAACACAATCCCAGAACTCAATGTCTAATAAATAAGTAAAAAGAAAAGAAATGTGAAGGCAATTACCCCACTGCCTTCCAGTGTTGCTAATGCCAATCTGCCAACAATGACTCCTGATCCTTTGTTGATAACTTGTCTTTCATCTCTGGAAGTTTTGAGAATCTTCTCTTTATCCTAAATGTTCTGAAATTTCAAGAGGATACACGACTATATATGTGGGGTTTTTTTCATTCCCCCCTGCTTATGTCTCAGTGGGTCATTCCTTTTGAAGGTCTATATCTTAGCTCAGCTCTGGGGAGTTTTCTTCTGTTATTCCTTTGGTAATTTCCTGCTCTTAAATTTCTTTGTTCTCTCTTTCTGGGTTGATATTAGTTAGATATTGGTATCACTAGTCATCTGTGTTTCTCAGTTTCTCTCTCGTCTTTTCCATTTCTTTGCCTTTTAATCTAAGTTGTGGGATACTTCCTTGACTTATTCTTTGGCTCCTTCTATGGCATGTTTAATTTTGGTGATTGCATTTTTCATTTCCAAGAAATATTTCTTGTGCTGTTTTCCTTTCTCATAACATCCTGTTCTTATTTTATGGAAATGTTTTATCACGTCCCTCTAAAGGGATTTTTTTTATTAGATTTAAAAATTTTTCATTTGTTCCCTATCCCCCACGGCCAGTTGCTCTTTTCCTTCCTATTGGTTCTTCCCTTTTGTGCTCTTGGCTTTCTCAAAATGTCTCATGATCCCCATTTGTCCACTGCATTGTGCATGATGGGTTGATCAGTGCAGGCAGTAGACAGTGGTGTGCATTGCCTGTGGCTGTGTAGGTCTGTCTCTTCCTCTGGGAGGGCTGTGTGTGAACTCCCTCTGTGGGGAGGTGTGTCACACAGCAGGCTCAGTTTAGGATGCTCCCTGGGCAGCATACAGGTGACCCCACCCAATCCTCTTGACTTCTAATCTTTCTTATTTTTATTTTTTTGATACAGAGTCTCTGCTGCCCAGGCTGGAGTGCAGTGGTGTGATCTCAGCTCATTGCAACCTCTGCCTCCCGGGTTCAAGTGATTCTCCCGCCTCAGCCTCCTGAGTAGCTGGGACTACAGGCATGTGCCACCATGCCCAGTTATTTTTGTGTTTTTCGTATAGATGGGGTTATAGATGGGATTTCACCATGTTGGCCAGACTGGTCTCAAACTTCTGACCTCAAGTGATCCACCCACCTTGGCTTTCCAAAGTGCTGCGATTATAGGCATGAGCCACCGAGCCCGGCCTTGACTTTCAATCCCTTGAGGTCAGATCAACACCATGTGTTTTCCTTTTCTTAGTCCTCAAGAGGACCTTGAACAAGACAATCATTAACTAATAAAAACAAAAACAGACAAAACCTCCCTCATTATTCATTAATGGCCCACTCTGAGCCAGGTATGTTATAGCTGCATTATTTCTATTTATTGTATTTAATTCCATAAACAGCCCTATTTTCCATTTTAGAGATGAGGAAACAGACCCAAAAACTGTAAGACACCTGCATCATAGCCAGGAAGAACCTGAGAGACCAGCATATCAAACTCCTCACTCAAAAGACAAGGAAACTGAGGCCCAATTTTGTCCAAAGCCATAGTTTGGTGAGGACAGTATTTCAGAATCATGGCCAGTGGTTTTTCATTTTCAGAGAATTATTTTTTCTCCTGAGTTCTTCCACCATTAAAATAAGATACGAGACTGAATGTTATGGCCTCAGAGAAGAGTATGGTGCACAGAGCATAAAGGTATCAAACTCTTGGCTCTTGAAAATCATACCAGAGACCATTTTCTGAAAATGAAGGCTTTTCATTTGCAGAAAAAAGGCTTTTGAAAGATAATTTATGTCTAAAGCTGCAAAATCTTAGCTTTTCATAGCAAGGAATAAAGCTACGGAGTCCATAAAGTTTAGAGCCTAAGCAGAGCCACTGGGAAAAATGTGTAGGAATTTCAGAGCTAGTTTCCCTCCCAATGAGAGATCAAGTCACTTCTCCGGGAGGGAGAAGGGAAAGGAACTGGGAGATGAGAACAGTAGAGACAGCCACTAGAAGGGGGGTCTACATCCCATTCTCCTGGGAGGAGCAGATCGTAACCCCATAGGAGTTGGTGGGGATCCCAAGATGCCATGGGAAAGGGTCTGGAAGACTGTGAGAGCCCCCAAATCTGGTCAGGTGCAGGAGCTGAGGGGCAGAAAGGGCATGAGTGCTCACGGAGGTGACTAGGCAGGAGCGGGCCACTCTCAGCTGTGTGTCCTCCACCTCGCGACCTGTGCCTCTCTAGTCCAACTGCTCAGAACTCACAGCTTGCTGCCTCTGCTTCCTTGGGGAGGGACTGTGGGCTACTTATCTGTGCCTCAGTTTCTTCATCTGAAAAATGGGGATACTAATAGAACTTGCCACACTGGGTAGCTGTGAGGATTCAGTGAAATGGTGTACGGAAAGTCCCCAGCATGGAGCCTGGCACAGAGAAACTGCCTGGAAAATGCAGCTCTTATGACCATGGCTAACAATGACATACCAGCTTTAAAATCAACCTGCTTGAATCAGCAGAACTAGGGTACTCCCGCATGGAGGCCAATTAAAACAGCTAAGTCATCACCATCTTTTCAATAACTGCCACTTAGAGCCCTGTCACCAGGGCTGTGTGGTTTCTAATCGTATTCAGTGAGATCTCAGAATAGTTCTCTCAAGTACACAGACCCCATGTCCCCCTGAAAATAAATAAAACACATCTTGTGACAACTTCAGTCCTCTTTGCAGAGGGAAGGCTGGGATGTGGGCCCTGCCTGTGTGTGAGACTCATACACCCAGAGATGAGCAGTGGGCGGCCCTGGGGAAACACCAAACACTTTTAATTGCTAAAAGATGGAGTGCAAGGCTGCTCTCCGGTTGAAAGCCTCTGTGTGTGTGTGTGTGTGTGTGTGTGTTTCTCCATGTGTCCTCTTCCCTGTAGCCCCATCTCTCTGAGGAGCTTCCAACGGTGCAGAAGTCATTGACCCACAAGGCACAATCTCACTGCACCAAAGAAGCTAAGAGTGCAGCCAGCACAGAAGAATACTTCAAAATGTCATGCTGCCATGCGACTGTAAAGGACCCACAGGATGGACTATATGTTTTTTTTCTGTTCTCGGAAATAGTGTCATACAACTACCAAGAGTGATGGTTATTAGAGGCACTGAGACAAACCCCTGCTGGGGGCCAGCACTGCTGTGCCCGCTGGAGCCCCAGGCTGCCCCTCTGCGTCCGGCCCCATGAGAACTTGCTGTTGCAGGAAAGGCTCACACAGCACAGGCAGGTCTTCCCTCCAGTTCCAGCCTCTCAGGGTTGACTATCTCCCCTGGTTCTTCACTCCCTCTCTTCCTTCTCAAGGTTTCTCTCAAGGTTTAGGTTCCTGTTTTCTTTCCTACAGTCAAAAGCTCTTTGGCATGAGCGAAGATTAAATTTTCTGTGAGTAACAGGTACCATCTACATAATGGATTAAACAAATGGTAAGTTTTACTGTCTTTATGTAAAAGAACACAGAGGCGGGTGATCCAGAGCTGGCATAGTGTCTCCATTAACTTATCAGACCCAGGGTCATCTCAGTTCATCATTCTGCCATCCCCTGGGTGTGGCCTTGGGCTCCATGGTCCAGGAGGAATTTAGCCAACATATTCTCCTTTCAGGCAGTGATAGGGAGGAAAGGAAGGAGGGGGACATCCCCTCTCTTCCTTAAGGTGGCTTTCTGGAAATCTCACTTCTGCTTCATCTGATTGAAAGAACATGGTAGGAAGGCTAACTTAGTTATAAAAAAGGCTGGGAAATGTAGTTTCTTATCTGAATGGCAAGGTGTCCAGGTAACTTCAAGATTTTGTTGCTAAAGGAGGAGGTGGGGAGATGCTTAGTGAAAGTAGTACCTGCATATGTAAATATTTGTTTTGGCCAGCAGAGGTAAAGCCGCACAGATGTCTCCATTGCCCCTTCGCTGCATTTCCAGTCCCTATACCTGAGCCCCTCCCGTAGCTTTTAATATTATTCCATTGGGTTCTGGCATCTGTTGTGTTTTTTCCTACCTATATAATTATCCCTTCGTAGGTAATATGTCTTTTATCTCTGGTTGCTTTTAAGCTTTTCTCATTATCTTTGACATTCTACAATTTTACCATTAAGTCTTGCATCACTTTCATAATTTTGCCTGGAACTTATACTTTCTCAATCTGAAGATGAAAGTATTTTTCAATTCTGGAAAATTCGCAGCCATTATCTCTTCAAACATTACTTTTTCATTCTTGCTATTTTCACCTTCTATAAATCCTATTAGATATATATGGGTTCTTCTCATTGTCACCCATATCTTAGCTGCTGTTTTATGCTTTCCTTTTCTTTTTCTCTCATGCTATATTCTGGGCTATTTCTTCAGTTGTCTTTCAAATTTTTAATTCTCTCTTCAGCTGCCTAAGCTATATTGTTAATTTTTTTTTTTTTTTAGACAGAGTCTTGCTCTCTCAGGCTGGAATGCAATGGCATAATCTCAGCTCACTGCAACCTTAACCTCCTGGGTTCAAGCAATTCTCCTGCCTCAGCCTCCCTAGTAGCTGGGCCTACAGGCACGTGTCACCATGCCCAGCTAACTTTTTTATTTTTAGTAGAGATGGGGTTTTGCCATGTTGGTCAGGCTGGTCTCGAACTTGGGACCTCAGGTGATCCACCCACCTTGGCCTCCCAAAGTGCTGAGATTAGAGGCGTGAGCCACTGCCCTTGGCCTTATATTTTGAATTTTTAATTAAATAGCAATTAAATTTTTTCTATAAGTCTAGTATGGCTCTTCTTTTTATTTTTGAAGAGTATTGAGATCTGTCATGATTTCTTATTGCTTTAAATATTTAATTTTGCTTTTGTTCTGTACTTTTAGAATTGGGGTACATATGCAGGGATGTTACAAAGGTATATTGCGTGATGCTGGGGTTTAAAACATGACTGAATTCATCACCTTGGAAGTGAGCATGGTACCCAATAGGTAGTTTTTCACCGTTGCTCGGTGCCACCCCCCCACCCAGTAGTCCCCATGTCTTTTGTTCTCATATATATGTGTGTGTGTGTGTGTGCGCGCATGTGTGTGTGTGTATATATATATATATATATATATTTTTTTTTTTTCTTTTTTGAGACAAGTTCTTGCTTTGTCACCCAAACTAGAGTGCAGTGGTGTGATCTTGGTTCACAGCAAACTCAACTTCCTGGGCTCAAGTGATCTTCCCACCTCAGCCCCCCAAGTAGCTGGTACTACAGGGACATGCCACCATGCATAGCTAATTTTTATACTTTTTGTAGAGACTGGGTTTCACCATGTTGCCCAGGCTGGTCTCAAATACTGTTCCCATCTTTATGTCCACATGTACCCGATGTTTAGCTCCCACTTATAAGTGAGAATATGTGATATTTGGTTTTCTATTTCTACGTTATTTCACTTAGGATAATGACCTCCAGCTGCATCCATGTTGTTGCAAATGACAGGACCTCCTTCTTTTTTATGGCTGCATAGTATTCCATGGTGTGTATGTACCACATTTTTTTTAAAAAAAATCCAGTTCACTGTTAATGGGCACCTGGTTTGATTCCATGTTTTTGCTGTTGTGAGTAGCTTATTGCTTCATTTTAAACACTCTTTAAAAAGTTATTTTTTAATCAAAGATACATAAGCCCATAATTTACAGTCCAATAATTATTTAAGGTTTTTAAATGAAAAACAGCAGATCTGTCCCCTTCTTCCCATTTCTCTCCCCTTCCAGCCCATTTCGTTGGTTCTTTTGGAATTTACCTTAAAATATCCTACTTGTACGTTTGGCATCTATCAACTTCCCAGTGTAAAGATGAGAATTTAGCTCTCTTTTACACACTTCCCCTACCCCCTGTACAAATAAACACCGTCCTGCTCCTCCACCCCTTCAATAAAGATAGAGAGCATTTTGGTTAGTTCCGTGTTTATGTAATTGGGCCTTATAAATGCCATTCACAGCCAAGCCAGGAAATGCACTGTGAAAAGTTCTTTTCTTGAACAGCCTTTTTTCTCTCCTACTTAATTTTTGATGATGAACAAATAACCCCTCTGCAGAGGAGGAAGCAAAGGTCTGCATGTGGGCTGGAGCCAGACTGCTCCCTGGCCTGAAGGGGTGTGCAAGGGGTCCCTTCCACATCCCCAAAAGGGGTCCCAGGCGCTCCTCCTGCCCTCCTCTGGAGTTTGGCAGGAGAGTATGTGGGGCACCGTTTCTTAGATGGGAACAACTAGGAGTGAAAATGAGGAAGTGTTGTATAGAAAATGAGGGACAGAGTTAGGTGAGGTGGGGGTGGGACAACCAGAGTCATACAATTTGGATTAACACTTTCTAGAAGTTTTTCTTAAAAAGTTGCCACCTGACAGTGTTATAGCAGAGGCCATAAGGCCAAAAACAAAAATAACTGTATACAAGCACACACACACAGTTGCCATCTGAAGTAACAACCTCAGAAGCAGGAAGGAGGCATGCTGCCTGCAGGGCTTTGTTCACGACGGGCCTCTAGGTTCCAGCAGCACTCACCAGAGGCCAGTTCTTTGAGCAGCAGCAGGAGCCCTGAGCATGCTGGACAGTGTTCTGGACATGCTGGGCAGTGCTCATCCTGCTTGGCTCTTCCCTGCTGAGGACAGGCAGGTCAGAGCTACTGAGACTGGGGTAGATGTCAAGGGGTGGGCTTTTGAAAACAGGCCTCTGTAGCTATTCTGCACAGGCAGCAGGGTCAGGAGCTGCATCTGGTCTTAATTCTGCTCCTGCTATGTGGCCTTAGAGAACCTTAGTTTGTGCATCTGTAAAATGACCCCTATTATGCAGGACTATTATAAGGATGGAGAGATAGTGGCCAAAAATTAAAAAAAAATAAAAAAAAGCACAGGGAGTTGATGATGCTACGGACTAGGTGGGAAGCCCTTCAAGGCCTTACCAGGGTGGAAAGAGACAAGGAGCTAGAACGACACACGCATGAGCCAGCGCCATTTGGCCCTGCAACAGAGGAGAGCATGATCCCTGTTACTGAAATGGGAATGTGACCCGCTGTTTCTAAAAGGGGTTCCATGAATGTTTTCAAAGATGAACGGAGATGACTGGGTAGGCCTGGAAGCTCCCCCAGCTCAGCCCTCATGGTTGAGCGTGCATTGAAGTTTTGACATGCAGAGGACATCCTGGAGAGCCTTGGTGGCCCAGGCCCTGGTCTCACTGAGGAAGTAAAGTGAATCCACACCTAGCAGTAACTGGCAGTTCCTTTTACTTCCTCAATGAGACCATGTAAGCTCCTTGTGAACAGAGTTTGAACTCATCCCTCCTGTGGCCTCAGAGAGTGGACAAAGGGCTGGTCACAGGGCAGGGAATCCATGAGATCAATCCACAGATATTGGTATAACTAAGGGCACAGCACCAGCCCTCTAGCTGATGGCCTTGAGACAATCTTAAAATTCAAAGGCCACAGCTGTGCTCATGCAGATCTGATGTCACCTACATCACACCTGCAGTCCCAGGAGTGCCATCTTTCCACCAGAGAGTGAGACTGACAGCACCCAAGTGATGACAGTAATGTACATGCATGTGTGGGATGAGGAATGTCACTGCCGTGCTGACCTGGGCAAGGCCTGCTCTGTGCCTGCTGGCTCCTGTCGTGCTGATGGTGGGCTCTGTCTACTGCTAATTGAATCTAGGAAGCCCTGCTGTCAGCAGCGGTCTTTGGCTGTGGTTGATGCTGAACTCCTAAGGGCAGATTTTATCAGTCCTAAGCAGTTGTTGGTATGTAGTTTGCATGTTAAAAGAGGCTTAGCATCCTGACAGGTGCTACTGGAATTGCAGAATACATATTTACAGGTGCCAGCCACCTGTGCTAGATGTCTGTGCAGCCTGGCTGAGGGAGGCAGTGCTCTAGACACTTGAGTGCTCTCCTCAGCTATTCTCAGACAGCTTCCCAAGTTTTGAAAACAAATAACACTTAGCATGAAGCTAAATTGAATATGACTGAATCTTTCATTGGGTTCAAAAGACACACCAAGCTCTAGCAGCAACTTAGGACTAGCATTAACAATGTCTAGTTTTGGGCTGGGCGTGGTGGCTCACGACTATAATCCCAGCACTTTGGGAGGCCAAGGCAGGTGGATCACGAACGAGGTCAAGAGATCGAGACCAGTCTGGCTAACATGGTGAAATCCCATCTCTACTAAAAATACAAAAATTAACTGGGTATGGTCACGCATGCCTGTAATCCCAGCTAGTCAGGAGGCTGAGGCTGGAGAATCGCTTGAACCTGGGAGGTGGAGGTTGAGGTGAGTTGAGATCACGCCACTGCACTCCAGCCTGGGCGACAGAGTGAAACTCTGTCTCAAAAACAAACAAACACAAAAAGAACAAACGACAATAACAAAACAATGCCTAGTTTTGTTTTAAAAGAAAGGAGGAAATAAATCTTCCAGTTATTTAGGTTTTAATGGCCAAGAAGGGGTTTCTAATCCTTTATTTCAGACTCAGAATTCTGTTTTTGTGCTGGTCTGTGCTCCCCTTCACACTCCTGAGAAACTCCTTGAAACCAGTACCCATGGCTGTGCCCTGGTCCCATGGGAAGATGCATCGAGAACTGTCTGACTCCTCCTGAGGACTGATGTCCGGGCCTCTCAGGCAATCCTCGCGTGGCTGGTGTTTTATCTTTTAAGAGGAAGAGGCTCAAGGCCTCTGACAGAGGCGTGGGGTCCTGGGTCCCAGGGGGCCTTCTGGGTCCCAGAGGCCAGTTATAACTGCTGCCCAAACCTACCCCACAGCCAAGGGCTAAGGGGGCTGTGCTGTAAGAAGTCCTGATCATGAAAAGCATAGTCTTACAAAGTAGACAACTATGTACACTACAAAATAATTCTTATTTGCCATAGATTCAATCACAGACCATACTGTATGCCCACTGTGTGCTAAGCCCTGGGGACACCACTGTCATTACCAGCCATAGCCCCTTCATTCATGGGCTCATGGCTTGTGGGTGCCAAGACAAATTTGGGCATGTCCAGGTAGTCCACTGAACTCTACCTGCGTATGCCACTGAACCTGGATTTAGAGATGAAGTCTGGGAGGGCCTCTAGGAGGAGGTACTGGGAGGGAGAATTTGAGAGGAAGAAGTATGTCATGGAGAGTTTTAATGGCCAGGGCCAAGTTCTAGACCTGAGGTCCAGCTACCTCCCCTGGGGAGAGGCCAAGCTGGGAAGGACAGGTGGAGGCCCCTGCAGCATGTTTCAGGAAACCTCTCAGCTTCTTCAGATGGGACTGGTTACCAGAGAGGCCCCAGGAGCTCATTGATGAGTATATGGTAGTGACAAGTGAGCAGAAACCACTTTGTAAGTGTCAACTGTAGGGATGCCACAAGACTAGAAACTTAAAGGGAAAAAAAGCACGAAAGACCCACCTGTGTGGTGTGAAGCACGGCTGCTTCCTGGCCTGCCTCGCAGGGATCCCCCAGGCCCGCATGGTCTTTTTGGTAGGGGACCCCCCCCAGCTTCCTGAAGGAGTGTCATGGGGACAATGCTGGGCATGCAAATGAGGCCCTAGGCCACATAACACAGCCCCTTCCCTGCCCATCAGGAAGAGCATGAGCTGGTAAAGGGCCATGCCACCCTCTTTTCCATTCCAGGTTGGTTTTACAGTCCAGGGCCAGAGTGGGGCCCAGCACCCAGCTAAAGGTTGCAGTAACCCTGGAGTCTGAGAAGTCCATTGGGCACAAGTGTGGAGCTGGGGCGAACTGGGAAGCCCTGGACCGATCCCGAGTAGAGACCAATAGCCTGCTGCTCAGTGTGGCCAGATCAGATCCCTGGCAAGTGGGAGAGGAAGGACAGCATGTTTGAGATTTGGTGTGATTCACCTCAGCTGGCCTTGGAAGCACAACTCTGATCCTTGGCAAAGTCTCAGTCCCCCTTCTGTTCGTGCTGTCCCCGTGCCCTGCCCTGCCCCTAGGAGAACTCCCCATTTGCCTGTCTGTCTGCTCCTCCAGACTGGGAGCACCTCCTTCACTTTCTTCCCTCCCTTCTGCCCCCAAGGCAGGAGCGGGGCCCCTCTCTCTAGCTGCATCTTCAGCCTGGCTCACAGGAGATGCTGATAGATATTCATACAAACAACAAACTGGCAGTAAGTAAAAAAGGCACAGGGGTTGGGAGCCAGGGAACTGATTTCTAGTTGTGTTTGGCCTATCAATGCCTGTTTACAGTTTAGAAGGGGCTGATTTCAGCTAAGACTTAAAGCTCTGACATCATCCCTTGTTAAGCAAAATGGAATTCTTCCCAAGTAACCTAACTGCGAGAATGGTCATTTGCCTCCAAACCTACAGGGCCCTTTCATTGCCTCATCGACTTCTGCAGGCTCTGCAGAACCAGGTTTCTTGTCTACCTCATTTCTTAAGATTTACTCCTTCTGGCCTCTCTCCCTAGCACCCCCCACATCCCCTAAAATGAGGCCAAAGCAGTTGACTTGGGCACAGAGACACCTACGCTGAGGTCCCCAGAGGAGAAGTGTGCTAGGGCGACAAAACAGCTGGGGCCTTCTGGAGGTCTCTGCCGCCTCCAGCTTCTCAGCCCACTCCTGTCCTGGTTGAGTGTAGGCAGAGGCAGCACAGTTAGCGCTGGTGCCCACTCAGGAGGACCAGTCAGCTTGGGTTGGGCATAGAGCTCCAGCCATGCTAGCCATGGCTATGTGGTCAATTCAGCCTGGCAAAATGTGCAGTGAGCCCAGGGCCACCTGTCATCTACTCGGCTTGTCCTTGCCTGCTGCAGGACGCCACCTGGCCTGACTCATCTCAGCGTAGCATCCTCAAATCTCCTCTGACTCTGGCCCCCATTCACATAGAAGAACCCTTATGATTACACGGAGTCCTCTCGGATAATCCAGGATAAGCTCCCCTGGGTCTAGATCCTTAACTGCACCTGCAAAATCCCTGTGCCATGTAAGGGGACATACTCACCATTTCAGGGGACTGGCTATAACTACCTCTGGGGAGGGGGAGGCGGCATTCTAATACACTGGCAGATTCCGCCCATCAGCTCCCATCATCAACCTGGGGAGGCTAATTAGAGGAATGAAGGCTTTACATGTTGTTCTCCCAGTGAATGAAGCAGCAGGGGCAGGACTCTGAGAACAAAGGCAGCCACCAGCAGGGAGGGTGAGGTGGCCTGGGCGGGGTGCACCAAGCGCTGTCCTCCCGAGGCCCTGGAGCCCATGCTGCCAACACCTTGTGTTCACTTGCACGATGGTGCCCGTTCCCCCCAAAAAAAGGTTCCATTTCCTTTTTTTTTTGAGATGGAGTCTTGCTCTGACGCCCAGGCTGGAGTGCAGTGGCACGATCTTGGCTCACTGCAAGCTCGGCCTCCTTGGTTCAAGCAATTCTCCTGCCTCAGCCTCCCGAGTAGCTGGGACCACAGGCACCCGCCACTACACCTGGCTAATTTTTTTTTTTTTTTTTTTTTTTTTTTTTTTTTTTTTTTAGTAGAGACGGTGTTTCACCGTGTTAGCCAGGATGGTCTCAATCTCCTGACCTTGTGATCTGCCCACCACGGCCTCCAAAAGTGCTGGGATCACAGGTGTGAGACACCGCACCCGGCTGGGTTCCATTTCTTTTCAGGGTGTGAATTGTCCTGCTTCTGTTCTCTGAGGTCAGGTGCGCAGTGGGGTGACAGATTTGCAAACACTTTAAGGCCTTTTTTCCAGATGAAAGGATTTTCCTGGGACACTTCTTTTATTTTGTTATTTTATTTTATTTTATTTTTTTTGAGACCCAGTCTCACTCTGTTTCCCAGGCTGGAGTGTAGTCGCGCGATCTCAGTTCACTGCAACCTCTGCCTCCCGGGTTCAAGTAATTCTCATGCCTCAGCCTCCTGAGTAGCTGGGGTTACAGGCACCCACCACCACGTCCAGCTAATTTCTGTATTTTTATTAGAGATGGGGTTTCACCAGGTTGGTCAGGCTGGTCTCAAACAAGTGATCCACCTGCATCAGCCTTCCACTTCTTTTCAATAAAATGCTATTTCCAGATCGCAAAACAGCACATACTCCGTGAAGACGAACTGGAATATAAAGGAAAGAACTAAAAAGGAAGTAAGTCTCTGATGATCCCAATATGCAGAGTGAGCATTCAGGTCTGGTTACCCATGTGGAAATTCTCACACAGTGGGGTCTTTCTGTACACCCTGACTTTTTTGCTCTCAACCTGTTGGCATTTTCTTTTGCCATTGGCTGCTCTTCTAGCTACAGCGTGATGTGCAACAATGCACAGGATTTGGTCCTTCCCTTCTATAAACGACTTAATCTTTGGTGGCCAATCTGTGTGCCTTTCTCAATAATATTAATAATGCTGTCACCTACATCTTTTTGTATCATTGTCATAGTTTCCTTGGGACAGATTCCTCGCAGTAGAGAAGCTGGGTCAAAAGGCGCATAGTAAACTCCAAGAAGGCAGGGACTCTATCTATCATTTTCCTGGTTTATCTGCAGTGATAGGTGAAGACTGACTGACTATGAGAGACTAACGAATAAAGGTGATGAATTTCAAAAATATTCAGGCGAGGAAAACAGGCCAGACACAAGAGTACATACTATACGATTATGCTCACAGGAAGTTTTAGAATAGGCAAACAAACCTATCATAATAGAAATCAGGTCAGCAATGGCCCTTGGCAGGGCAGTGATGGGGGGACTGACTGGGAAAGCACCAGCGGGAAAATTCCGAGGTGACAGCAATGTTCTGTATCTTGATTGGCATAGTAGTTATAGGGGTGTGATGCCTTTGTCAAAACTTACTGAATTTAGCCACTTATTGTTAGCAGTAATATTAGTGTCTTGCTTCTTATAGCTTTAGAGTACACTTGAATTAATGAAATGCCCCACATCTACCCCACCTGCATTCAGCTTTTAAAAGCATTTCCTTTACTCTTCTTTGGCTTAATTGAAATCACTCTTCTCTGAGCCCCCTTTCCTGCCTGTTCCACAGATGGTGATGGCCTCAGTTGTCCCTCACAGGAGCTTTCCTGGGGAGCCAAGGAGGCCAGGGCAGGTGTGGAAAGGCCTCTCCCTGACTCCCTGTGCTGTCGAGACTGCCCTGGCAGACTGGGGAGCCAGTATTCTGAGCTCCAGCCTGCCCCAAGGCCCCTAAGCTCTCTGCTTTCTAAACCCCATAAGTGGGTTCCAAGAGAACAGATGTCCTAAATCGCTCCCCAGGAATCAAACAGCCCTAACAGTGGACCCTCAGTGTGGCTTCCCTTCCCTGCAGGGCTGGGGCCTTCATGGGAACACACGTTTTCCCTCTCTTCTTCGTCCCCAATCGGGTACCTATAAAGTACACTCCAAGTACGATCTTCTCAACATTTTCTCAAAATAGGAAGGAGAAATTCTGGCGATTTTCCTCCCACCAGCACCTCGCTGTTCCTTGACCTTTTAAAGCCCATTTTATGATGAGAAAGAAATAACCCACTGTTTAATTCAAAGCTGGCTCTAGGATCTGACCTTAACGCATGAAAATGTGTTTTGGTCCAATGATCATTTTGCAGAATCTAAGTCTGAAAATATTTTTGCTTCAAATCTCAAGTTAAAAAACATAAACATCACTATAGTGTCTCTTAGAGTTTGTTTTCAGGCAATAATTTTTTTTTTTTTTTTTTTTGGCAACAAGTCAGCTTTCATTATTTGTGAACAATCTTTAAATTTACTAAGTTTGATAGGCTGGAAAAGGGACCTAGACAAAGCAATAAAATCTCAATAGCAAAGTTCCTACTGATGGGATTACAGTTTTAAAGAAACAAGAGATGACACATTGAAAAGTAAACTTTTATATTGTCCAATTATGTTCAGTAAAATAAAATAAGCTCATAGAAGGGCTATGTTTTCAACATCCACTTTAATTTCAGGCAGTTAAATGCAGCAATGCATTACCCTTCAAAAATAATAAATAAAGTTCCAGAGTACTTGAAAAGCCTCTTCATCTCTTCTGAGATGGTGCGTCCCATTCCCTGTCATGTTTCTCAATTATCACCGTGAGTGATACTCCCTAACACAGGGAGCTTAATTGCCATCTTACCATGTGTTGCATTTACCGTGTATTCCTAAAGCAAAATTTGGGAAATTAAATCTTGGAGAATAAAACTGTCCAATCACAATAACACAATTGTGTAGGACCTTTTCTTCTCTTCTTGGAGTTTACAAACCTCGAAATTCTGCTCTGAGCAGGAAACCAATTTTAGAAATGAGTTAAATGACCCAGAGTCAGGAGAACATCAGATTAACTTTTTCTGAGCCCTTGCAGCTGAGAGCAAGTCTGAAACATGATTCCTGACCTCTTCTCGCTCTAATAAACTTTCCAAGGAGGGGTCGCATTCCAACCCTGCAGTTCTGGCTTCTTTCCAGAGCTTTCTAATGAATTGGTATTGTCTCTGGATGAAAACCATCCCGGGAGTGGGAGACCCTTACCTCTGTCCCTTTGTATGTCATCTTGAGCTTTCGTGGTTGACTGTGATAATCCTTTATAGTTATTTACTATCTAATTGAGAAGCACCCTTTCTGTCATCTGCAGTTTCTTCTACAACAGCAGCAGGCCCTCTCAGTGGGCCTCTTGCTCTGGAGCTCCAATCTTTCCTCTTTTCCAGCTGCTATCTTTAGTCTCCAGAAAGCCCACTTTATCCTTATCTGCCCAAGGATCTCTGGGCTCCCTGTAGCATCAGACTAGTATATCTTGGCCAAAATGCATAGGTATCTCTTTCAGAGTCTTCTGCTCTTGCTCCTAAATGTCCCTTTTTACCCCAAAAATTTCCCTGAAAATATTGAGGCTGGGAATTTATAGCCACAAGGAAACCCAAAGGAGGTGTCAAATGTCTTCTAGTCCTGACAAGTTTCTTCCTTTAAGACAGTGGTTCTAAGTGGGGCAGAACTGCATCATAGTGGTTTTTTTCAGAAATCACTGGGGCATTTTCAGCAGTCTCAATGATTGAGGTGGGGATGGGGTTGCTGTTAGTATTGTGTGGGCAAGGACCAGGGATACTAGACATTTTGCATTGTATAAGACAGTCCTTCACAACAATATATTGTCACGTGTCCCCATTTTTTGAATATCCCATTGGATATTCATGTAGTTGAAAACATATTTATAATTATTTGAGCCTAGAACCTAACTCTAGTTATCCATGAATACAAAGAATTTTGCGCATGGCTTAGTATACTTGGAATTTCTCTGGGATACAACTACTATAAAAACCAAGGAATGAGTATACATTATTTTGTTCAGAACTTTATCAACAGTTGTTCATCATTATCTCGTTGCCAATGGCAACACAGTGTTGTGGTATATGAGTTGCCAATTCCATACACCTGTATCAGTTGCATTTGTAGAGGCTGCCTTCATGCCAGCATCTGCCTATATCATTATGAATTCCATTGTGGTCTTGCATATTGAAATATGTAATATTTGATTACAAATTACTTTCTGTGTATTTCTCATTTATATTTTAATTAGGACATCACATTGTGAAATTATGTGTGGAAGTGGATTATATTGTCTACAATTTTCGTTTCAGGGCAATACATGGGGTGTTATTAAATATTTGTTCTAAAAAGTTGCACTGGATCTGAAGGAGTTGAGAACCAGTGTTTGAAGATTTGGCAGTGGAATCCAGTCACTCCTCCCAAAAGAGGGCAGGAGGAGCCTTTGTTCACTTGCTTGTGTCTGTTGATTACTTTTCACTCACCCAGCACGTAGCCTGAATGCCTCCTCAGTGCGTCTGTGGGGCTCCCTGTCTATGCGCTCAGGATTTCTCTGATAGGTCTGGGGGCTGAGGCCTCTGGGCCTGCTGTGTGCCTGTGCACATGGGAAGGCAGTCCTTGCCCATGGAGACTGAAAATGCCCCCCTCCAGAACAGGCAAAAGAGCATAAGGGGGAGGCTGAGCACAGGAGGTGCTTCCAGGCCTGGCCCCTGCACTCCGGGAACTCCTTCCCATAGTCTCAGCAGCCATTTCTAGACCCTAGTTAATTTCTGTTTTGAAAACATTATCTCACACTTTTAACTCATCAATTACCATGCCTTTAACCTATCTCCTTTTTAAATCATTAATTTTAAAATTCATTTTTTTCTTTCTTTTCTATTTCATCTTAAGTTTAATATCTGAGATTTAAATTCCAGGCTTCTAATTCCCCCTCCCTTGTCTCCTATAGCTGTCAGCCTTTTAGACCTCTTATTTAAAACCTCTTCTGTTTCATTGATTTCTCTCTCTTCTAACTTATTCCTGTTTTACCTGCATTTGGGGTTTTATGTTTGCTCTATCATTCTTAAAGAAAAACAACTACCCTTCTTTATTCTTTTCTCTTTTCGAATAATCTGCATACTTCACAGAGAAAAAAAAAACAAACAAAACCAGGTGTACAAATTACCTCATGGTTAAGCATGTGGTGGGGGGCAGCAGTGACAGGTACCAAGTGCCCACAGAAGCTGCCCACATTTTCATCAGTGGGGTGTTCCAGGAGGCCCCAGCTCTAGCACTGCTTTTCCTTTGGGGATATCAGGTTATGGGGGAGTCATTTACTGTAGCCCTCTCAATCCTTGTTTTCCCCCAGCAACTCCAGAAATTCCCACCCTTAATGACTTTTCTTCTTCTACTTGTCACAATCACGCCTTTTCTCAAGCTTGGCCACTAACAGGAAGGTCTTCCCTGACCGCTGCAGCCTGAAGTACTCTGTCCAGCCCTGAATTTGAATGGCCAGCTGCAGTGTAGGTCTAACTACATTAAGTGCTTTTTCCTTTCACTTTCCTTGCTCTTGCCTTAACAATAACATTTAGCGTCCATGTGGGAGGCCAACAAGGCTGCTCCTGAACCTCCAGTCAGTGTTCTTGGAGATACAGCCAGGATGAAACCTGGGCTGAAAGCATCTCAGAGCTGGAAGGCTGTGGACCACAGGGACCAAACTCCTGCTTGGTCGAGCTGCAATTTCACCTCCCAAGGGTTGCCTAAAATGAGGGCTGCCCACACCCTGCCCATCCCTGTCTTTCCATCAGTCTTCACAGCTTTGTGCAGGCCCTGTCACCACTGAGCTGGCCTCACACTGAGCTAACTCTAGTGTTCTGATGACCGGGGTGGTTCGTAGACAGTGGCGCAGAGGGCACTGAATTAACACCTGCCACTTTGCAATACCTCATCAGCCTTCCCAGGGATGCTTTAGCCCACCTCTGGGCCCTGAGTGTGCTGCTGGGGACAGATCTTTCAGCAACTCCCTTCTCACTGAACAGGACAGCCTGGCTAAGGCAGGACATGCCTGACATTCCAGCATCAGCAGATGATTGACAACTCAAAAATATGGAACCAAGAGTGCCCATGGGGTCAACAGTTTCCAACACTGCTCAGCAAGGGACACGTTCAAAGTGCATCTTGAGCTAGACTTTGTTTCTGAAAGTCCGAGTCCCCAGACTGCTTGTAACAACTAAAGCCGGGTTCTGTTGGAGGTGTGGGGGTGGGCAGTGGTGGTCACAAGTAAAGCCTGCTGTCTCAAGGCCTGAAACTTCAGAGGGGACTCTGAGTGTACTTCCAGTGGGCACCTGACCTCCTGATCAAGGTAGCAGCAGGCCACCACAAAGGAGGAATTGGCAGGGGCTGCCCCAGGCCAGGGGCCTCTTACACCTGCTGAGCCCCGATTCAAGGTCCTATGATGAAGACTCCCTGCTCCTCCCGCAGGAATGCTCCCTCCTGACACACATTAGCAAGCAGCATTTGGGAAATTGTGCAGTTATGAGGCAGGCACCTAAATGAATCCTGAAGGAGATGGTACATTTTTTAAGCCACTTAATTGAATCTGTGGCAGTAAATCTTTTAGTCTTCTCTTAGCATTTAGAATTTCAATTTACTCCATGGATTTTTTGTGCTCAACCCCCAGTGAAAATGAACATTTGTGCTGAAAAGCTTTTAATCAACCGTTCTCAAAATGTCAGTCCCCCTTATCTCCAAAGCCCACTGAAATCTTTGTGCCTGTGGTTTTAAAAATACATTCTGTATATGCCGTTTCTCCCTTTCAGATTCTAGCATTCTTTATCGTGGCTTAATCAGAGTCATTTTTGATGTTCATCCCTCTCTTAATCTCCTTAGATTTCTTTTTAAGGTGAGCTTTCCACTTCAATCCAGCTTCACTGACCTATTAAGATCCTTTGAGGCCGCTGCCTCATAGATGAAGACACGCTTCTGTGGAAAGCCCTCAGAAAGCCCTCTCTTTTAGCACACAGAAGGTTAATTGCCCAGTCTTTAATTAAATCAGTCATTTTCCTTTAATGTTGTTTGTGGAACTCCGTAGTAAATTAAGCCATAAACCTGTCCTCCTTTTATGAGGAGTTTGAGTTTTGACTGTTCTTGCTCGCAGTCAAAACTCAAAAAGGCGGGTCATGGCAAAAGTTAATTTCTAAAAAATAATAATAATAATAAACCTTAATGGAAAAAGAACACAAGATATCCTGAAAGAGATCAAATTTTAGGGATTTTAATGGCAAATGTTTTATTTGGGGAAATGTGCTTTTTAATACTTTTCTGGTAAAATGGAAACGATCTCCAGCCAAGTTGCTGAACCAGGGAGACCACCCAGGCAGGTGCAGATGGGACCTCCCCTCTGGGGTCTTTGAAATGTGGCTGTCATGTGAGTGGCCACCAGGGGACAGCATGCCCCCACCTGCTGACTTGCTAATCAGCACCCCTGTGGCCCTGACCCCCTGCAGGAGGCAGGATGTTCTATCGATTTCTCCCTGGCCCTCTGGTTTCCCATGAGCCTAATCAGCAGTGTAGTCTTCAGTCCTTGCTCCTTGATTTGTCAGGAGAATGAGTTATCCGAGCTGACGCTCCCTGTGATTTGTAGGTTGGAGAACTCAGCCGTACTGCTGTGACCTTTTCAATATTCTGTTATTAGATGGGCTGGCCATTTCAACTTCCTCCTGAACAAAGTATCTTCAACATGTGCTGAAGAGGGAGAATGGCCAGTTAATCAGAACACCGAATGCTGAAAAGGTCGGACCAGGGCCACGGGTATTAACATTCACGGTCTGCGTCAGTCTCCTGCAGCCTGCAAGCCTCACAACTGGCAGGGACTGGTGGTACCCGACAAAGGGATGAGGGCTAGCCCTCAGCCCTCCTTCTACCCCTTGCAGACAGGGACTGCTTCTCCCAATATTACCCTCCTCTAACGGGCAACCCAGACTCCTAACCGCTGTCCACAAGGCCCCACCTGCCTGGGCTTCTGGATCCTTCTCCAACATCATCTCCTACCACCCTCTCACTTTTGATGCTCCAACCACGGTGGCCTTTGTGTGCCACCTTGAACGTGCCAAGCTCCTTTCAGGTGCAGGGCCTTTGCACTTGCTGAGCCTTGGCTTGGGTCTCTCTTTCCCCTGATTTTCGCATGGCTGCCTCCATCTCAACATGCAGCTCTCAGCTCAAATGTCGTTGCCCAGAGGCCTTCTGAGGATACCCCAGCCATTGAAACTCCACATTGAAACATTTCCCTCAATGTTTTTCTTTATGGTCTTTACCACCTGTCATCTTTGTCTGTTCATGTGTTTATTCTCTGTTTCACTCTATTCAAATGTGAGCAGCTTGAGGGCAAGGATGCCTTCTGACACGGTCACTGTTGGTATTGCCGGTGCTTGACACAGCACAAGTCCACAGCAGTCCTCAATCCATGTATACTGACAGAGTGACAGTGACATGCAATTTATTTTTAAAAAATCCATAACTCCGACTTCTCTCTGGTCACTGAAAACTTTCTTCTGCCTGCTTCCCCATGTCCCTTTCCTCACTTTCTTCTTGGAGGACCCACAGCACACCCTCTGGTGACTCAAGAAGCCAGGTGAAACCCAGCACTCAGAATTTGAACTCACTGCAGCTGTTCAGTCCAAGGAACATCAAGGGACTAATCCAAGATGAAAGCGTCTTACACAAGCACAAGGCAGCATCCTAATTTATAGTAATGGGACCATTTTCAAGACTTCAATTTTGAACTGAGGTCTACTTAAAATACTAATAGCTTGAAAAGGTCAAAACATTCCCATAATTCCCTTTGCTTAATTTTTTGGTGCAGAGCATTCTAATACTGTTAAATGATGTATTTACATGTTGAAGTATTTTAAATGAATATTTAAATGTATTGAAATGTTGAAGCCAAACAACAGCAGGATGAGAAGACAGCCTCTGCCATTCAGGGTCCTCCCCTTGAAGGTCTCTCCTGAGGGTGGCTCTGTTAGCCGCTTGGGGGCAGACTTCGGTGGAAGACAGCTGTTCTTCTTTCCTGGAATAGCTCAGCTCAGGACTAGCAAAGGATGAGGCAGAGCCAACTGATCTGCTTAGGCGGCAATGACTAGAATGGACACCAAGCTGCTCAGAAGCTCTACAGGGAATAAAGATTCCAGTCAGCCAGCAATCGCTGTTCCAAAGGCCTGAGATTCATGTCTATATCCCCACAAAGTGCAGCAAGACTGCTTTTAGCACCATAAAATGTGTGAGGTTGGATGTGTTGTCTCTGAAACAACTGGAAGATTTCAGTCCAGAATGTCTCTCTTTAGCCCCAAGGTAAACAAGGAAACAGCCATGTGGCAATGCTTTATTCTCAGAAGTTTTCTAGGAATCCAACCAAAGGCATTCCAGAAAGACCTGCGTTTTTAATTCCTTTCCAATCAGACCCTGGGATTTTAGGTCAGCAACATGGGGAGGTTTCACCGCCATGGCATGTGACAAATTTCTGGGAGTGCTCTCACTCCAGATCTTGGTCAGCAGCAGGCAGCACTGTTTGAACAGCTGCAGCTTGGCCACGCTGTCTCTTCTTGGCTCTTCTGCACCTCGAGGATGAAAGATGTTAAGAAGCGCAAGGAAGCGGGTTTCCCTGCCACTGTGGGGTTTCTGCAGTGGCCACCTCAGGAGTTGGAATCAAAGATCAGGAGAGTAGAAAAGGAAATTAAAGCTAATGGTTTTAAAGAGCCTGCCAGCTACGATCCTTGGGAGAGAACAAATCAAATGCAATTCCACAGGTGACACGGGATGTACCTGAATAGAAACCTAACATAGTTTCACATTTCATTTGGCTGGAACTTTGTTCTCCATATTCTGCTGTGAATAAACCCAGATCCAACAGGCAGGATCAAGATTCCAGAGTCTAAGACTTTGGTGGAACCAGGAGACCATCTTGTCTAGCCTCTGCCTAAGAAAGATACCCTTGTCCAAGGGGAGTTCTGGGCTTTGCCCCCTGCCCCTGGGAGGGGATTGCTAAGCCCTCGGACTGTGTTGCCTGATAAGAACATTTTTGTTTACCTGGGGGCTTTGGGCCATGACACAGTCTATGCTAACAATGTGATTTATGGTGGGGGGCCATGGACCATGTGGTGTCAGCTCAACCTCTGAAAGGCCAGAGACTATGGTCAGCCGTGCAGCCAGCTGGCCATATCCATATGACTGAGTTCCAGTAACATCCTTGGATGCCAAGGCTCAGGCAAGCTTCCCTGGTTGGTGGTGCCCTGAGTGTATCGTCACACACCAGTGCTATCTGCACAACTCCACTGGGGGGGACACTTGGGAGTTATGTGCTTGGAACTCTTCTGGGCCCCATGTGCCTCTTCCCTCTGTTGATCTTAATGTCTCCTTGTGCTGTAATAAACCATAACCATAAGCATAAAGGTTTCTGTAAGCTCTGTGAATCCTTCTGGTGAATTATTGAGCAGCTGATGTCAGAAGTGAGGGTACCTTAGGGGACTGCCAACCTCTGTAGAAACTAAGGTCCAAAGAGCAACAGGAAGAGCCTGGGAGAACTCGGGTCTCTTGATGCCCAGTCAAGTTCCCTAGCACAGGAGGTGCATCACACGCAGATAGTTTTCCTGAGCCAGGAAACAAATGTGCACCAGAACAGAACCAGTGGGTAGTCGTTCCTGTAGTTCAGCCCCATGGGCAGCTGTGCCCTTGGTCTTGCTGTCAGATGCACCTGGACCCTCCAAGCCAAAGTCTACTTGGTCCCCTCTTTGTCCCCCAACTGTGGACATGTTGGCTTGTCATCTAGCCCATTCTAATAATTTTATTTCACTGAGTGAAGATCAGTTGGCAGGCCAGGACTTTTCCTACTGCCAACTGGCTTCTTCTGCAAAAAGGGGATTTTCCATCAGATGGTGCTTCAGGGATTCAGTTTGTCTTATGCTGGGAAAAGTCAGTCTTGAGCCAAATGTAGGTACCCATCCCGACAGACGAAGAAGCCTCAGGAACTGACTTCCAAAGTTGGCTTGGGCTACATGCAGGGTTCTGGCAGGCACACCCACACATGGCCTGCTGAATGCCACCAGCCTCCAAAGCTACCCAAGTTTGTCCTTTTCTTGTTAATGTTAATCTCTATATCTCCAAAGTTTAATGCCCATCTGGCATTTGAGGCTTGGCTAAAGAGAATCATGCCTCTTAATAAAACAAGAAGCCAATTACACAAGTTGTTACATTTGGCAGCTGGTATCTTGCTAATTTGCAGCATGGGCAGTCCCTCTGTTAATCCCCTCCCTGGGCTCATTGCTCCTGTGGCTCCTCAGCAGGACCTGGGTGGAGAGCCACACTGAGACACCTCATGCCACTCACAGCAGTGTCTCAGAATATCACGACGAGAAAGGGACTGAGAAAACAGTAAGGTCAACCTCCTCTATTGCACAGAGGAAGAAAATGAGGCCACCTGGCAGGGGGGTAGGTGGGAGACCAGACTCATACTGTCACAACCCAGTGAGGCTAGAACACCAAGTCCTGGCACCCAGCCTGACACAGCCCCTCCTCCCACTGCCCGGGCACCTACTTTCTTATTCGCCACAAAATGCTCAGCTTAGGTGGGCCCCATTCTGACAGGTGGGCGCCTCCTACACAGTGTGATTTTAAGAGACTCTAGAAGGCTCACTGGGCCTCAAATGACACCATTAAGGGCAACACACTTGTGCCATTTGATTTACTGGGTGGGTTCTGTCACCTGGCATCAGCAGGGCTTAGTTAACCCATTAGGGCCCCACTCCAGATAGTTTCAGAGCTGAGGAATCCCTGGTGGCAGAGGACACAGGGCAGCTAGCTATGACACAGGTAGAAGAGACCTCCCTCCCTCCCCAGGTGCCAGCGAGGCACTGCTGATTTGACCCCTTTGTTGGGATTGGTCCTGTCTAGCAGGCCTGCCCTCCACCCACCCAAGCCAAGACCATCCTACTAAATTCCAATCCCCCTCCTCCAGGAAGCTTCCTGGCCACCCAGCTCTCACTGTTCTAGCTCCTTTGAACTGTCACCGTGCATGTGGTCATAACCCCGCAACCTTCATCTTCAATCATGCCCTAATATTTTCTGTCTGCCCTGATGAGACCCAGAGTTCTGCAGGGCAGAAGAGGAACGTGATTTCTGCCCAGAGTTCTCTGCTTGTCGCTGAGGAAATGACAAGGTGGCTTGGAATATGGCAGCTGTGGTTGGCAGGCTGGGCCGTGGGCAGGGAGATAGGCTGAGACTGAGATGGCCCCTCACTTGGTATCTGTCTGCAGGCCAGCCTCTCTAAAGTGAAGCATCTGGATCCTATTTAAGGAACCTCTCCCTGTGGGAGAGTCCTAATTTTTTAAAAAACATTAGCCATGGCTGGGCAGGAAGCCTGCTGGAGGATACCCAAAGGAAGACAGGGGTCCCAGGCCTGAAGGAAACAGGACAATAGTTCTCCCGGACAAGCCAGTGTACTCAGGGTCCTGTGTGGTCTGGCTTCCTAGGCAGAGTTGTGTGAGGACAGGCTCAGGGAAGGGCAGCATGGGCCCTCAAGCATGGTTTATGGGCAGCCTTGGGGTTTGGACTCTCGTCCCACCAGCTGGAGAGAGAAGGAATGAGGGATGAGGCGGTGCTGTAGGAAGTGGGGAGAAGGGGTAGGCAGGTGTGAGCAGCAGTGAGTCAGAGGCTCAGGCAGCCTCCACCTCAGAGAAGAGGGGGTGGTTTCAGGAATGAGAAGAAGGAAAGAAAGCCAGAGTTCAAAGACCCATTGGGGTCTGAGGCGACTGGCTCCATGGAACAACAGGGAAAGGCAGGTTGGGGTCATCGAGGGGGTGCTGGGGTGCTGAGTCAATCTAGGGTAAGAGATTGCTCTCCCCTGCGATGACTGGCTGCAAACGGGGTCCCCATCACAGACGTGAGCTTGGACATCAGGCCTGTGATGACAGAGGCCCTGGCTGCCTCCCTGACTAGCACCAGCCTGGCTCTCTGAATGCCTGGGTAGTTCTGGGCAATACTGGCAAGCAGGGCCCATGCAGGGATGGGGCATGGAGGGACAGGGCACAGAGGGCCAAGGGCCCCGAGGACTCAGAGGGTCACCAACCCCAGGCCATCAAGACCGGCCAGCTCTGGGACTTAATGGGATGAGTTAAGTCCTAGAAAGGGTGTCCACTCCGAGACTCTGACCACGTAAGCTCTGCTAGTGTTTTGGGGCTGCCCAGAAGCCAGCACTGCTTTCCCAAGGCCCTCACTGCAGGAGGCACTCCTGACATTAAACATATCTACTCCTGAGGGTTTATCCCATGTAGTTCTCACGAAATTTCAAATCATGGCTAGTGTCCCTAAAACTCCCAGGGTGGGAAAAAGCAAGCATGAGGGAAGTGGGCCTAGGGAAATTGTGGGCCTGACTCCTGGTGGCAGGACAGACCCGTCGAGGGTATGAGAGCCACTGAGTGTCCCTACAGCAGGGCCTCCACTTGTCTGGCACAACACAAGAACTCCCTGGGGAAAAGCCTCCATTTGAAGTGTCTGTAAAGTAATGTGGAATGTGGCAGATGATTCATGTGCGTAAATATCAGTTGGAAGACAAGGAAATGTCATTTTCACCTTTGTTCTAAGATTCCTTTGAAGTGCGAAAAAAAGATGGTTTCAGCGATCACTGGGCATTGTTTGTTACGGGAGCATCATTAAAGACACTGATTTGGGGCTTGAAAAATACTGAGGTATGAACACTGTCTATTACAACTGGAAGGATTCCTCATCGTCAGACCTCGCTCCGGAGGCAGAAATTCCTCCGCCTCTTCCCCAACAGCCTCGGCTGCTGCTTATCCATTCCCAGAGACAGGATGCCCACTTTTCACCAGGAGGCCCATTGCAAAGACAGCCCCAGCTGTCGGAAGGCTCACCATTTTATGGTGGAAACTGCTTCCAGGAGAGAGGAATTGAAATCCATGACACTGACAAGCAGGGCATTTGAAATCGGCCTCCCTGTCACCCACCCACAGGCTGAACATCTGCCTGCTGGGGCTGCCCAAACACATCTCATCAAACTTTCAGGTGAAGGGCCATCAGCTGGAGACAGTTTTCATGTTTCTCCCACCAGGGAGATAATGCTTCATGCTGAGGTTTGAGGTCTGGCAGGGGAATAATCTATCTATCTATCTATCTGTCTGTCTATCTATCTATCTATCTATCTATCTATCTATCTATCTATCTAATCTGTCTATTTTTAAAAACTTATTGTCCTGTGGGATAAAGTTTCTAGACTGTGTGTGATCCTAGTCTTTGCCCCCGGAGGTCACCTGTGTGTCAGAATCCCCCTAAGCATGTGACACCAAGGAGAGAACACATAACTGAGCTCAGTGTTTACCCTGGTATTAGGACTGACTGGGTCATGGCCCAAGACTCCTGGTCACCAACCTTCCAGGCCTTTCCACAACCAGCCCTGCAGTCAGCAGGAAGCCAGCCTCCAGATTTCTGCAAAGGAACTTTTAAAGGTAGTAAAAAGCCAATGAGGACAACTGCAATTCCAAGCGACACTTGGAGTGGGAGTCATGAAACCAGCCTGATGAAAGAGAGGTGCTGTGTTTTAGTGTTAACATCACTTACAGGGGAATGGATCCAGACACATTATGAACAGCCTTTGTTTCCCCTTGGGTAGCCAGCTCCTCTCTGGAGAGTTCGGGGAATCTGCATATCAAATGTGGCATTTTATGGTGAGACCTGGGCCTCCAGTGGGAGGAACTGAAATTTCTGGCATACATAGGCTGGGCACTCTGTTTTAATTGTGCCCAGAGGGAGAGTGGCTCCTTGTAACAGGCTTCTTCATGTTCTTTGTTACAGCTGCTTTCTCAGCAGCTCCCCTCTGTGGGAACATCATGGCTGGCTGCTATGGACTGAATGTGTCTCCCCAGAATTCACACATTAAAGCCTAAATCCCCAAGGTGAAGGTATTAGGAGGTGGGGGGAGCCTCATGAATGGGGTTAGTGCCTTTCTCAGAAGAGACACAAGAGAGAGGATCTCTCTGCCATGTGAGCATGCAACAAAAAGGTGGCTGAAAAGCCACTCCAAAAAGGTGGAATACAATTTCCATAGTTGTTTAAATCACCTATTTGGTGCTATCCTGTTAAGGAAGGCCAAATGGACTATTCTAATCCCTTCCAGGAAGGCCTGCAGCTATTACAAAGAGCCCCCAGGGATCTGCAGCCAACAAGAGCTGACATGATGCCACCAGCCCACTGCCTTTAAGGGTGACGCAGGAGGTGGGTGGTCAGCACCTTGCATCTTGGGCTGTGGGAACTATAGGGATGGGAAGAGTTTGTTGCAAAGGTAACTTCCTTGAAACACATCCTGAGAGTAAGAATGTAAAATCCATGAGTAACACCACCATGTGGGAGGGTTGCACAATGAGCTATATGTAGAAGCAGAGATCCACTGGATGCATATACAAGAGGGAACCAGTGTGAACAGGCGGCAGCACCAATGTGAAAATGAGTGAGCTGGAATATACTGCTTCATGGCCAAGCTAATCCATGACTTAACACCAGGTTGGGTGTGTGGGATGCTGGCCCCACACTGAACAACTGTTTGTGGCAGACCCCACCAAACCTACCCTCTCTTCTTGGGAAGCCTTATGCATAACCTAGTCCATGCAGACTGGGTTGGGGCCATAGTGCACCCTCCGTCTCCCTGGGTGGGGCACTAAGATGGGTGACCAACACAAGCACCTGAGCAACAGTGGTCCCCAAAATCTCAGGATGAAGCATCACTTGCCTCTACCTTCAGCAGCGTGATGCCCTTCTTTATATTGGCTTAAACAGAACTGGTCACAGAGCTTCAGGAAGCATGGGAAGTTTCCTCCCTTAGACTCCCCTCTCTCCTGCAGTAACCACACTCAGCAGCACAGATGTGAGGGCTAAGCTGCTTGCCTCTGCCTGACCTGAAATGAAGTCCCTTAGGCAGGGAAACCCTGAGCCCCACATTAATCTATGCTAGCCATGCCCTGAGTGGTAACTTAGAAGGGTGACTTCACAGGATCTGGGAAGGTCCTCCTGCCCCCTCCCCTGGCTTCCCTATCCTCCTCCAACTGCCCACACTCAGACTTACTGACCTGGGCACAAAGGATTTTATTTGATAATTACAGGTAGTTAGATGTGCAACTTTCTCCTATTCAGTCATTATGGAGACAAATTTATTCACAAGAAGGCACTTTCTGGACAAGGGTCCATTGTACTGATGGAGCTAAAGGGAGGAAAGGGGTCCACACAGGGGTTCTGGGCCCAGGGCACACAGTGATTTTACTAGAGACAAGTCTGAATTCACCATTTCTTCTCTGTGGAATTGAGCTGTGCAGATGAAATGGTCTTTTAATATTATCTCTTCTAGATAGACATTGTGACAGTACTACTATCTTGGTTAAATATGAACTTTCCAGTCATATTCTTGGTGGGCAGTTAAACAAGCAAACCAAAAACCCCTAGCTATGGACTGAATGTTTGTGTCTCCCCAAATTCATATGTTGAAGCATAAATCTCCAGTATGATGATACTTGGAGGTGAGGTGTTTGGGAGGTTATTAATTCACAAGGATGGAGTTCTCATGAATGGGATTAATACCCTTTTAAAAAGAGAAAGGAAGAGGTGATCTTCCTCTCTCTCTCTCTTTCTCTCTCTCTCTCTCTCTCTCTCTCTACCATGTGAGGTCACAGCAAGAAGATGGTCATCTGCAAACCAGGAAGAGGGCCCTCACCAGACATAGATCTGTTACCTCCTTGATCTTAGACTTCCCAGCCCCCAGAACTGTGAGAAATAAATTTCTTTAAGCCACTCAGACTATGATAATCTGTTATAGCACCAGACTGACTAAGCACCCCTCATTTAAACAATTCAGGCCTATGACAGTGTCAGGTGACATGGGGCCACAGATCTGAGAGAAATCTTGGAGTCCCAAAATTTTAGAGTTGGATGGAACCTTGAGAGACAATCAAATTCATGTCAGCCACCTAGAAATCAGTAGGTGGTATTCTCGGAGTGAGCTGGTGCATAACCTGGTTGGCAGTCTCGACTTAAACACCTGTCCCTCCTGAAGGGATTCTCTGCACTTACCCTGCAGCACTCCTGAGCACCCAACACCTGCCGTTTTCCAAAGAAAATAATGGTTTGACTTACTGTTGAGTAAAGAGATCCATTTATAAAGAGCTATTTTGAAAAAAAAAAAAACCCAAAACATAGGGCATGGACATAATTTTACTTATCAAGAATACCTAATTATTATTTTATAATTATTTATTATTACTATTCTTATTATTAGGTAGGATTTATCCACCTCATATTATCCCCCTTATATTGAAAAGACTCTAAAGTTTACATACTCAAAATTATTATCCCTGGTTCTCTCTGCTGCCTATATATATTTCGCTGTTTGCTGTTGGAGCGTGCTCTTGTGGCGTTGTCTTGTGGTGTTCCTAAAGATTCATCTGGAAATAATGCATAATACCTTTGTAAATCAGAAAACAACCAATAAAAAGAAAGCACAGCAGTTACTTTTAAAGACCCCAATCAAGATTTTCCTGCCTTGATTGAAATAGCAAAGCCTCATGCCAGTTCCCCGTTGTCAGAAAACAGCTGGAGTGTTAGTGAAAGCATTAAAGGAAATAAACTGGTTAGTAAAAGTGGTGGGGAGCTTTAAAGTAGGTGCTACTTTGTGATAAAAATGTACCTTATTCTCCTCTCACTCCTGTTTGGTATAGTTGATCCATTAGAGGTAACTACCAAAAATATCTACTTGTCTAGAAATCTGGCTTTCTGTCACATTGGGATCCGTAATAGCCTCTAAAGTTAATTTGTTCTTCCCACATTGACATGATTTAAAGTGATATGGACCCTTGTGAGATGTGTGGAGATAGGAGAAAATATTACAAGTTTCTGGAAGATCCATGGCCTTAGAGAGCAGACATACGCTTGCATCAGTTGATATTTATACTTAAATAATGGAGAGATACACTATGTTTACATATGGAAAGCCACAGTCTTGTAAACATGTTGATTCTTCCTGAATTTACCCATAGACTCAATGCAATACAAATCAAATTTCCAACAGGGTGTGTGTACACACACACGTGTGCACTTGACAAGCTGAATCTACAATTTATAAACATGTACAACATCCTGAAGACAGCTTCAGTGCTCTCAAAGAAGAAGGACAAGAGCTTGCCCTGTGAGATATCAGAAGCTGATATGATGTGAAGCTTTTGTTTTTAAGACATTGTGGTATTGGTACAGGAATACATCAACTGAACAGAAGAAAGAACTCTGCAATAGGCTCCTGCAGAAACAGACATTTGCTACAAGACAGAGGCAGTATTGTAGATCTCTGGGGGAACAAATAGACTGTTCAATAAATAGCATTAGGGCAAATTGGAATTGGAATCCATGTGAAAAATTAGAAAACTAGGCCTTTGCATTATACCATTTACAATACATGAAATCCAGGTAGACTAAAAAAATAAACACTGGGTCCTGCTTTTAGAATGATGGCATAAGGAACTCTGTAGACATGCTCTTCAGAGAAATAACTATAAATGGTGAAATGATGATTTGATTTAAAACAAAAGAAAATTCCAAACCCAATCAGTTAAAGTGCCTGGAAATTTTCCTAAGTACCTATAGCACATGAAGAAACATTTATTCAAGAAAATCTACTTTTGGAAGGCCAAAGTGGGTGGATCACCTGAGGTCAGGAGTTCAAGACCAACCTGACTAACATGGTGAAGCTCCGTCGCTACTAAAAAATACAAAAATTAGCCAGGCGTGGTGGTGGGTGCCTGTAACCCCAGCTACTTGGGAGGCTGAGACATGAGAACAGCTTGAACTTGGGAGGCGGAGGTTGTAGTGAGTTGAGATTGTACCATTGCACTCTAGCCTGGGAGACAGAGCAAGAGTCTGTCTCAAAAAAAAAAAAAAAAAAAAAAAAAAAAAAAAAAAAAAAAAAAAAGAAAGAAAGAAAATCTACTAAATTCAGTAAGAACAGCAAGAGCCTTACTTGAGCCACGACCTGCTTGCTCCCTCTCTCTTTGCCAGCTCAATGTGAAGGAAGCTTCATTCTGGATGGAAGTGCCAAGGAGACAGGGTTCCCTCTTCCCCAGCTTCCAGTCAAGGTATATAATATTTCCCTGGGAGGTCAGGATGCCAGCACAACTAATCCCCACCAGCTCCAGGCTATGGAGACTAAATTCCAGGCAAATGCAACGGAGGAGTCTGGGGCTCTCATCTTCCACTCAGCTCTGACTCACAAGATGGAGACTCTACTGCTGGTATGACCAGCCAGTGACACTGGGACACGAATTTCCCTCACCCCAGTTTACTCATAGGATAGAGATTTCATGCTGGAAGAAGTGAGCTGAGAGACCAGAGTCTACCATGATGACCAGGCTAGAATTACAACTAAGGGTGTCATTCTAAGAGAACTGGGCCATTATGCCCACACCAAACTCTGGAGCAGTGGCTTGGAGACTTTGGCAATGGGGTGAGAAAGGCCCTTAAAATGGAGAGCTCTGACTGAGAGGAATTTAGAACATAGTATGAGGAAGTTTGAGCCTAAAAGTGCTCTTAAAACAATGAAGATTTTGGTGGTAAGTAATTAAGAGGAGGCTGGTAGCTCCATGAGAGCACAAGCTAGATTGTAGGCCAGCTAGTTTACTAGGGAAGAAAATGAACAAAACATAAAATGAACAGAGCCTCAGAGAAATGTGTGACACCATTAAGCACATCACCCTATGTGCAGTAGAAGCATCAGAAAAAGAAAAGAGAGAGAAAGGAACAGAAAATTATTTGAAGGACTAATGGCTAAAAACTTCCTAAGTTTGATTAAAAAATTAATCAATACATTCAAGAAACTCAACAATCTCCAAGGAAGATACACACAGAGATCCAGATGCACTCTACTAAAAATATTGAACACAAAGACAAAGAGAAAAATTTGAAAGCAGCAACAGATTTTTTTTTTACTCGTGTACAAAGGAATTTCAATGTGATTAACAGCTGACTTTTCGTCAGAAGCAAAAGAAGCCAGCAGACAGTGGAATGACATATTCAATGTGCTGAAAAACAAAACTGTAAACAAAGAATCTTATATCCAACAAAACCACTTTTCAAAAATGAAGGCAAAATAAAGACATTCTCAGATAAACAAAAGAAAAAATTCATTGCTACATACTCACTCTACAAAAGGTGAAAGCAGCTTTTTAGGCTGAAAGCAAGTGACCCCAGACGGTAATTACACCCACACCAAAAACAAAGAGCACTGGCAAAGATAACTATGTAATTATACAAGACAGTATAAATACATATTTATTCTCCTTTCTTGTTAGCTGATTTTAAAAGCAATTGTATAAAATAATATGCTTATAACTGTATGATTGTGCCTGTAACATACAGAAATATAACATACTTGAAAATAACACCACAAAGGATGTAAGTGGGTGCAAAACCGTATTGGAGTAAGGAAATGATAACTTGAATCTACAAAAACATTGAAGAAACCAGCAATGGCAAATACAAAGGTTAACATACAAATTATATAACTATATACTTGCTCTCATTTATTCCCTCAGCTTCTTTAAATGACAAAATTATTTAAAGCAGTAAATTTAAAACATGTATTATTGGGTTTGTAACATATATAGGTTTATTTTGTGTAACAGTAATAGAAAAATGTAAAGTGTAAAATATATAGGAATAACATTTCTATATCTCACAGAAATTAAAAGTTTTAGTATGAATTTGAAGTAAATTCTGATAAGTTAAGATGTATATGGTAAACCCTAGAAAAAACACTAAAAATGCCCTCCAAAAATGTAGGTAACATATCATTAAATGACTTAAAATGCTACAACATAAAATGTTCAGTTAATGCAAAACAAAGCACTAAGGGAGAAACAGGAATAAATAAAATGAGGCATATAAGAAGCAAAGTAAAATTTAAAATGTAAATCCAACTATATCAATAATCATATTAAATGCTAATGAATTAAGCAATCCAATCAAAAGGCAGAGATTTTCAGACTGGATAAAAAAAATATTCAAATATATGCTGGTTATGGACCACATACTTTAGAATTAAAGATATAAATAGGTTGCAACTAAAAGCATGGAAAAAGAAACTATAAGAAAACTGAAAGAGTTATACTAATATCAGACAAAATTAACTTTAATACAAAATAATGTTACTAGAGATAACCAGGGGTTATATAAATAGATAATAATAAAAGGGCTAATCAATTTGAAAGATTTAATAGTTTTAAACATATACATACCTAACAACAAACCCCAAAATACATGAAGCAAAAGTGACATAACTAAAGAAAGAAATGCATGACAATAACAGATGGAGGCTTTAATATCCCACTTTTAATAATGAATAGAACTAGGAAGATCAACAAGAAAATAAAAGACTTGGACAAAACAATAATACAACTAAACCTACTAGATCCCACTAGAACACCCTATTTAGCAAAAGCAGAATTTACATTTTTCTCAAGTGTACGTAGAATATTTTCCAGGATAGACCATACACTAGATCAGAATAGAGAGTTCAATAAATTTAAAATAACTGAAGTCATACAAAATATGTTCATCTACCACAAGAATGAAATTAAAACCAATATCCAAATGAAATCTGGGAAATTCACAGATACGTGAAAATTAAACAACACAAACCCACATAACCAATGGGTCAAATAAGAAATTACAAGGAAAAATATACCTTGATATGAATGAAAATAAGGACACAACATAAAAAAACTTATGAGATATAGCTAAAAGAGTGCTTAGAGAGAAACTTGTAGCTATTAATGCTTACATTAAAAAAGAAACAGACCACGCATAGTGGCTCATGCCTGTAATCCTAGCATTTTGAGAGGCTGAGGCAGGTGGATCATGAGGTCAAGAGATCAAGACCATCCTGGCAAACATGGTGAAACCTCGTCTTTATGAAAAATACAAAACTTAGCTGGGCGTGGTGGCATGCACCTGTAGTCTCAGTTACTCGGGAGGCTGAGGCAGGAGAATTGCTTGAACCTGAGAGACAGAGGTTGCAGTGAGCCACTGCACTCCAGCCTGGTGACAGAGTGAGACTGTCCCCACCTCCAAAAAAAAAGAAAAAGAAAGAAAAAAAAATCTCAAATCAATAACCTAATCTTTCACCATAACACACTGGAAATAGAAGAGCAAACTAAACCCCAAACAAGCAGGGCAAGCAAGTAGTAAAGATTAAAGTGGAAATTAATGAAAAGAGAATACAAAAGCAATAAAGTAACTCAACAAACCCAAAAATTGGTTCTTTCAAAAAATATCAACAAAATTGACAAAACCTTTAGCTAGAGTAACAAAATTTTTTTTTTAGAAGTCTCAAATTACTAAAAACAGGAAGGAGGATATTACTATTGACTTAACAAAATAAAAAGGATTATAAGGGAAAAGTATGAACAAGTATATGCCAATAAATTAGACAACTTTGATGAATTGGACAAATTTGTAGAAAGACACAAACTATTGAAAGTAACTCAAGAAAAAATAAAAAAATACTATATAAGTAAAGAGATTTAGTTATATAAAAATCTCACACAAAGAAAAGCATGGGACCGAATTAATTCACTGGTAAATTCTATCAAACATTTAAAGAAGAATTAATACCAATTTTTCATAAACTCTTCCATAAAATAAAAGAGAAGGGAATATGTTTCAACACATTCTATGACTTCAATATCAACCTTATATCAAAACCAGGCAAGACAACAGAAGGAAACTACTGACCAATATCCATTATGATTATAGATATTAAAATATCTTCAACAAAATACTAGCAAACCATATCCAGCAATATATAAAATACATATCATATATATAAAACTTATAAAATAAATTTATAAAATATGTATATTTATCCAATTATACCCAATATCAAATCCAGGGTAAAAAAAAAAGGACTATACATCATTACCAAGTGGGATTTATCCCAGGAATGTAAGACTGTTTTAACATATGAAAATCAATTACTGTAATAAACAATGTCAACAGGAAAAAGGGCAAAACCCACAATAGTCGCAGAAAAAGCACTCTGTCAAAAAGGGGTTTTGATAAAAGCACTCAACAAAGCAAGAACCGAAGTGAAATTCTTCAACCTAGTAAAAGGTATCTATAGAAAATTCACAACTAACATACTTGATGGTGAATGACTAATGTTTTCCCCTTAAATAATGAACAAGACAAGGATGTCTGCCCTCATCATTGCTATACAAAATTGTACTAAATCTTCTAATTAGGGAAAGAAAATAACACATAAGGCATCTAGATTAGAAAGGCAGAAGTAAAACTATTTTACTTATAACCACACTATCTTTTATAGATAATCCCAAATCATTCAATTTAAAAACTACTAGAACTAACAAATGGGTTTTGCAAGTTTGCAGGGCACAAGGTCCATATACAACAATCAATTGTATTTCTATACCTTAGCAATAAACATTCTGAAAATGAAATCGTGAAAACAATTTCACTTGCAATAGATACAAAAAATAAAATATTGATAAATTTAACTAAAGAAATGCAAAACTTATATTCTGTAAACTACAAAAAAGTTGAAATTAAAGAAGACCAAAATAAATAAAGACATCCTATGAGTTGAAAGACTTAATACTGTTAAGATGGCAATACTTTCTAATTGATCTACTCATTTTATGTAATACTGCTCCAAATCCCAGCTTGCTTCTTTGAGAACTTGAGAAGCTGATACAAAAATTTATATGAATTTTTAGAATAGTCAAATGATCTTGCAAAAGAATAACAAGTTGGAGGACTCACATTTCCTGACTTCAAAACTTACTACAAGGCTAGAGTAATCAAGACAGTTTGGTATCAGCATAAGGACAGACATATAAGATCAATGGAATAGAATTGAGATCCAGAAATGAACCCTCACAACTACACTTAATGGATTTTTTACAAGGGTGCCAAGACAATTCAAAAGAAAAGAACAGTGATTAAAACAAATGATGCAGGGATAACTGGATATCCTCATATAAATGTCTGACACCAACCCTTACCTCACACCACATGCAAAAAGTAACTCACAACAGACTTAATGTAGTGTAAAAACTAAGTATAACAGCTGAAATGACAAAACTATTTTTGAGACATAGTCTCGTTCCCTCACTCAGGCTGTAGTGCAATGGTGTGATCTTGGCCTACTGCAACCTCCACCTCTTGGGTTCAGGCAATTCTCCTGCCTCAGCCTCCCAAGTAGCTGGAATTACAGGCGCCCACCACAATGCTCAGCTAATTTTTTTTTTTTTTTTTTTTTTGTGTGTGTATTTTTAGTAGAGACAGGGTTTTGCCATGTTGGCCAGCCTGGTCTCAAACCCCTGACCTCTGGTGATCTACCTACCTCAGCCTCTCAAAGTGCTGGGATTACAGGCATGAGCCACTATGCCCTGCCCAATAAAACTCTTAGGAAAAAAAAAGTGGTGGATCTTTGTGACTCTGGGTTAGGCAAAGCCTTCTTAAATATGACATCCAAAGCACAAGTGACAAAAGAAAAACATAGATAAATTAGACTTCATGAAAATGAAAAACTTTTGTGCTTCTTAGAATAAAATAAAGTGAAAAGAAAACCCAAAGGATGGGAGAAAATATTTTCAAAGCATATATCTGACAAGGGACTTGTATCCAGAGAAATATATAGAACTCTTGCAACTCAATCTTAAACAGACTAATAACTCAATTAAAAAATAGGTAAAGGATATGAATAGACAGTTGTCCAAATAAGATATATATACATGGTCTATAATCACATGAAAAGATATTCAACATTATCCACCAAGGAAATGCAAATCAAAATCACATGAGATACCACTTTAATTCCACTAGGGGACTATAGTTAAAAAGACAAATAATAATAAGTGTTGGTGAGAATTTGAAGAAGTGGAAATTCTTACACATTGCTAGTGGACATATAAAATGGACATATAAAATGGCAGAGCCACTTTGGAAAACAGTCTGGCAGTCCCTCAACATTAACTTTATTTTAGAGTTAATTTTTGTATATGGTGTGAGGTACGACTCCAACATCAGACTTTTTATGAGGATATCCAGTTATCCCTGCACTGTTGAACATAATATTGACATATGACCCAGCTATTCTACTCCTAGGTATACACCCAAGAAACATAACATATGTCCCCACAAAAACTTGTACACAAATGTTTATAGCAGCATTATGGCTATTCATGATAACCATAAAGTAGAAGCAACTCAAATGTCCATCCACTGATAAATGGATAAAATTTGATATATCCATGCAATAGAATTTTATTTGGAAATAAAAAGGAAGGAAGACTGATGTATGTCAAGACATGGATGAACCTTTGAAGTCAGTCACAAAAGACCACACATTGTATCATTCCATTTATGTGCAATGTTTAGAATAGGCAAATCTTTAGAGACAGAAGGTAGATTAGTGGTTGCTAAGGGTAGGGGGTAGGTGGGTAGTGGCAGCAGTAGGAAGGGAAGGAATGGGGGATGACTGTTAATGGATGCAGTTTCTTTTTGGGGTGGTAAAAATGTTTTAAAATGGATTACAGTGATGGTTGTATAACTCCGTGGATATATTGAAAACCATTGACTTGTATATTTTGAATGGGTGAATTGAATAGTATGTGAATTATATCAATAAAGCTGTTACAGTTAAAAAACTGAAAATGAAAGGCAAAACTGTAAAGTTAGAGATGATGTAGAATAATGCAGGGCCTCGGGAGCAGGGAAAGATTTATTTTAAAAGGCACAAAATCTACTAATCATGAAGGAAAAGATGGCTTAATTCAACTTTATGAAAATTAAGAACTTCCATCCTTAAAAAGAAACAAAGATAGAGTGAAAAGTTGAGCCACCAGTAGAAGAATGTTTGCAATAAATACAATCAACAAAGAATAGGTATCCAGAATATATTTTAAAAACTTCCATAAGTCAATACAGAAAAAGAAACAACTTATATGTAAAAAACTTGTGCAGGTACTTCACAGAAGAGGAATCAAAGTGGTCAATAAACAAATAACACGATGCTTAGCTTCATTTGTAATCAGGAAAGTATCAATTAAAACCACAAAGAGATGCCAGTCATACCTAACATTTTTAATGTTTTCTAGTCACAAGTGTTAGTAAGAATATGAATTATGGGAACTCACACACTGCTGCTTCCAAGGAAAGTTGGTCAACAATTTTGGCAAAGAGTATGGTGATATCTAGAAAGGACAGCAAAGTAACAGTGCCTAGGGTACATGCTAGAGGAACACTTTCACAGGTGCACAGGAAGACATATCCGAGAATGATTCCAGTTGCACAGCTTGGAATATCCCCAAATGGGAATGAACCCAAATGCTGGCTGTCAACAGTAGAAGGGATACATTGTGGCATAGTTATACAAGAGGTTATCCAGGAATGAAGGGAACAAGGTACAACTATACCCCATAGGGACTAGTCTTACAAATAAGATACTGAGTATAAGAAATACATCTGAAAAGAACACCCACAGCATGGTTCCCATTTATATGGAGTTCAAAAACAAGAGAAAGTAAACCATGTTTATACACATTTATGAATATAAATTTAGATAACTATAAAGAAAGCCGGAAGATGATTATCACAGAATGGACAGTGGTCACCTCCAGGCAGGGAGGAGGACGTTGAGTAGGGAGGGGTACGAGAGAGGGAGCATTTCTAAAGCACAGCCTAATTCCTAAAACGTGGCTCTTGTCTTCATGATCATTCTTTTAACTGCATGTACACATTTTCATCCCATTGTCTGTATGCCATACGTCATAATAGAAAATGAAGAAAAAAACATTTCCTTTTCACCAAGTGGCTTCCCTTCCAATTCTATGAATGTGCCAGTAGGTCAGCCTTGCACATGGACACAGCTATGTGCAGGGTTGTGTGTTCAAGCATTCCTATGAGTACTCAGCTCATTCTAGTTAAACACGCTGGCTGGGATGCCATGGACTGAGGAAGAACATGAGGAAGCAGGGCTTCTGTCCTCCATGGAGAAAGTTAGCCAAGTTAGCTGTGGCTGTGTGACTTACTTTTCCAAGGAAATGGGGGTACGTGAATGTGTGTCAATTCCAGGCTCTACACTGGGGTTTTACTCCCTCTTCACATCCCCTTCTGTACCCTGCACTTCCTCCTGGTCATCCCAGAGCTCAGACCCTGGTGGGCTCAGCAGGGGCTGCCCAGACACCCCTTGAAGGGGTGGGAAGTACCACCCTCTCACGGAGGTGGTTTGCTCAGCACACTGCTCACCTGCCAAAATCCTCCTGGTTCTCAGATGCCTGGCCTTCCCTACAGTGCTGACTGCAGAAGGCCATGTGGGCCTGGGTCTGCGAGCTGAGCCCCTGCTCATGTTGGATGTATTGTGTGAGTGAGAAACTTTTACTGGGGTGCCGAGGTTTTGCAGTTGTTTGTTACTGTGGCATAACCTAACACTCCTCTGAAACCTCCATTTCTTTATGTGGGTAATAATTTCCACCTACTTGTGATGATTGTTAGTTCTCATCATTCCCTCCTGCTCCTCCTCCTCTCACTTTAAAGTGGATGCAAGAACACTGAGAAATAACTCATTTGTTGAATTAGTCATTTACTTATAATCCAGACTGTGATTGTTCGGAACATTGGAGAGAGGGATTTCTCCAATAAAAGACAAACTTGCTGACTCATGTGGGGTTGACAGCACTCACAGGATCATGAACAGTCAGATGGCGTAGTTCATCCCCTGATGCTGGGGAGCATGGGTGGTCACCTATTTCAGACTGTGCCTCAACTCTGCTAGGGAAACTGCTTAACTCGCTCAACAAAGAACTAGTAGCTTGCACCACATGATACATACTCCCAGTTAACTGAGAAACACAGTATTTCAGCCACTTGTTTTAGATATGTGTAGGCACACTCAAGTCAGACGTCACAGGGAGGGCATGGAAAGGGAAAATGAAATAGGAGGTGAGAAGATGAGGAGGAGTACAGGGAAAGAAAGAGGGCACAGAGAGTGACAGAGAGAGAGAGAGAAGCGGGATGGGGCAAGGAAGAACAGAGTGTGCAACTGCCTGGTGGATATTCAGGTGGTTGGACCAGGCTCTGCGTGCCCACATGAACTTTACTGACATGTTACTCCTTTTGACATGCCCATTTTGAAATGACCTCTCCATTGGCATGACCAGCTACTCCCCAGCTGGCCAAGCCCAGCTCACCCTGATTTTGTCCTACCCTGAGTCTCAAATGTCTCCCAGTCACAACTCTTCCTGTGGACCACATCCTGCACTTCCTCCTGGCCATTCCAGAGCCCAGACCCTGGCGGGCTCAGCAGGTGCTTCCCAGGTACCACCTGAAGGGGTGGGAGAGCCACCCTCTCAGGAAGGAGGTTTGCCTTCTCCTGTCAAAATTCTCTTGGTTCTCAGATGCCCAGCTGTGCCCTTTGGCTTTGAGATTCCTGGGGCTAGAAACCCCCAACCAGAGAGTCTCAGTGGTGGTGCTAGGGTCGGGGGAGAGGAAAGCCTTTCTGAAGGATGTGTCCTTTCTTGGGTCAGGCAAAGGTACTTGTCAAAACCAGATCTCCATCCCATTGAATGACAAGTCAGTGCCCACTTCTCTGGAAGGAGTTTTTCTCCAATTAACTTAAGTCATGTACCTGTCTGTCTAACTGACAGGCCCCAGGGCCCTGGGAGAAGACAAGACATCCTATCACTCGGCGGGGACACCTCAAACATTTGCTCTGTTAATTGGCTGCTGCCTTATTAAGAGGTGGGTCTCCTGCCGCAGCCTTCATTACCGATTTCCAGGAGTAACTAGGCTCCCCCACACTCCAGTCACCAAGGCGGTTGATTAAATACCCTGATTCCCATGTCTTTGAACTCAGCAGCTTGCTGGCTGAGGTGTGCATTTCCCAGACAAAGGTATCCTTAGAAAGGAGGCACACTTGGATCTAATCAGCAGCCTTTGCGCTCTGCCCTCCTCTCCCTCCATTTGTGGACTGTTCTTTTGTTCTGAGAAATCCGACGCCTACATTCCCCTTTGGTCTTTCTCTTCTTAAGTTTACATCTTACATTGTTTGAGTGTTTAAATATAATTTCAAATGGATATTGTTTAAATTATTAAGCTTCTGGAAGAAAAGAAGACTTTGCTGGGAAAAATGTGATTGGCAGAAAGCACCTCTAAGGCTGGTGGATGAGGAGAGGTAAGGACTTCCAGAGTCAAGCGCTGCTTCCCCACCCTCCTGCGGAACCCCTGTGTACTGGAGGTGGAGGCTACAACTCAGGAAAGGATGGTGCAATGACCCTAGAGTGCAACACTCCATCCAACTATAGTCCAGGACAGGGACTGAGCCACAGGGTAGGAGAATCACACTCTGACTTGGGCTCCAAGCAGCATTTCCTGAGTCAGCGGCCCGCTCTCCAGATGGGGTGGTGACAGGGTGCGCCCTGACGAAGGGCTGACACTTCCACAGGGCTGTTCAGGGCCCAGTCCAAATGGGACACTCGGCTCCTGTCAGTTGAAGGATTTCACTCAGGCCTCACTGAGATGACTTGTACTTCTGCTTAGACAAGGATTGGCTAAGGATGGAGGAAGGCAGTTAGAACCATCCCGGGGTGGGCAGGTGTGATGGTTAATTTTCACAATCAGTGCCTGGTCCTGCCGACTGTATTTTTCCTAAGTGGTTCTCCGGTCTGCCAACTCCCCTGATTCAGGCCTCTGTGTGGCTTTGCTGAATGTCCTCGATGCCTTCTGCTGGGCCCCTGCTTCCAGGGTCACTCTGTCCCAAGGGCAACACAGGCGATCTTTCTGAACACCAGGCCTATGGTTTAAAACCCCAGAATGCTGCCTGCCGTCGCATCCAAGAGAAAGTCCATGCTCCTTAACCTGACGGTCCAGGTCTGGCCCCAGCTTGGTCAAAGCTCCTTTCCAGGCTTGACCTTGCTGCTTTCTCTCTGCCCTAAGCTCTATATTTGGAGAAACACCAATTGGCTTGTGACTCCCTATGCTGGCTTCATACCCTAACCCTTGGCCTAGAAGACTCCTTTCCTCTTTCTCTAACGCATTTCTCATCATTTAGTACTCAGTCCAGATGGCACCCCCTCTCGGAGGCCTCCCTGTTCCTTCCATAACAGACTGGACGTGCTCTGTCGTGATGTTCCCCATCCTGGTTTACAACAGGCAGGGGTGTGTGTCCCCCTCAGCTCCCCAAGGGCAGGGACATCTCACACTCCTCTTGGACCCCCGCCACCAGGCCCTCGACTCGGCCTGGTACACAGCAGGCTCTCAGCACTGTTTGCTGAAGAAAGGAAATGCGGAATTGCAGAAGCCTGCCAAGGCACGAATGGCCCAGATACAAGAATCACAGATCTTTCTATGAAATCGTGAAACACAAGAGTGAAACTTGATCCATGCAGCGCTGAAGACAGGGACCACTACTTTACTTTCCTCGGGAGTGTGAAGAAACAGGCGCAATGAGGTTTAGAGCACACACTGGTACCGCTTATGGGTTCCTGTGTGATGTGCACTAGAGAAGTTCTATTCCTGATCACACCCACCCTGAATTCCTTTTCCAAGGCTGCCATCTCGGGCTGCCCCACAGACTCCTGGTCCCCCTAGAACCCAACCTGGGCTGCACAGAAGCTGAGTCCACTGGCAGCAAATCTAGTTAGGAGCTCAGTCCCGAGCTCACTCTGTCCATCGGCTCCTCTGAGGTGAGCCATACACAGTGCCTGGCTTTTTGCTAATTTTGAAAAAGGGAGAGACTGCGCAGGTGCTCACTGCAAGGCCTCCTTCCTTTTCTAATTACAGAAATCACAACATACATAGACGGTGTGGCACAGTAGAAGGAACAAAGACAACAAAGAAACAAAGGTTTTTAAAAACCATCACACTTCCTCTGTTGAGTCAAGAGTGGTATGGGCACATGTCAGCTACACGTGCAGAAAGTTTCCTTCAGAACACAAGTGAGAGTGCAGGCACAATCTGCACAGTTGCTGAACGATAATCACTGCGTGGTTTTTAAAAACCATACATGTAAGAGATGTGGCAGAGCAGACAGAGCAAAGACAACATTTAACATTTCAAATCAGTCTGAATCGCAGCTCTCCTCCTCACTGGTTGAGTGGTGGTGGGCAAGTCATTAAACCTCTGTGAGCCTCAGTTTCTTCACCTGCCAAGTTAGGGGTAATAACAGTCCTTACCCTGAAGGGCTGCTGTAGGATTAAAGAACAGAAAGTGCACAGAATGCTCAGCCTTGGACCTGGCATGTAACAGGGGCTCTTTGAGTTAGTTGTTACCCTGCCCTCCGTTCTCATCCAATCTCTGTTTTTTCAAAAAGGGTAAGATGTATAAAATCACAATCATTTGCTGCAAAGTTTGATGATTATAATCACAGCCAGCAGAGTCTCCATGGAGCTATAGCCACAGGAATCCTGGTGGTGCCTTCCCTCTGAGTTCTTTCTTTCCCAGCCTTCTAGACAGGCACGCTCAAGTGTGCATCCTGTTTTGTGCCAACTGTTTCTCTAAATTAGTATCTGGGCTTCTGTTGGCATGTTTTACAGAGAGAAACCACATTTCTCAGCAGTGGACTTTGCCTTCCTTTTGTATAGATTCCCTGTTTCTTCGGGTCTTCGTGATACCCACAATTGTTTACCCTGAGAACCACAAAAGTTTTTAATATGGAAAGTTTGTTCCTTTAAAATCACTAGGAGAATGTTTATTGAGACAAGCCTGGCACATAAACAAGATCTTCATGTCACTGAAATTTGGCAGGGGGCAGAGGAGGGGATGCTGGCGAGAAGGAACCCAGGCAGAAGTGGAGAGACAGAAAGGAGTGACTGAGAAATATGGGCGTTTTTCTTCCTGTGTGATGAAGCCCTCACCCTGTGTTTCATGTGGCATTGGCGGGGACTTTCTTCCTTTGTAATGTGCTCACTGGGGTTGTGACATCACATAGCCACATGGAGACAGCCACTGAAGTTCAAAAACAAGGTGAGTGTAAATGTGAATCATTTCATTAAAACAACTGGATACACAATACTTGATGTCTGTGGTAACTCTAACTTTTCCTCATTTCCCTTTAGGGGTGTGAGGGTTTTTAGGTACCTGCTGTCTGATCAGTTGCAAGTGCCAAGTCTGGTGGAGGAGGAAGGAATGCAGCCACAACATCAGCAAAGCTGCATGAAGTATTTCCTTCTGCTGCTGCCGCTGCCCTGTACCTGCTTATTCACGTCCCATCCACCCAACCTTCCAGGTTCAGGTCAAGCCCTGCTCCCTGACAAATATCCCTCCTAACCATGGGAGTGGTCACTGGCACCCAGTGAAAGAGGATAGGCAGGTGCCAGTACTGGTGCTGTCATTCACAAGTTCAGTAACTGGGAAAGTTATCTGGCTTCTCTTTGCCTCTCAGTCAACACCAACTAGGAAGAAGAGTGCATGAGATGATGTCTATACAGCCCCTGGCAGTGGGCTGGCAGCCTGGCAGATTCTCAGTCAATGAGAATATGTATTTCCCGTGATGCTATCCACCCCACCCTGATAGTCATTCCTTCTTCTTTTCTGCAAGGCTGTGTCCCATAGTGGCCCTTTATTGTCTTGGGGGTTGAACTTCTACCTTTATCTCTTAACAGGGCAGGTCTTCTGCCTTCTTTGCCTTTTCTTGGCAACAGAGTTTGGCTCTCATGCATTTCTCTCTAATTGGTTAATCACATTGTATTGACTGCAACATCAGAACTAATAGTTCAGGCCTTCCCAATCATCCTGACCATGTCACTGGCATACTGACACACGCCCATGGCTTCATCACACAAGGAAGACACACTATGACACACTGGGGTTTTCTTCTATTTCAGTTGCAGCCCTGCATGCTTTCTGGTGAGCACACTCTAGCTACCGAGATGAAGGCACGGGAGGCTCCACTGTAGGGTCGAGCGTGTCAATCAGTGGCTGATCCTTCCCATGGTCTCTGGATACACCAGTGAAGGCAGGAGGTGAAGTCTCCCAGGTCAGCTGGGAACAACCAGGGACACTTGTCTGGGGCTGCGTGAGGTTCGTTCTGGTCTCTGATGGAATATTGCCTTCATGTATGCTTTTTAACATACTGAGTCAAGAATTAAGTGTGATCTGTTGAAATTCCCGTTAAGTCAGTCAAGAAAATTAAGTGCACTTAACCTGATCATTTACCCTTTGCAATTTTTGGTAACTATAGTTGAAAAAGTTGTTTAGACACCTTCTCATTTCAAGAGCCCCTGTGCTCACCTAAGCCTTGAGTTCCTCTTTGTCAGATTCTCTGATTTCTCTGTAGAATGTGAACGGTTCATCTTTCACTTTTTTTCCCAGCCAAGAGTACATGGGTGGTGTGTTATTTGAACCCCTGCCTAGCAGAAAATACTTTTTATTTTTTGCACACATGGATCACCATTTTGATAAGCGTAGAATTCTTGCATCATGGTCTTACCACCTCAAAACTCTACCAATAATGTTTTTTTCCTTTATATCAGACAGTATCTGAGACTCACCTTGGACACAAATGTAACTGAAGGGGAGAAGCTGCCCCGGGCAAGCTGGCCAGCTAAAACCACTCGAGAGCCCCCAGTGCAACACCAGGTGGTTTTTTTTTTTTTTTTTTTTTTTTTTTGTCTGCTTTGTTTTTCTCTTCCTGGACACTTCAGATCAATTTAATTTTTTTTTCAAAACCTAAAATTTTAGCAATTATATTTTGACTTATTTGATAAATCTTTCAGCATACAGCACTTTTTTTTCCAGATCTCTCTTTGCTTATTGTGTCCATTTGAATTGCTCTGAGGTCTTTAAGATAACCAATCACTATTATTTTAAATCTCTTATCTCTGTCTTACATATCTATCATCCTCTCCCACATTAGTTTTTAAATCTTCTTCTCATTTTCGATGTATTTGGGCAGCGGTTTTCAAGTTTGTTTTCTGTATTGGAACAACTATGATTTCTGTATTGTTAATCTTTTCTTTTCCTGCTTGAAGTGGAAAAGCAACTTCTGCAATTGTATTTCAGGTTCTTTATATTCTTTCCTTACCTCCCCCAGCTTCTATTTTATTTTTGACTGTGGCTCAGCCAATTTACAATCCCATTTTTTATCTCATTTCAGAGTTCATGTTTTCTTGAATTGGAAGAACACGTTACTGTCTAAAATGTGCTTCTGTTTCTTGTAATAATTTTTCCCCAAAGCATGCTCTTTTGCTGCATCTTAAGTGTGTGCTCTCCTCCTCCTCTGTTGCAGAAGCCAGCTTCACCTTCATTCTTGTTCAGACAGGTCTGTTCAGGCTTCACCTCTGTTTATTCTCACCGCAGCCCAGTGAGATTGACCAGACTGGAATTACAGCTAAATCCATGGTCACTGCCATGACATACTGCACCTGGAGAGGGGTCTTAACTTCCCTGTAACCAGCATTCATGGCTAAACAGTTGAGAAACGCCCTTGAAAATCTGGAGTTTTGCATGTGAGTGGGAAGGAGAACAAGCAAGCTCACTGTCTACGGAATTAAGATGATGTGTCACTGACCCTTTCTGGTCCCATCTCCACCCATACCCTGGTGTCCCCTTCTGAAACCTTCTCCTTGGTCTAGGATATTTCTTTTTTTGCAGCTTTACAAAAGACGTCTTCCTCACCCCTGCTTTCCTGTCCATCACCCCCCTATCCAGAAAGGTTCTGCCCTTCAGAACCTCTGATGGCTCTAATTTAGGGATCCCCAGCTCATTGGACAAGCTTGAATGGGGAAAAGATTAAAATCTCAGAAATGAGGACTCACGCAGACCTGGGTCTGTACAAGCTCCACCTGACTGAATACAAGCAAAGATCTCTGCAAATCCCTATAAAAATACCTTGGATTTATTACATTTTGATGGAAATATGGATCACTGGATGAGCCACACAGCATCTGAGAAACAGAGACAAAAATGGGGTGGAAGAAGACAGAAAGAGACAGAGATGTACAAGTGCTTTGGAGGAAGAGTCAGAGAGCTAGCCAGGCAGAATGAGCGAGGGAGGCAAGGGCTCAAAGAGGCATTTGCTGGACCACTGTAGACTAGGCCTTTGGGCACACCTTAGCCAACTGAAGGGGGCATGCAGTGCACTGAACACAAGCAGTGGAAGAGAAAGCACAAGTTCCCTAAGGAAGATAAGAAAAGAGAGATGGCTGCTAAGTCCCTGGATGAGCCCTTCTTTCCAGCTACAAAGAGAAATGCATAACTCAGATCACCCTGCTTATAGTAAGTGGATGGAATTCACTGCATCTGGCTATTTTAATTACCTACAAGCAAAGTGATTTTGCTACTTTCATTTAGAGGAGCTTTTTGAAAGTAGTTTTCACTCAGATTACTCTCATTAACAAGTGATCAAAATGCATCAAAGCAGAAGTGAGCACAAAAAGAAGAAAAGCAGAGGGAAGAACTCTCTAGGAGATGTCCAAACCCAGCAGTCACTGCGAAGCTCTGTCTTCCCTCAATAGCCTGGAGAATACATGTGTTCTGGATCCGGCCCTCACGAGGCACCCAGGTGCAGGACTGGGCACAAGCTCACCTACAATCGGGAAGCATGGGTGGCTCCCAGAGACCCAGGATGCTGTACAGGGCTGGGCCCCAGCTTTCTGTAGTTCTGTCCCTCAGTTCTCCTGGCCGAGGACTCAACTCTACAGACCTTACATTCAGTTGTTTGGTGGGGTCTTGTTCCTCATGCATCCTCCAATGAGCCTGCACTGCTGGGAAGTGTTTACTCCTGAAGACACTCTCTGCTGATGGAGATGAGCAGTCATTTACTCTCCCCCGGCTCACTGCCTCCTGACCCCCCTCATTTCTGTCAGTTAATTTGATACAGTGGCAAAGGCTCCTCCCTCTCTTTGGAGAAAAGAAGATGGCCCAAACTGGGTCATTGCTTCCCTGTCCAGAAAAGCAGGCAGAGAGACTGAGTGCCCATGCCAGGCACAAGGGCTGGGGCGAAGGAGGAAACGGTCCAGCCCCCAGGCCTCTGCTCAATTCTTGTACCCACTGTCCTCCCAGCCACTAGTCCCTTCAATGCCTTATATCACCAGGCAGCAGAGGAACCTGAAAGGTTCCCACATCTAGAAAAGAGCACGAAAGTTCTGTCCTCGAGCTTGCTAGTGAGCATAAAACACTTTGAGGCAGGCGCACAGAGTCCACGTATTTGAGTTGTGGCTGGTCTGACAGCTGCTGAGTCTATCACACAGATAATTAGATAAACTGCTTGAGCACAGAGATTCAATACATGGTGTCATTTAGCAGCTGCTACACAGGGGCCTTGATCTTAATTGAAGGCACAATAGGGGAGAACCTTAAAGGAGTACCAAATCAACTTCTTCTCGCTCCAGTAATTAAACATCTGACTCATGGTGATCATCTGAAACCTCTCGAGTGTTGGGCATAGGGTCCACTCACATGTATCTGAGCACCTGAGCCCCCGGCACCCCTCCTGTCCACACAGGGCCTTCCTCAAACAGCCTCCTGCGGAGAAGTCACTGCCTCCCCTTGTCAAGGCCACTTTTGGGTGGGCCTCATGGAGTAACAAGAAGTAATGAGTAATATAGCCAGTGGCAAAGAGCTTGGGCTTCCAATGGTCAACAGGGCCCTGTGGGGAGATCAACCACATCAGCCCTCCGACTTCCTTAGTTTCTCTTTGCTTACTCACCCTGGTCCAGCAACTCTGGCCCCCTTGTGAGTCACCAAACCTGCTAGACAAGCTCCCACCTTAGGATCTTTGCAAACTTTGTATTGCCGCTGCCTGGGATACTCTTCCCCAGATATTCAAATGTCTCACTACCTAACCCCCCAGCCTCTTGCAGGCCTTTGCCCAAATGTCACTTCTCATATCAGAGGCTCTGGCTAACTGCCCTCCTGGCTTTATTCTACTCCATGGCACTTGTCACCATCACAGACTTCATCTCTTGTTTACTGTCTGTTTATCCCACAAGACTGTACCTATCATGTGGACAGGGCTCTGTTTTTTTCCCTGCTGTGTCCCCACATCACTGAATAGTATCTGACTCATAGTACACGAATGTTGCTTAACAATTGGACAGAAGGGTTCGAGCAGGACAGCACCATGGTCAAAGTTCCATCTTGGAAAACTTATTCTAAATGCCATATGGAAAGTGGATTTGAAGAAGCATCTGACCTGGGGCTCAGAGAATAGCTAGGAGGCCATAGAGGTCATCCAGCCAGGAGATGATGGTGGGATGGACCATCCCAGGTGGAATGAGAGGTAGACTGAAACGTGAGGAGAGGTCAGGCAAGAAGATATGGTTGGGTCTTTTCTCATGGGACAGTCTGGGTCTTTGAGGCATAGCTGGAACTGTGAGAAGAGAGCCCCAGGGGACCTACCTGGAAGCAGCTGGTATAGAAGGAGGGGCCTATGGAGAGTCAGAAGGATGGGGGCTGGTCCCCAGAAGACAGTGGAACAGGTTTGCAGGGAGGATGACAGAGCTCACTGCAGGAGGGATGCAGCAAAACCAGGCCTGGAAAGTGCCTTCTTGGCATTTAGAAGGGTAAGGTGATCTTAGCAAACGCAGTGGCAGGGGTAACAGGACAGGAACTAGGTGCAGACCCTAGACAGCAGAATACAGGGAAGCTGCAGAAGTGGAGACAGCCAGTGCAGAAAATGCTCTGCGGCCTGAGAGGGAAGAGAAGAAAGGCTACCTAGGAGGACAAAATCCTGCGCCTTTGGGCTTTAGGATGAGAGAGACGAGTCCGCCAGCAACCAACGGGAATGAGGAGTGCACAGCAAAGGACGGGTTGGAGAAAAAAGGACGGGGTGCCAGAAAACAGCCGGAAACAATGTGGGGAACTCGGAGGCTATAGCCTGTTTCCATAAGAGAAATCAATGCACCGCGAGACTTTCTTAGCTCAATAACTTCTTAGCAATTTTTAATTACTAGAATGTAATTAATTCATTCAAAGTGCAGCAGTTCTGTGAAGCACACCACACATGCCGAACTGATAATATTCTTGCACATTTGCAGAGTGCTCACACCAAGACATTTCCTTGCATAAAACCTGGAGGAAATAGCCAAAGAACACACATGTTTGTTTTAAGTCACTTTTCTTGATCCTGGAAGCAGATACTGTAAACGGGACAACGGAGCTCCCAGGGATGCTGGACTATGGGGCTATGAGTGAATTTTCAGTTCAGTCAAATCCTAGTTGTTTTCACAGATGCTGACAGAATCTGTGGAGTGAGGAGGGGGTATCCAACATGAGAGACAGTCCGTAAAGATTCCCATTTGTGCTTAAGGTCTTGGAGGCATCTCTGGCTAAAGCAGCCCCCAAAGGATAACCCAGAGAGTGGAGATGTGTGGCATTTCTTTTGGCTGTAAATTCCTTGAGGTCAGGCCTGGTGTTCTGATCCTACTGGTATTCTCAGGTCCTGGTACAGCCTTAGCACCCAGTGGGCATTCAACAGATGTCTGTGAAGTTGAGTGTCTTGGCAGAAAATAGCCAAACCTCTTCTGTGGAGCTTAAAGTGAAGGCCAGGAAGAGGGCTGGGTACAGAAAGATCCTTTTGCAAAGACCGAAAGAACAACAGCGGCCACTGGACAGAAATGTGGGTAGGCCCAGAGTGGAAGGGCAACTGGAAGAACAGGAAAGGGAGTCTGGAGAGAAAGTGGAGTCCAGCTTCCAGAGCCAGACCAGGCTGAAGGTGGGCTTGTCCCCAGAGGCTCTGCCTGCTTTTGACCCCAGGTTCTCCTGGCAGCCTTCTGGGTATCTGTGAGTTTCCTACTCTTTCCTTAGAAAGGAGACAGGGGTCTGGTTTCCTGTTGTCCAGAGGCCCTGTGAGTTTGGGATGATTGAGCCAGTTTTCCCTGGAGAAGCTGTAGCTGGCTTCTTAATGACCTGTAGGGCAGGGAAGCCCTGCCCAGCAGTGGCATGCAAGGCCCTTCCCACTGCCCATGGCTCCTGAGCCTTCCTTCTGCACCAGGAGGTCTCCTGGGGGAGAAGCATAAAGCAATTGCATCTGTTGGGAACGTGCCTTGCTGAGACCTAACTAAAAACAGCCCCGAAGCTGTTGGTGCCTTTGAAGGGCCTGTTGCAGCAGCAAAGCCTGGGCCCTGGCTCGGCTCTGCCTGCGTGACTTGGGACAGGTATTAGCCTGCTCTGGGCTTCAGGGTCCCTCTTTGGGAAATGAGAATGTTGCAGTAGCTTATCTGACACCCGGTCAGCTTGAGTTCAGACTACCCTGCTTGGCACACAAGGCCTTTCCCCAGCTTGCTGTGATCCACTGTCTGCCTTTATCCCCAACTATACTCTCCCCCACACCCAGGATCCCATAATCACTTGCTCTTGCCTGAGACTGGAGGTACCTCATGCCAGTACCCCTAGAAAGCCTTCTCCACCCTCTCAACCTAGCAAACCCTCCCTTGCCCTTCAAGATCCACCTTCAAGGTCTCTTCTCCTCCAGCACCTTCTCTAAACATTCTCATTCTGAGTTAGATGAATTTTTACCCCAGGCGCCACTGGCATTTCCTGAGAGCCCGGAGGTACATTCTAGGAGCTTTGTCCGGACTAGGGATCAGAGACACCTGATTCTCCCCTTGCTTTTCTACTAACCTGCTACATGAATTTCGGTGGCTCCTTACGTGTCTTTTCAAAAAGCAAGACAGTTGGACAAAGTGATCATTAAATTTGACCAACTGGAGATCAAATTCTAGTCATTCATTAAACAAACATGGAGGGCCAATGTTCTTCTCTCCCCTCATTCACAGGAGGACCCACCACCCCTGACCTCCTTGCTCATTACAGAGTTGTCACATAAATGGGCAAGGGTCTTATAGTGTTACAACGGCACTACCATCATCCCTAGTGCTGTTGATACTGCTTAGAGAAGAAAGCTCACTGCACGCCAGGTGCTGCTCCTGTCATACAACACTCTACGAGGTAAGTGCTGTTATTATTCCCATTTTACAGATGAGATAAATGAGGCACAGAAAGTTCATGTGCCTTGTCCAAAGCAGCACCCTCGAGCATGTACCACATTGTCCTATCAGCCTGGGGCTCCCTGATGCTTCCTCAGGCCCCAGCATCTCTTGCTGCAGGGACTGCTCCAGCAGAGTTACACCAAATTCCCTATCAACGCCTTACAGCATCACAGCCCTGCAGCAGGATTTCACACATCCCAGGAAGTGAGTCTCCTGCTGAGAGCTGGACTGGGCTGACAAAGCTGGGGATGTGAGAAGCTTTCCCTGGCAGGACAGGAAGGACTTGTGGAAGTATAGAAATGCCCCTGGAGGTGTGGGGCCCAATTTAAATTCTTAAAGTAACAAGACTCAAAGTAACAACAGCAACAAAATAACAATAAGAAAAATAAAAGGCTCTTAGGCAGCAAGCTCTATTTGCTCTGCTAACTTGCAACAAAATACTGAGTTTTTATGCCTGTTTAGTAACAAGAAAAAAAGATTTCTTAGTGAGCCTGTAGTATGTTTAACTTGTTTCCAAAAATGGAAATGACTTCCTTTCATTAGCTTGTGAACTCTCCTCTGAAGCACCGAAACTACCTGCAACCACCATCAGGCTGAGGAAGCTGAAGGGCCCCCTTAAAACGGAACCTCCAGCAATCCCCTTTCTTCCATAATTTCATGGTTTGTTTGGAAAACTGCCCAACTATGACATTGTGTCATCTGGTATAATACAGCCCTGGCTTGGTGAGTGACTGCTGAAAGGGAAGCTCATCTTCTTGAACAGCGTAGGAGATAAAGCATGAATTCAAAACCAAGAAAAATGAGTTTAAAAGTGCCAACTAATACACAAATAGGAATGCGATGTCACAAGATAACTTTGAAAACACAAACTCTGTAAGAAGTTAAACAGTGAAATCCATCCAATATCTTGGCATTCTCTTGGTAGGATTTGGTGTTGAGGAAAAATGTGACTCTAATTTTGCCACAAGAAGAGATACATCTTTCCCACACCCCCTTTTGCCCCTGACTTTCAGTGAGATCCTGCTTGTGACTCAGGAGATCTGGGATCAAAGCTGTAAACTCTAGCTGCAGCAATCCTTTTGAGTCTGGTTGATTTCCTGTACATGCTAATGATCCCTAAATGATATATTTCATTTTACATTCACAAGGAATCCCATTGCCATAGCAACTGGACTGTGATACCAGAAGTTTTCTTATAAATGGGCCTCACAATGCTGCCTCTTATCCCTTGCTGGGTGATGAAGGCTATGTGTCCCCCACCACTCCTCAGGAGAACCCCTTCCCCAACAGAAAATCAGTGGCTCTGGCCACAGACAGGGAGCTCCAAACTGCAGTGACTTAGCCCAGCACAGCCCGTCACCTCTCTCCTCTTGCTCCACACACTCCAGCTGCACAAGGAATTGTCCTAATTATTGACTTCTGGGGGCAGATAAAGTCCCGGAGAATGAAGTCACAACAACTTCTCGTAAAGTCTTATAGAAAGAGAGAATTAAAGATAGATGATTTTAGAATTTTGCTTGCATGAAAACAAGTTTTGTTGTTGTTGTTGTTGTTTCCTATATTAACTCCCTGGAAATTTAGGACAAATGACAAACTGTCATCCATGGACCTCAAGCTGTTATTAAATATTCTGCTGCCATTGTGGGGTGGGGACTGTAGGAACTTGTTCTTTACATTCTCCTTTGTTCCAGGACCCCCGTCACCAGAGAAGCTCCCATCTGTTTCCTTCTCCCCGCTGGAGCCATGGTTCTGGTCAAAGTGAACTGCTCACATCCCAAGAAACTCACCTCGGGGCTGGCCTGCTTTCCCTTCATCAAGCTCCTGTGAATGAGCGCCCAAGTCTTTCCTGTGTGGTGGTCACTCCCTATGGGAATGACCAAGGAGGAGAAGCAGCCCAGCTCTCCTGCCCTTCTATCAGGACTACAGCTGACCCTGAGGGTGAGGCACTGAAGGCTTTCAGTGGAATCCAGACCCAAGAGGCCATCTGCATAAAGAAAAGGCCCTGCTCTAGGTGGACACTGCTGGGACAGGGCCCAGCAATGAGTGTGTCTGCCTGACACTCATGTCTTCCTCACCCACTCTCCAAGTACCATTAAACAATCTGGGCCCAGAAATCTCTCCCCCCACCTCCCAGGCAGAGCCCTTGTTCCTGTCTCTGCGTTCTTCACAGTTTGTGCATCTGTCTACTCTCGCCCTATGGCCATGCTGGATTAGAATAAATAATGATGGCAAGTCTCATGAACACTAAATCCATGCGATGTACCAGGCAGTGTAGTGTGCTAAGTGATGTTTGTGCAGCCCCTCTTTCACTTCTCTCCAGGGCTGCAGCAGGTGGGTACTGCTGTTAGTCCCATTTTACACCCGAGGAAAAAGCCCAGAGAAGCAGAGTGATGCACCCAAGGCCACATAGCTGGGAAGTACTGTGTCCAGAATTAGTGGGTTCTTGGTCTTGCTGCCCTCAAGAACGAAGCCGTGGACCCTCGTGGTGAGTATTATAGCTCTTAAAGATGGTGCGTCCAGAGTTTGTTCCTTCAGATGTTCAGATGTGTCTGCAATTTCTTCCTTCTGGTGAGTTGGTAGTCTCGCTGACTTCAGGAGTGAAGCTGCAGACCTTCATGGTGAGTATTACAGCTTCTAAAGGCCACACATCTGGACTGGTTCATTCTTCGCGGTGGGTTCGTGGTCTCGCCGGCTTCAGCAGTGAAGCTGCAAACCTCCGTGGGGAGTGTTACGGCTCTTAAACGTGGCATGGTCCCAAACAGTGAGCAGCAGCAAGATTTATTGTAAAGAGTGAAAGAACAAAGCTACTACAGTCTCCAAGAGAACCCAGTGAGTTGCCACTGTCTGGCTGGGGCAGCCTGCTTTTATTCCCTTATATGACCCCCCCCACCCATATCCTGCTGACTGGTCCATTTTATAGAGAGCTGATTGGTCTATTTTATAGAGAACTGATTGGACCATTTTGACAGGGTGCTGATTGGTGCATTTACAATCCATGAGCTAGACACAGAGTGCTGATTGGTGCATTTACAATCCTCCAGCTAGACATAAAAGTTCTCCAAGTCCCCACTAGATTAGCTAGACACAGAGAACTGGTTGGTTTGTTTACAAACCTTGAGCTAGACACAGAGTGCTGATTGGTGCATTTACAATCCTGTTAGGCTAGACAGCAGAGTGCTAAACAGAAAAGTTCTCCCAAGTCCCACTAGGTTAGCTAGATACGGAATACTGATTGGTGTATTTACAACCTTGAGCCGAGACACAGGGTGGGGCTGATTGGTGTATTTACATCTCTTAGCTTAGACTAAAGCTTTCTCCAAGTCCCCACTAGGTTAGCTATGATACAGAGTACTGCTTGGTTTATTTACAACCTTTGAGCTAGCCACCGGGTGCTTGATTGGTGTATCTACAATGGCCGCTTATCTAGAGATAAAGGTTGCTCCCAAGTCCCCCACTAGAGCTCAGGAGCCCAGCTGGCTTCACCAGTGATCCCGCACAGGGGCTGCAGGCTGAGCTTGCCCGCCACTCCCCCTGCCGTGCGCCCTCACTCCTCAGCCCTTGGGCGATGGGACAGGGCTCTGCAGCACAGGGGCAGCGCTGCTCGGGGAGGCTCGGGGGTGCAGGAGCCCATGGCGTGGGGGAGGCTTCGGCAAGGCGGGCGCAGGTCCCAAGCCCTGCCCTGCGGGGAGGCAGCTGAGGCCCGGTGAGAATTCGAGCACAGCGCCGGCGGGCTGGCACAGTTGGGAGACCCTGCTGCACCCTCTGCAGCTGCTGGCCCAGGTGCTAAGCTCCTCACTGCCTGGGGCTGGTGGCATCGGTTCCCCGCTCCGAGTGCGGGGCTGCCGAGCCCACGCTCACCTGGAACTCACTCTGGCCAGCCCGCCGGCGTGGCGCGCAGCCTGGGTTCCCACCGGCGGCCTCTCCCTCCACACCTCCCCGCAAGCAGAGGGAGCCGGCTCCGGCCTCCGCCAGCCCAGAGAGGGGCTCCCACAGTGCCGTGGCGGGCTGAAGGGCTCCTCAAGTGCTGCCAGAGTGGATGCTGAGGTGGAGGAGGTGCCCAGAGTGAGGGCTGCTAGCATGTTGTCACCTCTCAGTACCAGAGCTGGGATGCCACCCTTGGTCTTTCTGGGAACTCACAGGCACCACTCTCCACCAAAAAGTGGTCCTTAAGAGAGGAGTTCTGCTATACCAAGTGGGCGGCAACTCACAATCTGTGAAAACCTCAATGAGTCAGAAGGATTCGGTGGATAAATTCAATCAACATGAAGCAGAACTGAGCCCTGATCTGCTCAAGGCTGCCTGCCCCGCTCTCCACGCCAGCTTGTTCCCATCCCTCCTCACCTCGGTGGGTTTTGTGGTGGCTGGTTTTTCCCTCCCAGGAAATGAGAAATGTTGTTTGAATAACCGATGGTGAGGGAGGCTGTGCACACTCTGATGCAGAAATAGAAACCTTTAGGAAGATGCAATTTAGAGGATATTGGAAACCAGAGAATGGAACATCAGTCTATAAAATTCAACACGGCCAATAAAGCTGGAGCAACTGGTCAAGTGTTTTAGTGTGCACGGTTGCAGAGGAATTGGTGGCACGTGGCCGGGCAGCGCTTCCAGACTGGGGACATTTTTCCTAGGCTCATTTTAGCCTCATTTCCATAATGTGTCTCATGATCTCTGAAGCACCTCGGCATTAGCATTATAAGCACAGCCGTGAAAGTGTCCAAGACTATTGTCATCACCAGGTAAAGGCGCCTTTCCCAAGCCCTGCCTAGCACTCCATGCTGCCATGACTGCTAAGTGGAGTGGCCCATTAGGTGGGTGCAGGTGACACAGGTAGATGTAACAGAGGCAAACACACCTTTGCTCCACCACCTCAGCCGTGAATCCACCTCCACACACACGTGTCATCAGTGGGGTCTGTGAGGGTGAGGCAGGAGCTCTGCCCCTTCCCACTTGGTGCCCAGGCCTCTACAGCCTGGACTGCTCTCAAGCCTTTGTCTCCCAGTGTTGCAGGCACTTGGCAGGTCTCTAGTCCAAGCCTCCTCCTCTCCTCCCTGCACAAACTAAAGCACTTTCCTGACCTCATGCAACTCCAGATGGGCTCTCCTAGCTCAGGCTATGTGGGCCTGTTTCCATCTGCCTGCAAGCTGCCTCTGTCTTCTACACATTTCCTAATTCATGTATACCCATTTTGTACACAAATATTTGTACACAATAAATACTTCTACAGGCCATGACATGTACTATTTACCAGGGCCACATCAATCAACACAGGATGTGCATTCTGACTCTTGTATCTTCAAGCATCTGGGAGCCATTGAGCATTTTCTTGGTGCAAGGCACTGTGCTAGGTGCTGAAAATACATAAGGGCATAAAACAGCCATAGCTGCTGCCCTAATGGCTCTTACCATCCAGTGGGAGCTGGTACTTGCCTTCTCTTCTGACTCAATCTCAGCCCAAAGCATGAATCCTTTGGCCCCAGCTCCATGGACATATTCTGATGTCCACCCAGAGGCTTCCTTGTCTTGCTCAGAGGTATTTTGGACAGGTAAAACATGGGGTGCCTTCCCAACAACAACTACTCCAGGCCAGAGTTTGTGTCCTTGCCATGCTGGGAGCCATTATGCTGGTGTCTGCCTGACCACATGCTATGCACAGCACAGCCTCCTGATTCATGGGACTCTGTGCAGAAGGGTAAACATGGTCCTTGTCACAACCTTGCAAAGGCTCATCCTGTATGGAGAACTGGGTAGTGCCCTGTTGTCTGGTCCCTAGTGAACCTGTACCAGCCAGGGTTTAATTTGACCTGCCTGGATTCTGCTCCCCAAGAAGCTTCCTCTAAGGGCAGGGGTCTCTGGAGGTGGCACACAGGTAGAGTATGCATCACCAATATGCCACTGCTGCCATTTTGTTACACACCAGTCTTTGTCTTTATTTCCTACAGATAGGTAACTTGTAGACTCAGCACCCAGGTCACTTGTCAAAAAGGCATTAGAAGATCCATCACAAAACTCAAAACCACAGGGCAAGGGCCCTGTTCCTACCTTTGAGGAAACAGTCCTTGCTGTGGATGACGGTGATCTTCTTTCCCAGGAGGCAAGCGGCACGGTGGAGCTTACAGTGGTTTTCATAAAACCTCCCATCAGAGCCGCACACAGGCATGTAGCTGGGCCTGCATGCCTCCAGGCACTGGCATTCGGGCTCCCCTGTCTTCCTGCTGAGCACGCACCGGCTCCCTCGGCTGCAGAACTTCTTCCCGCAGGAGGCTAGTAGCTCATTGTGGCTGGAAAGCCCTGCTGGACACACAAACACAGAGGGTCAGCTACAAACACTCAGGGGGTCTGAGGTCAAGGGCCTCCTTTGTAGCTCACAAGCACAGACTCCATTTGCCTGTGAAGCCAAGCTACTCAAGGTGGTGCCTGGGGACTTGGGGTCTCCTAGGGAGTCCCTGTCCCTCCATGAGGTGGCCATTGGTGCCAAGAAGGGTGTCTTGCCTTGCAGAGCTCAGGTTTCATGGCTGACTCCCTCTGAACATCTGAAACACAACACCTGCCCATCCTAGGACCCAGCTGGGGGCTTTTGATCAACTCTTGGTTCTTTCTTAGGCTTACTTTTCTTGCTTCCGGTTGAAAAATGAAAACACCCAGCCATTCTATGCTCACAAAGAAGCACCTTACACCAAAGGACAAAGCCTGCTACCACTGCTCCCAGGCTCACAGTCAGCCTCCTGGACTAGAGACCTATTAAAATCAATGACTCTTTAAAAAGCGGTCCCCCCACCCACCTCCTGCCTGCAACACCTTTTCCTTCTGTCCTTCTTTTCCTTTACTATATCATGACTTTGGACCAGGCTGTGTACTAGGGGTCTCAAAGATGAACAAGCCATGCCTTTTCTTCTTCCTGACTTTGTCATTCTGTAAGGTGGTGACATGTATGCAGATCAGGCAAAGGGCATGGGAGCCAGGGAGCTAAGTTTGGGAGAAGTAACTGGGAGTGGTAGAGATGATGGAGGGGGTGGTGTGCCAGTCGGCCCTGCAAAGGAGAGAAGAGTTTTCCCAGAAACACAGCAGGCTTGAGCCAAGACTCCCCCAGCCGCCCTGTGGGTGGCATTTGCAGGTCTCAGGTAGAAGACTAAATGTGAGTAGGAGTTTTGTACAGCGGTGGGGTCGGGGGCAAGGTGTGATTTCTGGGAGACTTGGAGAGCCAAGCAGAGAAATTTAGGTACTCTATTGTAGGCACTGGGGAGCCATTGCAGGGAGGAAGTAAGGCATAAGAAGAAAGTCATGCTCCAAGTGTTCAGGATGGGGGTTGGGGTAGCTGAGGTCAGGAGACCAGTGGCTGTGGCCATTTCTTGGGGGAGAATGTGGTTCTCCAAGACACACGTCATCAGGGGAGACACCAGCAGCCTTTCCCCATCGCCCAGTCCTTTCTAGCACAATGTTGCAGTTACGGACAAGAAGGCTGAGCCCCTGGAAATGGCAGCTGCCACATTGCTTGAGTGTCCCCTGCACCCTACAACACCCACCGTGAACTCAGGCAGCAGCACCCAGAGCTCACACACCAAAGAGGTCAGGGCAGCTGGAAAGGGCACGTTTAAGTAAGGTGAAACAGGCATCCATCACCAACATCACACTGCATTCTGGGAGTCTGGAAATGAGATAATCGGCACATGTCACTGAAGGTACAGATGGAAAGTTGGGAATTACACAGGGACACCAAAAGACAACTGACATGTGAATACAGATTTTTATGGCCTCAGAAGACTTTGCTTTAACTGTTAATTAAATCTCCATCAAAATACTCAGCAAGACAGAATGGCCCTAGTAATCATGACCAAACTTTCAGCCCCAGCTCCTACCCATAGGATTAAAATGTCTAAGCAAAGAAGAAAAAAAAAGAAAAGAAAAGAAAAGAAAAAGAAAGAAAGAAAGAAAGAACAAAAGAGAAAGAAAGAAAGAAAGAAAGGAAGAAAAGAAAAGAAAGATCTCCTTTTTCTTGTTTTTGGTTAAGTCTGCTTTTCATCATTATAGATTTAAAGGAAAAAAATCAGTTATTGGCAGATTAACTGCTTGATTCAATAATTCATTTAAATTCCTCCAGCCTTGGCAAGCTAAGAAGTATTGACTTTTTCTTGAATCATAATAAACTAGAAGGTCAGATATCTCTGAGCAGTGTAAAAGTGCAGATCCTAAGCGGGCGGGAATCTCTTTTATCCACTTTGCTAATTGTCTGCATGTCACCATGAAGGCCCAGTGGCATTCAGCAGCCCCTCTGCACGCTTTCCTGTCAAGGTTGACGGTGGCGGGGCGGGAAGGAGGCGGAAGGCAGGCAGGCGCCTGGCAGGGAGGCTCTGGGCTGGAGGCCCCCCACTCACGGTGTTTATGGTTGCTTTGCCACAGAGCATGTTTGCTTAGCGTGGTTCTCCTGGGTTGTTGGAAAATGGATTACCCTAGAAAGTGCTGGCGGCTACTAGAAGAAACTAACAGCTCCGAAAATATCAGCTTTTGTTTCTCTCCCAAGACAGGGCCAGGACGCAGGGCATTGCCATCGGATCACTGTTTTAATAACCTTCCCATGCAGATAGGGTGCGACCCACTAACTGCCCATTTTGAAGAAACAAGAGCCAAAGTCTCTGCACTCTGGGCAGTGAGCCTGCTTCAGGCTGTGTGCCCTGCCCCCACTGCTCTCTCCCTCTGGTTAAACCAGTTCCAAGTCACCCTTGTAGGCATTTCCTCTATGAAGTGCTTGCTACCAGCCCAAGTCCAAGTGTCCCTCTCTGAATCCTCCTACCCCAAAGTGCCTGCCCTGCCCTGCTCTGGCCTCAGGAGGCCCCACAGGTGCTGGGCCTTTCTCTTCGTGTGGCCCCAGTATACTCAGGTTTTAAGAAATGCAGAAATGTTCAGAACTGATTTCCTGAAGGCTAATTCAGTGCAGGTAAGAAGCCAGGCTAGGGGCTCAGATGGGGAGGCTGGTGAAGCCTCAAAGCGTGGGCCCTGGTGCGGGTACATTTTCCCTTGCCTTCTCCAAAGCAGGCAGGAGGAAAGTGGAAGGGTGGAGGTATGAGGGGAAGATGGATGTCTGTGGAGATGGGCTTTCCGGAGTAAAGAGAACTGGAATCCTGGAGAAGCAGAGTTGGAAGGGGCTTCAGAGACTACCTCCTCCAGCCCAGGCAGGCAAACCAAAGCCAGTTCATGGGGGGCTGGGGGAGAAGCTACTTTCCCCGACCCCTCCTTTGAAAGCTGTGTGTCCAGATGGTAGTGAGCACCTCTGAGGCCCAGCATCACACAGGGCAGCAGGCGCCCACGTTTGCTTAGCTTGCTGGGGAGGCTCCCATGGCCTTCCCTGCAGGCTGCACTCCGAGGGTCAGTGTTAAGGAAACACTGGTGCCAACTTGTGGCTACTGAAGTTGTCAAGAACACTCAGGTTCTCCCTGACATGGAAATTGGCTGTCGGCAAATATTTGATTCCTGATTACTTGCAATTAAGACAAAAGTAGCACAGAGGCCCTGCATATGCCCTTCACAAAGGCCCCACTGAGAGTTGAGAATACCCTGGGTGGGGGAAGGCCCAGAATCTGATCCACAGCCCCGGAGATGCTGACCTAGGAGTGGGCTCCTCATTAAACAAGCCCCTTGTTACCACTTCCTCCTTGTCATTTAAACAATGAATTCCCCACTCCTACTATGATGATGATAAAACAGTAATGGGAAAGATAACCAAGTGAGACTACCAGCAACTGCCTATAGTATTTATGAGGACAACCACAATGCATGAAAAGTACAATGTGCTTAATTTATAGTCATCAAGAAAGCCATTTACTCAGGTTAAAAACTGATCATCTTGCCAAATAAGCTGCTTTTCAACACAAATTAAATTTACTGAACATGGTCAGAAATGGGAACTGTTACATTAACATTATGGCGGCAGGAGAAACAAGTCTATTGGTACCAGTTGGTGCTAAAGACGCCCTCTGTAATCTGATTAAGAATTCTCAGTAAGAATGCCACAGACCCAGGACTGCCATGAACTGGGAGCATGGATAGGTACAGGTGGTGTAGTTGAGTGGTTGTGGAAGGCAAGCCTGTCTGACCCTGGTGGAGGGCATAAAAGGAGGCTGAGTTCTGAGATGGGCCCCAGAGAGAGGGGGTCTACATCCACCTGGAGCAGGAAGCCCCTCCGTTGTTTCACCACAGCCAGCCACAACCAAGAGCACAGAAAGTTGGGTAATTTTGCTTCCAAACTCTGACTCAGCCTCTGTAACTGCTTCCTGGGCCCAGAGAAAACTCACAAGTGCTCCCTTCTCAGGGATAGTGCCCCGAGTGGCAATGAGGGAAAAGCCACGAGCTCTTCCACTCTTGGATGCCAACGGCCTGCTGGCACCTTCTTCCCAACACAGCTTTTCTGTATCTGAGACCTCATCTCCAGCTTGACTACTGATGAGAGCCCCATCTCTGACAAGGCCTTGGGAGCTCCCTGCTCCCATCTCAGCCAGAGGTTCTGCCTAGGCCTCCTCCTGAAGGCTGTCAGTGCCCCCAGTACACAACCTAGCACTCAATTCCACAACCTCACCCCAACTCACTATGAGGCCTCAATGAGGTGATGGCTTGGCTCCGAGGAGGCCACTCACTGGAAAGCCCAAAACTGGCTGAGAAGAGCAGGGCGTGAAGGCAGAAGACCAGAGGCAGTGTGTGCAGCACCAAGAACCTCAAGAACCTCATCTGCCACCTGCCATGAACCCCAGCCCAGCACAGCAGCTGTCTCCAGCTTCTGCAGAAAGAGGTACTTGTCCAGCCAAGTGCCTGTCCATGGGCAGATACAGCCCTTTATACATGGCCTTATATACTTTATCCTCCAGGTCTTGACATACCAACACACGGGAGCGGCAGCCCTCGCCTGGGGTCATGGTTGGGTTTCTTAATGACCCAGAGCTGAGGCTTTGCCTGTGGAAGAGCCATGTGCATGTAGCCATGTGCAGATATGTGGGGTGCGCCTCCAGGGATTGGAGGTAATGGTCCCAGTATTCTTCCCTGCTTTAAGGTAACTTATACTTACACACATGGCAAGGTGATCCAGGGACAGAGAGTGCCTATCAGTGTTGACTCTCTCATTGCAGAAACCACCCAAGTGCCTGGTATGCGGCTAGAGAATTCAGGATTGTGTGAGAACCAGGCAGAGGCCCCATGCTGCAGTCCCATGCCATGTCTACCCTAAGACAGGGTGGGTGGTAACAACGGGACACTTCCGGAGTGCCTGCTTGCCAGCTCGCCATCTGTCTATTCATCCAACAAATATTTACCGAGCACTTGCTATGTGCCAGTCCCAATTCCAGGTGCTGGGGATTCAGACAGAATACACTTCTATCCTCAGGGCACTACCATGACAGTGTAGGAAGACACACAAGAGGGTGAACTGGCGAACAAGAAACAAGACAGGTATAGATGGTGTTAAATGAGAAGAAGGAAATAACCAGGGTGCTGCAGCGGGCACACTTTACTCTGGTGGTCAGGGAAGCCTCTTTCAGGAGGTGAGATTAGACCTGAGACCTGATGGTGAAGATGGCAGAGACCTGGGGGAAGGAGAGAGTGGAGCACCCTCGGGTGCCCTGGACCTGGCATGCAGGGTGAGGAGGCCTGATATAAGAAGAGGTCTGACTCCTGAAGCCCTGCCCCAAGGTAAACGTCACCAGGCAGACTCAGTCTGCTGGGAGCTGTGAGGCAGATGCAAAGTTTCACCCTGCCCAACTGTTCCACCTGGAAAGTGGGGTGAGGCCCCGCCACCCCACCACTCAGTCCTCCCAGCTGTCTATCTTCCTCTTAGGGGCCAGAAAACTCTCCGCACCCCTCAGGGCTGCTGGTGGGAAGAGAGCAGCCCTCTCTGAGCTCTGACCACAGGCCACCTTGGTGAGGGCCTCCATACCCCTAGATGCCCTGGGTGCTGGGGCTGCGTCAGGTCCACCTCCAGCCTGTAACGCCTCATTTATACTCAAGGGTTGGGAAGAGAATCTGTGATTCCTCCCAAGGACATATGTGTGTGAACACCCAGCCAGAGAAGGTCATGTGTAAAGTGACTATTATTTACTGAGGCATGCCCACCAGGCACCATGCTAAACTCTGAGAATCTATGTGCTCATCTGATGCTCCTTTAATCCTCCTCAAAGCTCTATTAAGTAGACGCACAGGCCCTAGTCAGCACATATTTGTGGCATGAATATATGCCTATTTTACAGATTAGGAAACATGAGTCAAGTGACTTGCCTATGGTTAGACAGCAAGTAGGTGGTAGAGCCTAACTTTGAATCAGTCTCACTCCAAATCCCTCGAACTTGGGATAATCTGCTCAGCTGGCAATATGGTCCCTGCTTCAAGGAACTCATGCCAGGAGGATCTAGATGTCCATAGTGTGAGCTTCTCCAGCGTCAGGATACATCCACACATCAGCAACCCCGGCTACAGGATGGCTGCTGCTCATCCACCTCATGGACACATAGCTTAGGGGCCCAGGGAGCAACTTCTCTAAAGGCTGGAGGTTTACAGGGCTGCAGAAGGAAGCCCTGCTTGGATCTGTGAACATCACAGGCCCAAACCCACTCCTTGTCATGCATGGACACCTGGCCATTAAGCCCCTTGCCTCCCACTATGATGTTTCCAGCTTCATCACCTCCCTGTCTCCACTCCTGCTATTTTGCCTGAAACTGGACAGGTGACTGCTGGGCAGATGTGACGTATGCTCAGTGACCACAGGTGATTTCAAACTCAACCAGTGAGCACAGCTTGTATGCTAAGGTTCTTGTGCACTTGATGAAAGCAGTTTGACCAGCTCTGAAAGACTTGACCACATTTTCCAATCCCAAAGCTCAACAGAAACACATGGTTGCCCATTGCTGGAAGGTAATGCAACCTGCCATGCATAATGTTTACAGATCCTAACCTGAGGTCTGACAAATTAACTTCAAAGTCAGAAATGCCTGGAACAAGAAGAGAGAAGGAACACCTTTCATCTGTCAGTAGGCCTCTCAATTGTGCCAAAAGAGTTTCTATCTAACCAATTTGTATCAAACGAAAGCACAAATAGGTTTCTACATATTGTCCAATGCCCCAGGGCACGGCTTTTGGAGGTGGTTATTTTTGGTCACAGTTGAAGATCAAACACCAAACACAAGTGCCAAAGCATACTTTTCAAAAACTTAAAAATGTTGACTGTCATGAGAATCTAAAATGAGCATGTGTTAAAGCTGTGTTTGCCTTCTTAATGAGAGAGCCCACAGTGCAGATGCTGGTTCACAGGAGGATTGGAGGAGCCACATGGGCACCAGAGAAAGAAGGCTGGGATGAGATGCCTAGGCTAGGCACACAGTAGGTGAGTGACCTGCAGGGTAAGACAACCATAACCTTTTGGGTTCTCTGTTCCACCAAAAAGAATCATGTGCATTTTTACTGGGAACAAATGTGAAAGTTAACATGTCACTGCAGTCTGGGCCTTTAATCAGTGGTAAACTGTGAGTTGAACAAAGACGTAACCCTCTAGCCTGGATCAGTAAATAATACTTGGGCAGATCTAGTAAACAAGGTCCCAGAGGGAGGACTTGCCACCCTCTCTTTGCCTTATTCCCAAGTTTTGGATAATTTTCTCAATACCACCAAAATCCCTACACTAACCAACATCACCTGAGGGAGCTGCCAAGGACTCGCATCTCTTTCTTCTGCCTGGGGCATCTTCCTTCAGAGCCCCCAGCCTCACAGAAAGACCCCAGAAAGGGAGGAACGTGAGGCTCCAAGTCACTTGCTGAGACTTACTGAGACGAGAGAACTTTCTCCTGGGAAAGGCCCCTGGTAGAGCAGAGGGAGAAGGGGCTGGAGCCAGAGGCCATGTTGCTGCGGTGGGAGCTGACAGAGCTGACAGGCAGCTCCTCTTCACTGGGGCGGGGGTGGGGCGGG
>NW_016805277.1:2305674-2309632 GCF_001698545.2 Rhinopithecus bieti | reverse complement strand
TGCACTGTGTGTCATCTTCCCATCTACTGTGTGTGACAACAGTGAAACTACCTGACTCACCATTTCCAGAGATTTCCCCCCAGCCTTCCCAGGTCTCTTCCACCTAAAGGATGCTGCCAGGCTGCTGGCCTGAGGACCCCACTCCTGTGGTTCCTTAGACAGAACAGCAGGCCCTGAGGCAGGGCCCCAGCAGCACCTTCACAGCTGCTCAGAACTCTAGGCTGGGCGTCAGGCAGTGTCTGTGGTTTCAGGGCTGGGATCAGGCTCCACTTCAGAGCTCAGCACCGGGCCTGGCACAGAACGGGCTGGGTGGAAGACACTGCAGAGACCAAGAGTGGCTGGGTAGAGAGCTGAATAATCAATCAATGGTTTTACAGAAACAGACAGAGACCCAAGATTGGCTGGGTAGAGAGCTGAATAATCAATCAATGGTTCTACAGAAACAGACAGAGACCCAAGATTGGCTGGATAGAGAGCTGAGTAATCAATCAATGGGTCTACAGAAACAGACATGGTCACAGATTGAGTGGAAAGAGTGGAGATTGTAGAAAGCCCTTGGTGGGAGAACAGCGACCTGGGATCTACAAGGCGTGGCGAGCCTCAGTTTCCTCATGGGTACGTGAGAGGGCTGCATAGAGATCCCTGAGATCGAAAAAATCATCCCACATCTGTGAATCGAGGATGTACATCAGAGCCTGTGTTTTAACTTGGATGTCTTTTGGTGATAATAAAACTCCACAAACCTTTTTCTTTTTCCTCTATTTGTCTTATCAAGTTATCTCAACCGGCTTTTAAAGGGTTATTTTGGAGACCTTCTTGGGAAGAAAAGCTGCATAAAAATGTCAAGTACAATAGGATTTCTGCCCTTGGGAGAGTTTCTTTTACAAAACGGCTTTGTTTTAGAACACTTCCTCCAAATATATTCCTACCCCCGAGTTCCTTTTCTTTGCCTAAAGCCTCTTCAGCTTGCATCTGTCTTATTCCCTGTCACCAGCCCTCATTTTTCCTTCAGGTACTTAGCTCCTTTGTCACTTTCTCCAGCTCCTCTGGGCTCCTTCCGTCTTGGAGCCAAGGGGACCAGATGTTGCTGCTCTCCACAGTCTGCACCATCTCGCTGATGCGCCACTACGTGGGTTCTTTCCTGCTTTTCTACCAACTAATGATTCAAGGCCGTGACACCCCAGGCTGCCTCCAATTATTTCAAGAATCACTGTGGAGTTACTGTGTGAGCCACCGTGATGCTCCTTGTCACTTTATCCTTGGAGACTTGCCAGCACAGATGGGAAGCTAAATTCTTCCAGGGCCCTTTACCTGCCATACAAGGGCCGCCCCAGTCCGTACCTTGCCTTGGTTGGATCACTTGTCATAGATGTGTCTCACAGTAACAACATGCTTTTCTCCCTCATTCTACTTTTAAAGAAAAAAACAGGGGCTCAATTAAAATATCTAATATTAGCACAAAAAACTACCATTTTCTAATCAGGAGCATTTCAATTTCTCCTCTCAAGGATCTGCCCTTGTCTCTCAACGGGATTATCAGCCATAAAAACATGCACTGGATAATATCAAGACAAAGCTTAGTAACAATATTGGACAATTTGATTTCATCTATTCTCAACTTCAACCCCCTGGCTCAACTGAGCCAAGCAGTGGCTGAGGCCTCTGACAGGTGGGCCTGAGGGTTCTGGGAGGTTGGCTTTCCTGAATGCATGGGTAGGCTGGTCTGCTCCACCCGAGTCCAGGAGAGCACGTGGAGACCACGGGTCTCCACTGGGGCCTGACAACCTGTCTACTTCTATGAGAAGCTCACAGGGTCAGCAGTTGCCCTATCAGGTACTTTCTGTGAGACCACCACCACCTCAAGGTACTTCAGTGTTGCCTTCAAACAGGCTGTGGAAAAGAACCACATACACCGGGAGCTCCAGCCTCTGAAAAGATGACTAGAATTACAGCTACTGCAGGGGAGGGGTGACACCTTAACTAGTGACAACAAAATACCAAAATGCCACGAGAATCAAGCACAGCACAAAGAGGGTTTTTGAGGGAATTATGATTTTTGAGCCGACAAGAAAATCAGGAGAATTTCAGGAAAGAATTTAAGGAGATAATGTTCACTATTAAGACTTCAAGTCTTCCAAGGTTAAGAAAATCAGGGCAATTTAAGGAGAGAATGGTCACTATTAAGACTCCAGTCTTCCAAGGTCAAGTAGAAGACACATCTCAAAACCTAGAGTGAAAATAGAAATAAAGAAAGTCTTAAAATACAGTAATAATTCCATTTAAAACTTTAAGGACAAAGAAATAGAAGAAAACTCCTTAAATAGCCAATCGCTAAGTGTTTCCAATTAAAATCAGGAGCCAGACAAGGATATTTGTTATCATCATTCTTATTCATAAAGGAAGTATAATAAGACAAGAAAATGAAATAATCATTAACATTTGGAAAAGAAAGACAGCTAACAACGATCTCTTTTTGCTGATTATGTATCTGTATACTTAGAAATCCAAGAGACTGCAGTGAAAAAATATTAAAATTATAACAGAATTATGAAACTAGTTGGACAGATGATAAATATGCCAAAATTAACCATTCCTCTTAACAGTAGCAATAAATAATTAGAAGTGAAAAAGGGAAAAATCGTCTACTCATAATCATGGTAAAAACCATAAAATATTAATAAACAAATTTGACAAGAAAGCCACAAGACCAATATAAAAAAAGACTATAAAACCCTACTGAAGGTCATAAAATAAGATTGGAACATTTCTTATTTGTGGGTAGGAAGACATTCTCATAAATATACAAACTTAATGCGATTATTTTAGACTTAGATAAAATGATCTTAAAAAGTTCATTTGAAGTAATAAGTGCCCCAGATAACCAAGAAAAATAAGAGAAAGAATAGTGCAGGGGGATGTGCCTTCCCAGATACTAAAACATTCAAGCCAGAAAACTGCTGTGATAAAATCAATATGAGATCGACCTAGGAATAGGCAAATCGATGACTGCAAATTTGGCAATAAAACAGAAAACAGGATCAAGAAATAAATCCCAATGTATATGAAAATTAGATGGGTGACAAGAGTTATCACTCCAATGGGAAAATCATAGCTCTCTGATAGGTGATGCTGGGGCAACCTGCTATCCACCTAGAATGAAACAACATTGGAAACCTATTTCACACCACATAAAAAATCAAATTTGAATAACTATAAATGTTTAAATTATTTCTATGAAATAATGAGTAGACAGAAAAGAACACTTATCCACTCTGTGGATGGCTTAAGCATTATCATACAACAAACGTGGACGAATCCATTCATTTAAAGAAAAAGAACCGTGTCTTTCATTTTGAATTTTCCTGTTTGTCCCTCTCCAATTCTATTCCCTCATTGCCACTCAGAGATAGTCATTAGCCTGAATTTTGTGTTTATCATTATTTTGGTTTATCTCACCTTTGTATTTCTATGCAGTATGTTGTTTTACATGCTTTTGAACTTCATATAAATGAATCACACTCTATGTACTCATCTGAGACTTTCTTCTTTTGCTCTCACACTATATTTAGTTACACCCATGTCTGCATATAGCGGTGATTCATTCATTTTCCTTCTAGTACCCTCACATAAACATGCTATTTATTTAGTTTATGTTAGATTGTTTATTTGCCTTTTTCTGTGGTCCTCTTTCTCTTTTGTTTCCTTATTTTGAATCAAATACTTCACCCTGATTTTCTTCTTCTGCTCATATAAACATTAAATATCTCTTTTATTCTTCTACTGTTTATCTCAAATTTTAAAATGTATAATTAAGCCAAAGTCTATAATCAACACTTTAACCCTCCTCATGAAGAACCTTAGAACACCTTAGAACCCTTCCTGACCTAACTATATGACAACACTCTATATTGTGAGTCTATCTCTATTCCTCACAATTCCTTTTTTTTTTTTTTTTTTT